>NC_056729.1:854587516-854697516 GCF_019279795.1 Protopterus annectens | reverse complement strand
TTGTGTTCTACAGTATGGCTTGTCAGGTTGTATTGCAGATGTGAGTGTCTATTCTTTGGTTTTTTTTCTGATTCACCCACTGCTTCCTCGTACACCTCCAGTTCACTTATTGTGTATCCGACCCAGTCTCCCCTTGGCAAATTATTACATTACCCGTCACCCCCCCACCCCCATATTCCAGACACACCATCCATCCCTTCTCTGGTTGATGGCCCATGGCACAGACAACAGAACACATTGCGTACACTACATGGTTGTTAGGACGACTCTAGCATGTTTGATCTTCCACATGCTGTACTTCACGCACATAGGTACACGCAAATTTTTATCTTTCATGACATGGTACGTAGACCCGGGTAATACCCGTTCATCTTTGGGCCATCCAGACAAGGACGACTTGGACAGCGAATGGGCAGATATTGATTGAATGCTCTGACCATTGGTAGGGTTGCCACCTTTTCAAATGACCAAAGTGGGACATTTTCGGGACACACACCAGATTTTACAGGCCAACACATACCCATGGTCAGTACAAAGGATAGTACTTTAGTTTTATGTCTAAATGAAAGCTTATTGTTGTAGCAGTTTAGCTACTTATTCTGTTTCTTGTAACATTTAGGTATTTTACATACAGAAATAACTATTTTATGGAACTATTACATAAAATATGGGACATAATTATGTCCTACAATCGCAGGACATTTAACATTTTTAATATTTTTGGTAAGGACACAACTGCCTAGAGAGGGACTGTCCATCACAAAGTGGCACAGGTGGTAACCCTAACCATTGGGCTAGGCTTAGCAAAGGGCAGTGGCGCACTAACACTCTGTGTTTCGCTTCCACTTGGTATAACAATCAACACTACAATGGAATACAAGCACGGGGTTTTAAATGTCATTTGTTCGAGGGACGGGGACTCAATATTCAGCTACTTGCCTTTGTGTTTACTTTTTATTTAGGTATTCGCAAAGCTGTCTTGTATGCTTTGCATACATTTCAGTATCCACGGACACTGACAGGAGTGATTATTACTAGAGGCAGGCTGTACTAGTCAGCATTTTAGGTTGCACGTCTGCAGCTGACATGTTCACGCCTCCATGCAGCGCTTAGACACGTCCACTGCACTCGAGCACGTTTCCTATGCACGTGGACGTTGCAGCAGTGCGCCTTCATTAATATGCATGTGGTGCTGCTGCACCATCTGTACACCGCATGGTCGGCACAAGGCTAATGCTGTCCTTGCGCCGAGCTTCATGAATCCCGGGGCACATTTAAAAGTGAAGTGAGTCTCTATAATGAGCACTTTGTAGGATCCTGTTCTTGTTTTAAAATATGTGATATAAGGGAATATTTCCATGATGGAGGGACTTCAGCAGTTGTTTTTATTTCTCTATAGACCTTATCTGATCTTTTATTTCTGTTAACGTGAATGGTCTATCAAACTTTTTTTTAATTTCTTCACTTGTTATTTTATTATTTATATTTTCTCTTAGAAAAGTTTCAACTATACCATCATTATTTAGGTTATTTGTATTATTATTCACAAAATATTTTAAAGCCCTGAAGAATACATTTAATATCTGTTTTCTTTCATTTTTGTAATTTATATGTGTTATAATTTCTTTAATATGATTTAGTGTATTCATTTTCTTTGATCTAAGAGCAAGTTTATGCAGGCTTGAAGGGTTTACTGAATGTGTCTGAAGTTTAAGTTTTTCCAGGAATATTGAAACGTTATGATTTAGAATTTCAACATATTTTGTATTTAAGTTTTAAGTTCAGACTGACTGATAGTCGTTTGGTTTTAGATATAACTTTAGTGTGTCTATTTTATCCTGTAGTGTATTCAATTCTTTGTCCCATTCTTTTGTTTTACTAATATACCAGCTTGTAACTTTTCCATTTAAGTAAGCCTTTAGAGAATCCCACAGGACAAGATACTTCACCATTCATGTTTACTTATAGGACATTTTTGATCTCTTTAACATACCAGTCCTTTAATCTTTTAATTTTAATAATTTATGCTGATAATCTCCTGTGATTTATTAAATTGGCAGTTTTTAAAATAATATTAAAGACTGTACCACTATAGTCGGACAATGGACATAAAACTATTGAAACTTCACAGACATGTGATAACAGATTGTTCCATAGCTATATGAATAATGGTTAAATTGAGGTGAGTTTGTTTTCCTTAGTTCATATATATCCTTTATATTCATTAGCTTTACAAAATGTAAGTGTGTGGCTGAAAATGTGATTCTCAGCTTTCTATCTGCAGTGAAATCTTTGTCTAATAAAATGCTATATGACTTCACCTTTCATGTAATAGACTATAATATCTAAGTAATTTTTTACATCTTTAGCTCCAACCCCTGGAATCCAATAAGAGTTCATCACTGTATATAGTATTTTGTTCCACTCAGTTATAACAATGCTTAACATACCACTTTTATCAACATAGGCATCTTTTACTTTGGGCTTTACTGCTGAGTTCTTCCATATAATGATGGTGTCGCTTCATTTAGCTCAAAAGCCAGAACCTGCTAAAACAAATAATTCTTAAATGAAAGTTTATTTAGATCTTTATTAGGTAAATGTGTTTCATGTAGCATTACAATTTGAGCTTTATGTAATTGCAAGTATTTGAACAGACCTAGCCCTCTTTACTGGATTACTCAATCCATTAATATTAATAGATGTGAATTTAAAATCAGACATTTATATAAGAGATAAAAAACATATGTATAATGAAATCATATTTATGTACAGAACTTATTATATACTTTATATATAATAATGTGTAATCTTCGGTTTCCTATCAGTATCATGAACGTGACTTGGTTGAAACACTTGTCCAACATTCTGAATGCAGAAAACACTTTAGTAGACGTTGAGAATGTCAAATGTAATTGTCCGATTGCATAATGGCAATCGAGCCAATGTAGTTGAGCATGACATTCTTGGCCATATGCAGTCTGGCAGGTGGTGCATATGTGGGCGATGTTTGTATTGAGATCACGGGACAGTGCAGATTGGAAGATCTGCCCTTTTCTGCACTGTGGTGGTGCTGCGATAGCGTTGTCGCCTCACAGTAAGACGTCCTGTTCGATTCTCAGCTAGAGTGTCTTCTGTGTGGAGACATGTGTGAATGGACATACCTTTGTCAAAGGTTGTGCATCAAGGCCAGCAACTCTGCTCGTATAAATCTACTGCCAATCATTAGCGGACCGGAGTTCCGCTGTGGTGACCCCTAATTGGGAAAAGCCGAAAGACACAACAAAAAGTGCAATCTTGGAGTTGAATATAAAGGTTGCAGGGGGTGTGGGGGGGTGCACTGTCAGTGCATTGTAATATGTACATCAGAGTGCAGGAGTCGAATTAAACTTAGAATGATATGGTGTCCGATCTTTCATACTGTTTACTGCTGTGAACATCAAACATGTAAACCACATTTTTGATAGGTTTACATTGTGATGTTTGATGTTTTAATAATAAACCACAATCTTCAGCTATGGACAAAACTTTTGAAACAAATAAAAAAATCACTTAATGATATACCCCTAAAACATTCTACCATGGAATAATGCATTCCTAGTTTTTTGAAAAAGATTAACAAGCTACCTCTCAAACTCTCCATTAGACTAGCAATGCTTAATTCATGCTTCTAATTCATATTAATGTGCTTCACAGTTTTAGTATGCATCAGCTTAAAAAAAGCACATCAGTGAGTTATTATGAATAATAAAAGTTAAACAGGTGTTCAAAGTT
Source organism: Protopterus annectens (assembly GCF_019279795.1). NCBI lineage: Eukaryota > Metazoa > Chordata > Ceratodontiformes > Protopteridae > Protopterus > Protopterus annectens. The sequence goes on along the minus strand of NC_056729.1, from coordinate 854,693,742 downwards.
TTTATTATAAGTTTGCCAAACTGAATACCTCTACAATCATCTTTCTCTGTACCTCACATTATCTCCCTAGTCTACTATAGGGAGGAAGTCAGTTGATATTTTCATATTTATTAATTTATACATCAGATGATTTTATAGTTTTCCATTTTATTTGCTATGTGTAAAGTTGTTTATAGGATCATACATTCATAAATTAGTAACAGGCTAACTACCCTTGCGGGTTATTCCAATCCAGCCAATTACTCTAACTGAAACTCAAACCATGCATTTTGTACCTGTAAAGTGAACACCTTAACTACTATGCCAACTTGTCACCCTTGTAGGCATATTTATATTATTTTACTCTATACAAATTTACTTGTTCTGATCTCTAGTTCTATTTGTATACTATGTCTTGTACTATTACTATATTCCTAGATTTTATATTGTAGCTAGTAGAATATCGTATAATAGAACATTTATATTTACCTTATATATTTGATACTCTTTAATTTAGTACTACTGTTAGAATCGGTCCTATTTTTTTCTTTAACTGTTATGTCTAACAGTATCTGAAAAAAATCCTCTCTTTTAAGAGTCAAACTTTCCATAATAAATTGTTCTGAGATATTACGTTCTGTTATCATTAAAAAGACACAATAACAGAGAAACGCAATCCTTATTTTTTTTATCACAACTGTCTTTCTATAGTCTAGTATATAAACTATCCTTTTGGTATACTGCAAACATTCAGAACTATTTAATAAATGACAGTGGTTTAGAATGCAACTCACTGTCTTTTGCTTATTACCTAACTTATATTCTTTGACATCTTAGCATATGATTTAAAGTATTATGCTTATTTACTTTTAGACATAAAGAAGTAACCTCAACAGTTCTTAGAATTTTCAGAATTCCCACAGCATCACGAAAGTGCTTATGACTCTAATTAAGCTGCTTCAAGCTGATCCTCATGACAAGGGCTTGCAAACAAACAGTTTCAGCTACGATTCATACAAAAATATCCACAAGTGAATCCAAGTCATCCCACACTGTACATCAATCCCTCAAACTCCCTAAACCACAAAAAAAATGTAATGTATGTTAACCACTAAAAAGCTATTGCATTTAAAGAAATAACATTTAATTATTCAGTAAGCACTACTTGTATGAGATGTTTAATGTAAAGCAGACTGTCAGTTTTTTAAAGGAGACATAGAATATAAACTTGCATTAAAAGAATGTCAGTTATGTGTGATCCAGGTTTAACTTGCAAAAGTGTGAATGTTACTCTAATTATGTGTTCGCATTCTAATGATAACTTTTATATATATAAGAAACTATATTTGTTATACTTTGTTTATAACATAGCATAACTTTCCTGGGTGCTATTGCATGTCAAGTATACCATCAATAGTAAGCCTTCAGAAGTGTAATAACTGACAGTGGTTTAGAATGCAATTCACTGTCTTTTGCTTATTATCTAACTTGTATTATTTGACATCTTAGCATATGATTCAAAATATTATGATTATTTACTTTTAGACATGAAGAAGTAACCTGGACATTTCTTAGAATTTTCAGAACTTCCTCAGTATCACAGAAGTGCTCATGACTCTAAGTTGTTTCAAGCTGGTTTTCATGATAAGGGCTTGAAAATGGGCAGTCCATCAGTTACAGTTCACATAAAATGCTTGCAAGTGAACCAAAGCCACCTCCACACCACACAACAATCCTCCAAAGCCCTTCCAAACCACTAAAAAAACAACAAAGCATTTCAAAGTATTTTAACCACTAACAAAGCTACTGTATTTAAAGAAATAACATTTAATGATTCAGTTAGCACTATTTGTATGAGATGTTTAATATAAAGCAGACTGTTATTTTTTTTAAAGGAGACATTCTCTTTACTATCCTCCCCATCAGCATGTTTTTGTTATACTTAAAGTATAATCTCATTGGGCCCTTTCGAGATATATCCAGCATATCCTGCACCAGCAACACAGAAGAATAAAGCCCTGACTCTAACCAAAGAGACAGTATAACCTTATCGAATCCTGGTAACATCGAACATCAGAAGACCAACATGTAAGGCGGGAACTATGGTAACAGCGAACATACAAAACCGTGAAATGTAAAATGTCGAAGTGTGATGGTTGGCCCGTCTGTGGTATAGATCCGTAAGGTAAGTGTGCGATAGTTACGGACCTTAGGGTTAGGGTGCGGGTTAAGGTAAGTGCATAGATAAGTAATGTATGTAAGGTTTAGTGTAGGGTTAGAAGTAGGGTTTTGTTAACTGTATGTGTGTGGATTATTTGTTTTGTTTGAGTATATGTCTGTAAGGTAAGTGTGCAATAGTTACAGACCTTAGGGTTAGGGTGCGGGTTAAGGTAAGTGCATAGATAGTAATGTATGTAAGGTTTAGTGTTAGAAGTAGGGTTTGGTTTGTGTATATATGTGTTTTATTTATTATGTTTGGGTATGTACTATGTAGCGCGTGGTGGTGTTGGCTTACTATGATGGTTTGAGATTTGAAAATTCACGGTTTAGGGGGTTCGACGTATTTGCAGTTCAGGATTTGTGTGTCAGTGTTGTGGTGTTCGATGTTACCGGGATTCTATAACATAATATATGCCTGACTACAGCCCAGGTAACCCAATTTCAATTAGTAGCTCAGACACATGATGATGCAGGCAGGGAAGAGGGCTGTGACAATCCCTGGGGGAGTGATGAGTTAGCATATGCTGAGGAAGCATGCTTTATATGGATGAATGATCTCTTTGGTGAGTAGCATGGAAACTGCATATACATGGCATGGTGGTGGATGCAGGGTGGTCATGCTGGCTTACATTTCTTGTGGATTCAACTAAAAGAATTCTGATAACTCCAAGAATCTCCTGCAATTGGCTCTAACTCATTTGGTTGAGGGGAACAATGCATGATGAGGAGCAAGCAAAAGAAAAAAAATATATGGTTTATCTGCAAGTCTACTAACTCATGGTTGTTTTCTTCAGTAACTTGCCTTGAGGTATAGTGTGTAGCTTCTTCCCCCAAAAACACTGGCACTGCAACTTATTTCAAGTTTTCTCCTGCAAAGGGTAGTTCTAGGCAAAACTCACCTTTTGCTTTAATGTCTCTGCTTACCAGTACATGCCTTTTGAGTATGATATTTTTTTTCAGGTTACTCTCCATGTACCTTAGTTTGAATAGATATTACCCAGTCAGTTTATTTTACTTTCTTTCTCTCTCTCTCTGTTGCATTTTGTCTGTAAAAACATATCTTAGAACAACAGCTTCAGTTTTTTCTTCTTTCTTTACTTACGGATGCCTGTTACTTAGAATTTGTCTGCAATTGAATTTTCTGCTTTATACTAACATAAGTGGGTTCAGAATATTACATTTCATTGGATATGTCACTTTTAGCATTTACTACCACATCTTCATTCTGAGAGTTTTCACTCAAGTACCCATTTATTTGGGGGAGTCCCAGTGTCTGAGATATTTTTTTCTTGTAGGTCTCTGTGCTGGCTTATGTATTCTGATTTCTATTTCAGATCTTCCTGTAAGTTCACCTTCAATTCCTACATTGCCATATCTTACAGTTTTTAGTGATTTCACAGTATATCATTGCAGCTTGCTTATGATAACACAGGATCCATTATAATGTCTTATCATAGTAGAAAAAGAACACTACAGTAATACAGTAATATATTATATAAATTTATAGGCAGCAAATTCTAACAACCCCAATGTTTTTTGGACTACAAAAAAAAACCCAGCTGTTAAAACCTTGCACACCAACACAATCTACACCTACTTCATCTAACCAAAGAGACAGTATAACCAGAGAATCAATACCCATTTCATTCAAACAGTAACCTCTCTTATATAACCCTTGACACATACAGCACAGTTCTCTATCTTACCTTGTTAGTCCCAAAACCCTTGCACTCAAACCAGTCTCAACTTCTACAATCAAAAAATATTACTAACCTTATAATCTACCACCATTATCCCGATTACTTAAAAATTGCTGTTGATGCCCTAACATTTCCTATTTCTATCCTAATTAGCCAGTCCATCGCTGAAAGCTATGTCCCTCCCCTAAGGAAAGCTACTCCTTTTGTCCTATTCAAACACAAATGAGCTCTCAAACTTCAGGTCTATAGCCATACAGTCTCCACTCTCATAAATTCAGGAGAAGTGTATCCAGTCTCAACTTCTCACGTTTCTCAATGGCAACTGCCTCCTTTCCTCTACATAGCATGGTTTTTGTTCCTTTCATAATATATATACAACTCTCCTAAGTTTTATAACATCTATTAACCATTATCTAGAAGCTTAGTCTCAATACTTTTCCATGATTTATCCAAAGCTTTCAACATGGTGTTCCACCAGAAATTGCTCAAAAACAAACATGCCCGGGAATTTATGAAACTTCACTATCTTGGTTCTTTAGCTACTTCTCAAATAGACAGCAGGCAGTAAAATGGCAAAATGCCATCTCTTTTTCCTTTCTATTATATTGTCTGTCCCTCGAAGATCCATTTTAGGTCCCCTGTTGTTTAATATATTCATTAATGATCTCTACCTAGCTTCTAAGCAGGCCAGTATCATACCGTACGCAGACAATTCAACAGTCATCTGTTCTGCTAACAGCCTATAAATAAAATAAAACAACTCATTCAAGGGTTTTACCACCATAGAGGTCTGGATGTCTGATATAAAGCTCTTCCTTAGCCATATAAAACCTGATCCTATTTTCCCCAAAGCATTCAATTACTTACAGAAATAATTTCAAAATCACTTCCACTAAAAGCATAAACATAGAACTAGTAAGCCAAACTACGCTTCTAGAATCACTATTGACAATAGCCAATAACTGGTTATCACATAAAAAGTAGTGAAAGAATACCTACCAAAAGCTAGGTGCACTTTATAGAGTCAAGCAATACCTCACAGATAATGCCAGAGTAAGTAATGTGCAATCCCTTCTCATCCCTACACTACTATATGCTGCTCTCATCTTGATTACCCTACAACACACTCACGATTTCACTCTTGGAGCAGTACTAGAATAAGGCAGTGAAATATGCCACCACACATTATAGGAAACATCACTGTCTGGCCTTAAAACACTTCAATGGTTAGACCTAAGGCATTAACATACACTTTCCCAGCTAGTCACTTTCAAAAAACTCACCTGTTATCCAGACAAATGCACTAATTTGAAAAATATTCTTCAACCTTCAACCTTATAATCCAAGTTGACATCTAGGAGCTACTGACAACATGTCAACAGTTACAGAAGATAAAAACTCAGCTGTTGATTCTTTGTACTTGTCTTTCCTGGTCAAATTTTGGAACTCATTTCTTCTCATTCTAAGAAACACAGTAAACACCATCTCTTTATGAGCACAAACAGCAGCTTAATTGGAAGAAACCTGATTCTGTACATGCACAATTCCTAGGCAATAAATGTCCTGCCCCTTACTTTCTCATATTCATTCCAAGCATTATATTCTCAGTTATTGGTACAAATTCTCCATCTTCTTTCTACCTATCCTAAAATATTGTCTCTCCCCTCAAAGCTAATCCTCTGTTTCTTCTTTTTCTCTTCTTCTACCAAGTTCATTTCAAATATGTTTCATGATGAAGCTAATGATATTCTGTTTAAAGTTTTGTATATTTGTTGATAACTTCTATACCTCTGTTTACTATGTTGTTTATGTAATATAATTATAATATTTTCAGAGCTTCTCTCCCCAGGTCTCTGATGAAAAGGGATAACTCTCTGCCTAGTCAGACCATCCCAGAAAATAAATGCAATAAATAAATAAAGTAACTGAGTTCTAGCCCATTTTGTAGTGTATATACTAGATATCTTCTGCTGATTTTGATTCTGGAACTCTGTAGGAGTGTCCAGAAACTAACATAACGTGAACTTCCTTTCCTTCTAAAATGCTGTACACTTCAATAGCTTGGTTATAAAATAATTACAGAGTTCCAGTCAACTATGCACACTACAACAAACTTTAAGGTACATCATAAGTGTCTGCTGATCAGCAGTATTCTACATTAGATTGACAGTTGTATATTGTATTAATCTTTGTAGCTGCTAGCACTCAAGAATAAATTTTGTGTTTAGAAGAAACTTCATGAAAGAATATCCGAGATGCATTTCACTGTATTAGAATGAGAAGGTCAAGTTACAGAGTAGTTCAAATCTCAGACTGCATGCAAGTATGTAAAAAGTAGTATATTGAAAAATAAGGTCCATCTCATTAGAGAATGTGTATATCAAATAATGATAACTGATGAATACAATGAAAAATTTAAATGATATTGATATAACTGGCTTCAGGCCAGTAATTTTACATTAAGAAGGTTTGTGGTCTGCACTCTTGTGGGAGAAGAGGCTGGACTCTGCCCTTCTGAGCTGGGAATTTCTGATTAAAGGTTTATAGTGCCTGAATATTTGAACTGTATCTTACTGAAATTGGTACACCTTGTTTGCTGTAGCATAGATTAGATCCAGGCCTGCTGAATCTAGCTTTGTTTATATGCTTGTTGTTTGTTTGCTTGTTATTTCCCTGGAACGCTAATTCCACCTAATATGTGGCTTCTCAGTGCTTCTGTGGATCACTAGTGATATCTGCATTGCTTACTGTACTTTTTCCTTGTTTCACTTGAAAGAAAGTTACTGTTTGTCGTTTTTGCATTTAAGTTACCTGTAACACATTGCACTTAAGTTACCTGGCATTTGCTCACTAAAGCAATTATATAAAAGTCAGCACTAAAAATTAAAAGCACTACACCCTCACTCCCCACTGGCCCCTGTTTTCAATTATAAAGGAATCCCCAATATTATTCTAGCATGTCCAAAGGTCAGTTGCCAATTTCCTCTCAGGTCCAGCTGGTGAATCTGGGAATCTTGAGGCAATGTTACAACTGCCTCATGTACACAGACAACCCTCTTCTCCTCCCAACAATTTCCAACACATGTGAGAGATGCAACCATATAGCCAAACTGGAGGCTAAGCTCTCTCAACTCAGTACTGGCATAACCAGTCAGGAGGAGAAGAAAACCACACTCACTACAATTCCAGTCTCACATAGACCTACCACGACAGCAAACCAAACACATAATCACACAAAAACATACTTGGAGGCTCTAAATAAAGATCTGCCTAAGCAGCAGAGACCTCCAAAGCAGACACCCAAGCAACGCTACCCCCAAAACAAAACACGTGCAACACATATCTCACAAAGCCAGTGTGGTGAACAGTCACAGCCCTTAAGACTAAACAACACACCTGATGCACTTGTAATAGGTGACTATCGTCAGGCACACTGACGTCCCGCTCACCAGGCTGAACAAGGAGAGGGTCACGGTGAGCAGCCTGTCGGGCGCTAGGATCTGCCACATAACACAAGCACTCAGGTCACTCCAAGGCAAGTACAAATATGACTCAGTCATTGTCCATTCTGGTGTGAATGACCTGAGACATACCTCCCTGGACTACATGAAAAGAGACATAGAGGATCTCTCTGAGCATGTAGCCCAGGCCGGTATGACCCTGACCTTGAGTAGCATCTTACCCTCACCAAGAATGATGCCACAATATGAAGACAAGATGATCAATTTCAACAACTGCCTTAAGTACTGGTGTCATTCAAAGGGGATCCAATGCCTGTCAGCTTGGGATGACATGCTCGACAAGCCACGATGCTTTGCTAGGGACGGCTTGCACCTGTCACCCCTGGGCTTTCGGATATTGGCAAAGGCTCTTGCTACCCCCATAGTGCCTTTTTAGGCAAGGCTCAAAAGACAAACCCACCTCCATAGGTATCACAAGGGATAAGAAACTAAGAGTAATGCTACTCAACACCAGAAGTCTAAACCTCAAGATGCACGCACTCGAAACTCTCCTTAGCATGGAGAATATCGATATCTGTGCAGTAACAGAAACCTGGTTCAGGGCTCCCGAGAGCACCCCAGCACTACCAGGTTATACCTCATACCATGCTTTTCGGCCCCAAAACTTGGACCGAACCACAAAAGGAGGGGGAGTATCGATATTCATCAAAGATACCCACACCTCCAGGTTGGTGGCAAAGCACGAAGCATCAGAGACTATCCATGTGCAACTAACAGTGGGTAAAACTGCCTTCCAGTTTATAGCCTGCTACAGACCACCCTCCCAAACCCAGGAACCCCACCCGGCCTTCCTGAGAACACTGGAAAATATGAAGGTCTCTCCAAACACCATTATATTGGGTGACTTCAACTACCCAAACATAGACTGGGAGCATTACTCTAGCTCCAACACCCTAGCCCAAAGGTTCCTAGAATTTATAAACTCAAATGCTATGGAACAACTTGTTACCACTCCCACAAGAGGGGAAAACATACTCGACCTGATCATCACCAACATGGGGACTCTATGCTCCAGACCAGAAGTGTATCCCTCACTGGTAAGATCAGACCATAAACTAATCTCACTGGATATTCACATCCCAACCCCACCCCCTGCCCAGAAAACCACAGTGAAAAACTTCTCTAAAGCAAATTTCACACTCCTCAAAACCGAGGTGAAATCCTTCAAAGCCCCCGGGCCTGTGGAAAATACGGCCTAGACTGCAGAATCCTTTATAAATGCATTCTATGAACACCTTCAGGAATGCATGGATCATGCGATCCCAAATAAAACCAAGACCCAATCCTCCAAAGACAGACGTCCTGTCTGGTGGACCCCAGCCATAAACAAACTATACAATAGAAGGAGGAAGCTACTAAATGACAGAGCAAAATCCCAAAAAGGGAAGGCATCACTGATCAGTATTAGCAAAAAACTACGGGCACTCATAAAATTGTCTAAGGCCAGCTTCGAGAGAAAAATTGCACAGGACACTAAGGATAATCACAAGGCTTTCTTTAGTTATGTTAGGAACCTGGGTGGTAATCCCCAGATATGCTCAGAATTAGTCCAAAATGACAAAAAATACAACAAACCCACAGACATTGCCAACATCCTAGCTGACAGGTTCAGCGCAAACTTCTCCCCCCCATCCCCACCAAAAGGGCAAATATCTATCACAGCAGAGTGCTGCCCCCCTAACATCTCAGATGCTCAGGTAAGAGCCGCCCTCTCCAAAGCAAAAAACACAGCATCAATGGGACCAGACGGTGTCCCGGCCTGCGTCCTACATGAACTCCAAGAAGAGCTAAACCCAAACATAAAACTACTGTTCAATCTCAGCCTTACTACAGGATATGTGCCCAAAGAGTGGCGTACAGCAACAGTGGTCCCTCTCCATGAAGGTGGTGCCTCAACGGATCCTGGAAACTATCGCCCCATAAGCCTGACTAGCTTGGTCTGCAAAGCTATGGAAAGGATCATCATGGACCTCATAAATAAAGATATTGGGGACCTACAGACACTGGATCCTAACCAGTTCGGCTTTGTTAAGGGCAGATCCTGCCTCTTAAACCTGGTTGATTTCTTTGAAACAGTCACCAAGGCCATTGACGAGGGGAAGGCTGTCCACACAGCCTACCTGGACCTCGCAAAAGCCTTCGATACAATACCCCACTCGGGCATTATAGATAAGCTCACCAGCTTAAATATAAACCACTATGTCACTAGATGGATTGCAAACTGGCTCAAGGACAGAACCCACATGGTTAGAATAGCTGGAGCCATGTCAGACTCCAAACCAGTTACAAGTGGTGTCCCACAAGGCTCAGTCCTGGGACCTCTCTTGTTCAGTATATATTTCTCGGAGGTACAGGCCAACATGGGAGGACTGTGGCTGACCAAGTTCGCAGATGACTGCAAACTGGGTGCCATAATCGACTCTCCAGCCGACACAAGCATCCTCCAAAAGGGCCTCATAGAAACAGACAACTGGTGCCAGAGCCATGGCCTCAAACTAAATGCCAAAAAGTGTATAGTCATCCCCTTTGGCAAAAACAAAGTGCCCACAAATTACCACATAGGTGGTAATCCATTAAGTACAGAAGACGTAATTAGGGACCTGGGGACCCAAGTTGATAGCAATCTCTCATTTGACAACCACGTGGCCAAAGTGGTTAGAAAAACATTTTATATAGCCCACCTAATCATGAAGGGATTCACATCTAGATCAGGGGAGGTCATCATGCCTCTTTACTCATCCCTCATCAGGCCCATAATTGAGTATAATGCCCCTTTTGGGATGTACCTTACCAGACACCTGCAGCAAATGGAAAGACCCCAAAAGTACCTCACCAAGAGGATCAAAGGGCTCAAACAGATGCCATATGCTGCCCGGTTAAAGAAACTCCAGCTCTACTCAATGGCATACCGCCTGTTCAGAGGCGATCTGTGCCTGATGTATAAAGCCATGTCCAACCCGGAATTAATGGAAATGCTGCACCTCAGAAAATCCAAATCCCATCGAGCTACGCACTCGAGAGACTTGAACCTCAGCACTGAAATAAATAGGACATGCTGGAGGGACAGATTCATAACCCAGAGGCTCCCTTCACTCTGGAATCAAATCCCAGTCCAGGTTAGGCAGAGTCCCTCATTGACTCTCTTCAAGAGGAATCTTGATGAGTGGATGGGAGATTGCAGGTTTACCCCGGGTATCACGTCTGTGTCACTGTTAGACAGAGGCACAGTATACTAACCTCGAAAAAGGGCATAGCAAAATAAATTTAAAATGGGTGGCGAAAGCCAAACACATTCTGGTTTGGCTTATAAATGCCCTAGGGCAGATAGCCTAGTATGAACCTATGAACCTATGAATATGTAAGCCTGAATTAATCATGATTGTGTAAACAAAATGGTATGTGGGAGTTGGCATAATGGTTAAGGTGTTTACCTTGTAGACATAAGGAACAGTGCTCGAATCTCACCTTTAGGAAGCATGGCTAAACTTAAGAAGGCTCCTTGGGATTATTAGCCTAGTAATTGCTTATGAACTATTCCAGTATATTGGAAAAACATTCCCAACTAAACTGGAACTATGTGCATGCTAAGGTATGATAAATTAACCAAAAACATCATATACAAAATGTACTATGGTTTTCCAGCTAATCATGGGTGACCAAGTCTACTGAGGTACTAAATGGTGCTGATATAAAATCATCTGATTATTCTTCAAAATAATAAATCTTCAGGTTTAGTTGACCATTTATTTTAGTCAAATATCTCATCCAAACACAGAATGATCACCTAAGCTGAACTAAGCATGCATTTAGTGTTTGTCAAATGCATTTGTAAAATGAGGAAGAGAAGACGCTGAATTTCACTGTTTGATCCACAGCAACATAGACCTGCTGGGTGAGCCACTGGCAGCTAGAACTAGAGAAAGCTTTATATTATTATTATTATTATTATTATTATTATTATTATTATTAATATAAATAGAATGCAAAACACAGGACTTCTAGGAGAAGCATAATGGGAAAAGGTAGAAGCTGTGGACAGGTCAAATATAGTCTGTGGAAGGTTTTGTTGAGATGCCAGGGGAAAATACTTGATTCTGTATCATTGCTGTTAGCTTTTATTTTGTTAACAATGCTTATGTCATTGGTTACAGCTATACTGTATTCAAGAAAACCTATAACAGCCCTTTGCTGTGGCAAAATTCATTGAAAATGCTGTATACTATATTAGTAGTTTTGACACTGCTTGGGTTATCTGGGGATTTTTTTTTTCTTCTTATCTTGGCGTTCTCCTGTGTTTGTCTGTCCATGTGTGACAAACCTGAGATGAAGTTCAAATGTGTGAAAAGCTAGTTAACAGCAGAAACTTTGTGAGCTTTGAGGAGACTAGTTTGTTTTCTTGGAATGCAATGGTTCATGATGAAAATGTACTTGTATGAAGTACAGAGCTCTGTCAGATTATTTTATATCAGTATGTTTTTTAGGTGCAGTCCAATATTACAGACCTCTGACCTTCACCCTTTAACTCAAATTACTTCTTCCACAGAGTATGATGTAGTAGGCCCACAGCTGTTACATCACCTCCCATCTGTGCTGGCCATCTTTTGCCTGTGATGCTATGAATCACAGGTAAAGTAACTAAGAGGAAAGGCTCATTGCCAGGAGGGCAACACATCAAGCAATATATGAAGCCTCCTGGTAAATGAGGAATTGAAAAAGAGTAACTTCAAGTTTAAGTTGCCCCTTGTCAAATTGGTGTATCAACCAGCAGTCCAGATGGCTCATGGTAATTCTGAAAATTTGTAATGTAAAATAATAGACGAATGCTATACAGCAGTGCCTCTCCAATGATCAGTTAAAGTGTCTGTTAGGTACAGATCAATTTACAATTAGCTGGAATGAATTAGCATTTATTTATTTACACTTTGTTGACCAGGTTAATCCCATTAGGCCATTGACCACTTTGCAAGAGAGACCCTAGTTGTTTAAGCTACAAGTGATAGAAAATGCTTTCTGTTGTCACATGTCCACTGATAAGAGTAATGAGGAACAGCATATTAAATAATGCAGTGGGATAAGAGTATAGTACCCATGTCCCATCACCTTCAACCATTTTGAAAAGATTTATAAGTTGAGGAATATGCCATTACTGTGTGATGCTAAGGACAGCATTTAAACATAAACACATATCCCTGTATTAGAGAGGTCAGACTGAAAAAAATGAGTCCCACTGATTTAGCTGACATTTTCTACATGTTCTATTTTTTCATTTTCTTTTTAAACCCACAGTTTGCTAAGTTTATCAGTACTTTGAATAATTAGTAAAACATTACACAATTTTTAGTACAGCTAAGCTAAAAAGGCTTAGCTTTGGGATGATTGCATGGCCTTGGTCCATTCAATGTTATAATAGGACATGTCGGTACAAGATTACTTCAAAGCATGAGTCTTTACAAGCAGTTTTTGTTTAAAACACAGTAGGTGAATTTTCTGTGGAATAAACTCAGATGTGCCATCCTCAGAAAACACAATAATTGATGCTCTGTAAAAATTTTGCAGATTTATTCCAGTTTTGGGTGGTAGGCTGTTAGTAGTGGCACTTGTTTGTCTTTAGTATTGACTTAATACTTAAGTATCTAAACCCTTGGAAACCATGTAACAGAAGATGTGGACATCAGTCAGTCATGGATGTTTTCACACTGTATGCTGGACATTCCAACAAACCATTTAATTTAGGGCAATTCTTTTGAAAATGACAAATAAATCATAACTGATTTGCCCTTAATAAAATAAGTTTAATAACGTTCTATCAATTCAATCACAATTCTTAATGAGAACCATATATGTGAGTGTATAACTAAACTCATCTTATAAAATATATAATATATATTTTATTTACATTTCTACATCCATCAACACAATACAATTTCCTTTATCTGATTTAAAAATTCTTAGATTGTTCATATTTCCTTGCTCTTGAAGTGCATTTCTTTCTTTAAAATGAAAGAAATTAACATCATTGTTACCATTACAAGAGAAGTTCATTTTCAGGAGTCTATAAAAAAAGTCTGTAAAGTCAGGTGTAAAACCTGTTTTTCACATACTGTGCTTTTTTGGATGTGATTGTCAGAAACATCAACATATTGTTTTTTAAAAGTAAATCTAAATTCAGCTTTCTAACAAATAATCTTAGCTGAATTAATGCATTTATGATGTGAGATTTGCTGAAAAAAGCCTTTTTGTAGTACATTGGAATTTTCAGGATTCAAAACCTTGCTATTAACATTGAATACTGTGGGGACTTCTGATACAGCACTGTATGGATGAGACATGTTTAGCTGCTTCGCCATCTCATAGGAGTATAAAGGTGTAAAATCTCCCTATTAAGAAGAAAATCTAAGTGATATAACACAGCTGGACAAGAGAAAGAAAAGAACAATAAAAGGCAAAGCAGCAAAATCATTTCAACACATGAGCAACTTTAACAGCAGCTGTCAGAGGCCAGACATGGGACGAACTAAGGAAATGGAGGGAGATAGTGCTTATTTGACTTACTGTTTGCCTATTGCTGGTCTCTGCATTTGATTTTGGATTGGAGTTATTCATTTAAGGTTTAGTAACTTCTATTTTTTCTATCTTTTTCTTATATTGCATTTTGTTTGTTTTACGTTTTTGATCTTTTTAGAGTTTTAAGAGTTCTTAGCTAGAGTCCATTAGAAAATACTTCTTTTGCAGACTGAGTAACATCCAGCTAATTTGTGGGAAGAGCTGAGAAATAGCAATCCTCATTTAACTACAAATATTTAGTGGCATCTTTATTTAGCTGTGGTGCTTGTTTGACTTGATGTTCTCTACTTGACTATTGGTGATCTCCATCTCTTTGATTTTTCCCACCCATCCACCCTGTTGTTGTTTTGCTTTTAAACTTGGTGTTTTTTGAGTTGCCCACCCCTTTTATAAATCTGATTTTGGACAGTCCTCCCAGTCTCATCTTATCATATCATTCTACTGAGAAGTGAGAGATCAACTGACAAGGCCCTCCACCTTAGTCTCTCATACTTACATTCTCTTCTGCTTTCTACCTTTCCACTTAAAAATGCACCGTATTCACCTGTTTTTACTGTATTTGTGTTCTTAAATTGTTCAATTGCATTTAATATGCTGCATTTATTATTGCTTGTTAGTAGCCTGATTACATTGTAAATGTTATTCAAAGCCTCTTAGTTCTGATTTAATCACTTCGGCTCCAAACAAGTTATCTTGCATAAGGAAGGTCTGTGGTCAGCATTCTTGTGGCAGGAGTAGTAGCTTACACCTTTCTGAGCTGGGAATTGCTGGTGAAGGCTTACTGTGCCTATTATTCTAAGTGTCATTGTTCTGGTTTAAGCACTTGGGCTCCAAACCAGTTATTTTACATTAGGAATGTTTGTGGCCTACACTTCCATGGCAGGATGGAAACCCTATCCTCTTTTTAAGCTGGGAATTACTGGTTGAAGGCATATTGTGTCTGTTATTCTAAACATTTATCAGTTCTGGTTTAAGCACTTGGACTCCAAAACAGTTATTTTACATTAAGACGGTTTGTGGTATACACTCTTGTGGGAAGAGAAGGTGGCCTCTACCCTTCTGAGCTGGGAATTGTTGTTTTGTTTTTTTGTTGTTGTTGAATTTCTGCACATTTGACATTTTTACAGGATTCAGTTAGAACTGCTGCTCTCTGCACAGTGTTGCCAAGCAGTGATCTGTATAGTCGCCAGTATCTGGCAGTTTAATTCCCCCTTGTAATCTATGTAGAAGCTGATCTCTCACAGTGTAAGTTTCACTTAAAATACCCTTACTGTCTAGACAGATTTTTTTAAACTGCTAAAGCATCTAGTGTGCACACAGCTGAGCATTGCTGATCAAGTTCCTTATCTTACTGACCTATTTAATATTTCTGTTTCACTCACTCCTCCCTAGTAGATCAGTAGCCATGGATATGCACTTCCTAACTCTCTCTGTGGCCAGTCTAGTTGAAATGGGTATTCTGAGGCATTATAGCAATTGCCTTATGTACACTGACAACTCACCTATTCTTAATAAACAGATAAAGTATGCGAGAGGTGTAAATACACTTTAACGCTGAAGGCAAAACTCTCTCACACAACCAAAACGAATCCTACAGAGGTTGTCAGTGACACTTACATCATGCTTACTACAAAGGGTATAGACCCTACATATGAAACTACTTATGCTAACCTTCCTAAAACATTAAGACCTTCTGCACAGCACAGTCAACAAAAGGATTTTCAGCCATCGCGTTAATACTCAGTTAAAATATCACCCATGGCTACACATAGTAAAACTGTACCCATTGCCTCTACCACTAAGCCCTTAAGGCAAACCAATGCACATCCAAATTTCATGGTCATTAGTGATCTATATATAACAAGGCACACTGATGTCCCTGTCACCAGCCTGAGTAAGAGAGAGTCATGGTTAGCTGCCTTTCTGGGGTAAGGATCCATCAAGTCACACAGACACTCAGGTCACTAAACCATAGGTACCAGTATGACTCTATCATAGTCCATGCAGGTGTTAATTACCTGAGATGTACCTCTCTTGACTGTATGAAGGGAGACATGATTGAGCTTGCTGATTATGTGTCTCAGGCAAGTATAAGTCTAGCACTGAGTAGTATTATACCTTCTCCAAGGATGATGCCACATTACCAACAGAAAATGATTGATTCTAACAATTGGCTTAGCTTCTGATGTCAATCCAAGGAGGATGCCTGGGAGGACATGTTGACAGACCACATTGTTTTGGCAGTGATGGTCTGTACTTATCTCCTCTAGGCTTTTGGATATTGGCAAGAACCTTTTTTAGGCAATGCCAAACTGATAAACCTACTGACTTAACTGAACCTATGAAGGAATATCTCAAGGTGGTACTGCTCAATGCTAGAAGTCTTAACAGAAACTCCACTCCCTGCAAGCCTTCCTCTCCCTGCAGAGTGTAGATATCTGAGTAATAACTGAGATCTGGTTTAAAGTTACAGACAGTACCCAAGAAATACAAGGTTATAATGCCTTTCACACCTTTAGACCAGCTACTGCACAGGAGGGAACTAAAGGTGGAGCAGTCTCATTCTATATAAAAAAACAGCCTCACATCCAGACTTGTTAAAGTGTATGACTCACTTGGACTAATACATGCGCAACTCACCATAAACAGGGTCTTATATCATATCCTTGTAACCTATAGGTCCCCCTCCATGTCCCAGGAAACCTGTACTACCTATCTCAATGTACTTAGTGCCCCTCACAGTTCAACTCAATACAATATTCATGGGGGATCTCAACTACACCTCAATAGAATGGGAATCCTACACCACTTCTAATGCACAAGCCCAGTGATTCCTAACTATGTTAATGCCAACCTTCCTACCAGGGCTATAAACATCCTTGACATGTGGGGGTGATGTTGCTCAACCAATGTAATGTCTTTGCTCATCCAAGCTGACCATAAGGCAGTATTGCTTGAAATAAAAATTAAATCGAGGGATCCAGTGAACCCAAATCTTGGCTAAATTTCAAGCAACCTCAAACCCAGTAAACACCATATCATGATCCCCCCAACCATTACTAGAAAACATGTCATCAATGCACTTTGCAAGGCCAAAATCACTCTGCATCAATGGGTCATGATAACACCTGATCCACTTGAATCACTTTTCAACTGAAGCATACAATCAGGTTTGGTGCTGAAAGAATGAAAGATAGCTGCACAGAGAAGGTCCAACCACTGATCTGGGTAACTAAATGCCTATAAGTCTGACCAGACTCATATGTAAGGCCATGGAAAGAATCATCATGGACATGATAAATGTGGACACAGGTAAACTACAAATGCTGAACCCACCACAGTTTAGCTTTGTAAAAAGAAGGTCACACCCATTAAATCTGGTGTACTTTTTTGAGAGGGTCACCAAAGCACTGGATGAAGGTCAGACTGTGCACACAGCTTACCTTGACCTGGTCCAGGTTTTTGATATAATATCCCACTCAGACATCATAGAAAAGTGCTCTAATTTAGGTATAAACATTTTTATCATCTGCTGGATAGCCATCTTGCTCACTGATAGGACCTAGGAGGTCAAAATAGGCGAGGGGGGAGGCCACCTCCACCAAGAGACCAGTCACTAGCAGAGCCCCTAGGGCGCAATACTGGACCCGCTCTTTTTTGTCATCTATTTTTCTGAAGTGGAAGTAAATGCTAAAGGTTTATAGCAGACTAAGTTTGGTGATGATTTCAAGCTGGGGGTTATCATTGACTCCCCTGCAGACACCAGCATTCTTCAAGAAGGCCTATCTCGGACTAACAAAGGGTGCCAAAGCTATGGTCTTAAACTCAGTGGTACAAAATGCATAATTCTAACTTTTTGTGAAGTCAACCATCCCAGCTAGCTAACATGTTGATAACATGCCCCTATGAGTCGACTCACTGGTTAGGGATCTGAGAATGCATGTAAACAGTAGCCTTACCTTCAACCACCACATGGCTACAGCGATGAGCAAATCCTTTTATGTTGCACAACTTATAAGCACAAGTGTGTATTCTAGGTCTAAAGAGGTCATTATCCCACTGTACTCTGCCCTTATCAGACCAGTTATAGAGGATGATGCTCCCTTCAGTATGTACCTGACCAGACATGTGCACCAACTAGAGTGACCTCAGAGGCTCCTTACAAAAAGAATACAAGGCATAACAAACTTGTCTTATAAAGAGCAGCTTAAAGTCCTTTTGCTCTACTGACTCTCTTATAGGTTGCTGAGAGGTGATCTATGCCTGGCTTACAAGGTATCCAACCCCACACTTACAAATCTCCTACATATTTGTAAGTCAAATAATACCAGAAATACAAGGTCTAGGGACCTAAATTTTGTCTGTGACTTAAACAGAACATGCTGGTGAGACAGATATGTGTACCAGAGAATGCCCCTCTAATGGAACAGGTTCCCCATCCATGTGAAGCTGAGTTTATCTATTACCCAGTTTAAGTACAACCTAGACCAATGGATGAGAATAGGAATTTATGGCAGGCCTGGCACTCATGTCCCTTATGGACAGAGGTAGCTTATAAATTCCTGGCCCTCAATGTCCTATTCGGATACAGGACATCATTATCAGTTCAGGAAAACTTGGCTAAGCTTAGAAAGGCTCCCCTGGGTTGTTAGCCTAGTAACAATATATGAATCTATGAGATATGAATGATTAAAAAATAACACCAGTGAATGAAAATTGGACAGATTCTATGTGCAATTATTAAAAGCGAATTACACATTATTGGATTATATAAACACAAATGAAAACTTGTGGAAATTTAAGATACAGTGACTGAGCATTCTGATGAGCTCAACCACGTGAATACAGCTGCTAGCAATTATATATTTTGACTGACTGAACTAGAGCTGGTGAGGGAGAAATTTAGAGAAAAAAACTGTTGGAAATGAAGGAGAGAGGGCAAAGAGAAAACTTAAGATTTATATTAACATCCATGACAGTACAGAAGAAAGAGTTTGTGTGACATTCATAGCAGGTCAGATATCCAAATGGACAGAGATTCCCTGAAAAGAGATATTGATAGATTAAGTTCAAAGAGTAAAGATTCAGGGCACAAGCCCGAATGGATTTCTTAGACCAACCATGGTCAAGTTTCAAAACTATCAGTTAAAAAAACACTATACTTTCATGGTTGTGGCAAAAAAGGAAAATCTTTGTTAATTGACAAAAAAAAAATTGACCAGGACTATTCAGCTGGCACTAGACAGAAAATAAACAGATTCATCCCAGTATTCAAAGAATGTAAAAAACTTAACCTCAGATTTAAGTTAGTCTATACTGCCATTCTTAAATTATTTTTCTGGTGAATGTTAATTTCTTTAGGAGAAGGATGCAAGACAAACAAAAATAGATGGAATTTAAACACCAAAAGAATTCATGAAAAACTAGGAGGACAAAGTGAAAGGAAGAGAGTGGATGGACTAAAGAGTGATAAACTAGACACCTGATGACAAACTATATAAAAGAAATAATATTCTGTCTTTCTCGTGTTCATTTTTTGAATTCCTTTGTAAAAGAAGGGAAAACTGGTAAAAATGATGTGGCAATGTTTAGAAGAGCATGCTGGATTACCTGCTGGATATGTTACTGGGGAATGATGCCAACAATACTAATTCATACATCTGGAGTTAATGGGATAACTTCTCCAGCTTTATTTATTTAATTGTTACTTTGTGTTTAATTATAAGATAGTAATTTCTTGCAGGATCTCGAAAGGCATAGATACAGGAATCAGAGTAGGTTCCTCATTTGTTATAAAGCATTACCTGCATGATCTGGACTAGAAATACTTGGAAATGGGAAAAGTTCATGAATAAATGATGAAGGGATTGTTTACATGGGGAAATCTTCCTATTTGAAGATGAGATTGGACTAATGTGAAAAAGGTTCAGCCTAGTCAAACAATTAAAATGGGGAAGGGGAATAATGGAATAGTGTAAAACTGTATGAAATAAATAATAATGGGGGAAGGAAACAGGACGTGTTTAGAAATATGTGGCAAAAATCGCTGCGGTACTGAAAGTGCTTTTTCTACCAAGGGAAGATCAGTCAAACAGACAAATAAAATGTTGTAGTTAATACAAAGTTAATATCAAATTAAAGTAATACAGGAAACTGAGCAGAAGTAGTAAAAATAAATCCTTGTTAGGGAGCTAAAGGAACTTTTACAAAGAGGAAGAGGAGGGAAGTATAATTACATTATCATATTATGATGACAGTGTTCACAGACAGCAAAAGTTTGTGTACAGCTTATGAGGGAAGATACTGACTTGCATATAGTTATTCTGTTGGATTCAATGTTGTTTTTACAAATGTTTAGTTTTAATACTGAACCCACAGACATTGCCAACATACTGGCAGACAGGTTCAGTGCAAATTTCTCCACCCCTCCCCCCCAAAAGGAGAAATATCTATCCCAGCAGAGTGCAGCCTCCCTGACATCTCAGATGCCCAGGTGAGAGCCGCCCTCTCCAAAGCTAAAAACACAGCATCAATGGGACCAGACGGTGTCCCGGATTGCGTGCTACATGAACTCCAAGAGGAACTAAACCACACATAAGGCTGCTATTTAATCTTAGCCTTACTACAGGATACGTACCCAAAAAATGGTGTACAGCAACAGTGGTCCCACTCCACAAAGGAGGTGCTTCTACGGACCCTGGAAATTACCGCCCCATAAGCTTGACGAGCCTGGTCTGCAAAGCTATGGAGAGGATCATTATGGAACTCATAAACAAAGACATTGGGGACCTACAGACACTGGATCCTACCCAATTCGTCTTTGTCAAGGGCAGATCCTGCCTTTTGAACCTGGTCAACTTTTTTGAAACAGTCACTAAGGCCATTGATGAGGATAGGGCAGTTCACACAGCCTACTTTGATCTTGCAAAAGCCTTCGACACAATACCCCACTCGGGCATCATAGCCAAGCTCACCAGCTTAAATGTAAACCCATATGTTATAAGATGGGTTGCAAACTGTATCAAGGACAGAACCCACAAGGTCATAATTGCTGGAGCCATGTCAGACTCTAGGCCAGTCACAAGCAGTGTCCCACAGGGCTTGGTCCTGGGACCCCTCTTGTTCGGCATTTATTTTTCTGAGGTGCAAGCAAACATAGGAGGATTGTGGCTGACAAAGTTCGCAGATGACTGCAAACTGGGCGCCATAATTGATACTCCAGCGGACACAAGCATCCTTCAGAAAGGCCTCATAGAAACAGATAACTGGTGCCAGAGCCATGGCCTTAAACTGAACGCCAAAAAATGTATAGTCATACCCTTTGGGAAAAACAAAGTACCCACAAATTACCACATAGGTGGTAATCCATTAAGTACGGAAGAAGTAATCACGGACCTATGGACCCAAGTTGACAGTAACCTCTCATTTGACACTCACATTGCCAAGGTGGTTAGGAAGACCTTCTATATTACCCCACCTTATCATGAAAGGATTCACATCTAGATCAAGAGAGGTCATTGTGCCCCTATACTCTTCCCTTATCTGGCCCATAACTGACTACAATGCCCCATTTGGGATGTACCTTACCCGACACCTGCAGCAGTTAGAAAGACCCCAAAAGTACCTCACCAAGAGGATCAAGGGTCTCAAACATATGTCATATGCTGCCTGGCTGAAGAAACTCCAGCTCTATTCAGTCGCATACCGCCTACTCAGAGGCGATCTATGCCTGACGTACAAGGCCATGTCCAATCCGGAATTAATGGACATGCTCCACCTCAGAAAATCCAAATCCACCAGAGCCACGTGA
Organism: Protopterus annectens; assembly: GCF_019279795.1. Taxonomy (NCBI): domain Eukaryota; kingdom Metazoa; phylum Chordata; order Ceratodontiformes; family Protopteridae; genus Protopterus; species Protopterus annectens. Next base: position 854,671,948 of record NC_056729.1, on the reverse strand, counting down.
GCAAGAGATTTGAACCTCAACACAGAAATAAATAGGACGTGCTGGAGGGATAGATTCATAACCCAGAGGCTCCCTACACTCTGGAACAGAATCCCAGTCCATGTTAGGCAGAGCCCCTCACTGACTCTCTTCAAGAGAAACCTTGACGAGTGGATGGGAGATTGTAGGTTTACCCCGGGGGTCATCTCTGTGTCACTACTAGACAGAAGCACAGTAAACTAAACCCTAAATGGTCATAGTATTCTCATTCCAAGGGGTGGCGAAAGCCACACACACTCTAGCTAGGCTTATAAATGCCCTAAGGCAGATAGCCTAATATGAACCTATGAACCTATGAACCTATGAATAGCAGGTTTAAATTGCAGGATAATCTAAAAATTATAGCGGCCAAATGTATGAATATTCAGAGTGTTATTCATCTTCCTGCAGGGAAAGTGAAGTCACCATGTAAGTCTAGAGTAAAGGAAAATGAATGAAGTGTAACTGTATTACAGTGAAGACGATGCTCTGAATTATGATATGGAATGATAATGGTCACATAGCTAGGGATAAAAAAACAAAACTCTTTTAAACTATATTGGATAGCAACAAAATGATATTGTGATGTTGCAGGAAACACATTTAAATAAACTGAAAAATGAAAGGTTTGTTATAAAGAATGCAGCAAAAGGATACTTCACTAACACTGAAAGTAAGAAGAGAGGGGTAATGACTTTCGTAAGACTGAGCTCTGGAGTGAATATAGAAAATCAAAAATATACAGTAAAGGAAGGTTTAACGTGATAAGAAGTTATTGGTATGGTCGAGGGATTTCATTTGGAAACTTTTACATTCCTCCAAAAAACAGGCAGTTGAGAAATACTAGGTATTATGCTAGAAGCTTTCAGATTAGCTAATTCCATAGCCATTTAACTATCTAGCCAGATCCCAGTAAGGAAAATACACCACCTAGGTTTTATCCCCATTGCCCTAGCATCCCATGTGGTCACAGGTCCCACACTGGACCTACCGTAGAATCAAACCCCTCCACTCTTTTCTTCCCCCAGCACACCAATTCCCCTACCCACAGAGGGATGGTATAATTTTATTTGAGTTAATTTAATTGAACATAAGGGAATAAAATAAAGTAAGCTTGTAAATGATGGCCAGAACTGTACATGCTGCAACTTCCTGACCCACAAAATAACCCAAGATGTAGGTTGAGTTACTTGTCTTGTTTGATAAACACAGCTTAAGTGCACTTTTCTCCCACTCAACTTTGCACCTCTTATAGTGTGCAGTCTACAATGTGTGGTGCACTACAACCATGCTACAAAAGCTGCACTACTGGGTGACAGTGGAAGTCATACACCTGGGTTTCAAATGAACACTTAACTACATTGACATTCTCAGGTACTTTTTCCACATGGCTCATGCTTTATAGAACACATAATATCCTAACAATACTTCACCCTTATGGCTTTTATGAAAGCCAGACTCCTCAGCAGTCCTTAAATTCTGGGACCCAAATCTAAACATTTTAATGGGAGACAGATCTGATGAAGTATAAGAAAAAGCATGTCCCAGCTACTGTAACCTTAGGAGGCCCTTATGGAAGGATATTCTGGAGCACTGCTGAGCCAAATGCCACTCTGTTAATGGAAATCAAATCCACCTTATAATGAGCAATGAACATGTGGGGATTAGCCCAAATTGCAGCTGCACAAATGTTATCTAAAAATGCTCTGGACCAAAAGGCTAAAGAAACCACCATAGATCTTGTGGAATGGGACCTAGGAGGTTTTGGAAAAGATAATCCCAGTTTACCATAGACAAAGGTTATACAATCAGTCAACCATCTGGCCAATGTAACTTTAGATACTAGATTGCCTAATCTCATAGGAGAAAAGGAAACAAATAACTGGTAAGACTTCCTAAAGTCCTTGATTCTATGAAGGTAGAAATTAAGTTGTCTATGCACATCCAACAGGTATAGCATATACTGCCCTTTGTTTGAAAAATTTGGAAAGAAAAGTAGGAGATTAATAACCTGGTTAATATTTGACTCAGAAGCTACCTTAGGCAAAAAGGAAGGGTTAGTTTGTAATGACACCCTGTCTTTATGAAAGATTAGATAAGGAGGCTTGGAGGACAGAGTTTGCAGTTCAGATACTTTTCCAGCAGACATAATAGTCACTAGAAAAATGGTTTTCCGAGATAAAAATTTTAGGTCGGCTTTAGCTGTAGGTCCAAATGGAGATTGATTTAAGGCTTGAAGTATTATATTTAAATCCCAAGAAGCAGTAGGATCTTTTTATGGAGGTCTAAGCAAAAAGGCTCCCTTGAGAAAGGCCTTGCATAATTTAGAAGAGGCTAATGTAGACTTATTTTTGCCCATGTTGAAATTAGAAATGGAAGCCAGTTAGACTCTAATAGTTGAGAAACTACCTCCTTCATTAAATATTGAAGCTAAAAACTCAAGGATCACAGGCACATGTGCTAAAAAAGGGTCCAGATCTTTGCTAGGAGCCCAGAAGACAGATATTTTCCATTTACTCTTGTAAGTCTTTCTAGTAGAAGCTTTACTGTGTACTACATGAACTACAATATGAACTGGCACCTCACCTAAGTGTCATGTTTAATCATAGCCTCACCTCAGGTTTCATGCCCACTGAGTGGCGCAGAGCTACAGTTATCCCAAACCACAAGGGGGGATCCACCTTGGATCCCGGAAACTACCGTCCCATCAGTCTGACAAGCCTTATCTGCAAGGCCATGGAGCATATTATCATGGAACTTATAAACAAAGACATTGCCAACCTTCAAACACTGGACCCCACCCAGTTTGGGTTTGTGAAGGGCCGATCTTGTCTCCTGAACCTGACTGACTTCTTTGAATCAGTCTCCAGAGCCATGGACAAGGGTAAGGTGGTCCACACAGCCTATCTAGACCTTGCCAAGGCCTTTGACACCATCCCCCACTCTGGAATCATAGATAAACTTACTAAGTTGGGCATTAATCCCTATGTCACCCAATGGGTTGCTAAATGGCTTACTGATAGAACTCACACTGTAAAAGTAGCCGACTCCAAATCCAGCTCCAGACAAGTGACAAGTGGAGTACCTCAGGGTTCAGTCCTGTGGCCGCTCTTGTTTGGCATCTACTTCTCTGAAGTACAGGTCAACACTAAGGGACTCTGGCTAACAAAGTTTGCAGATGGCTGCAAACTGGGAGCCATTATTGAATCCCCAAATGATGTGGATACTCTACAAAAGGGCCTTACAGAAACAGATGCTTGGTGCCAGAGCCATGGGCTCAAGCTCAATGCCAAGAAATGTATTGTTATCCCTTTGGGAAAAACATGTATCCATGAATTACCATATAGGTGGCAGTACACTAAACACAGAAAGTGTGATAAGAGACTTAGGGACACAGGTGGACAGTGGTCTCACCTTCGATAACCACATCGCCACAACAGTCAGGAAATCCTTCTATGTGGCACACCTCATCACGAAGGGCTTTTCATCCAGAAAGAAGGAGGTCATTGTCCCACTGTACTCATCCCTCATTAGACCCATTATAGAATACAACGCCCCATTTGGTATGTACCTCTCAAGACATCTGCAACAACTGGAAAGGTCTCAGAAATACCTCACTAAAAGAATCACAGGCCTAAAGCACATGCCCTACACTGACCGCCTTAAAAAACTCCAGCTATACTCTGTCGCATATCGTCTACTCAGAGGCGATCTCTGCTTAACATACAAGGCCATGTCAAACCCAGAGCTGTTGGACATGCTACACTTAAAGAAATCCCAATCCCTCAGAGCTACACGCTCCAGGGATCTAAACCTTGTCATCACAATAAACAAAACATGCTGGAGGGATAGGTTCCTGACCCAGAGACTCCCCAGACTCTGGAATAGATTGCCCATACACGTCAAGCAGAGTGCCTCTTTGGACCTCTTCAAGAGGAACCTTGACAATTGGATGGGAGAAAGGAAATTCACCCCAGGGATCACGTCAGTCGCCCTGCTAGACAGGGGTCCAGGAAAGTAAATAATGTGGGAAGAAATAGCCAGGGAATTGTTATGGCTAGGCTTGTATAGGCCCTAGGGCTGATAGCCTAGTACCAACCTGTGAACCTATGAACATTTATGGGAAGACAATAAAATGTGACAGACCTGGGAGAAAAGCCTGGGCACTCTAGCTATCAGTGGAACTGGAGAAACCATGTAGTCAGCTTGAGGTCTATAATGTCTAGATAGGTCCTGCCTGTCAGGTGAGACAGGAGATCTGAAGTTGGAGCCAGAATCCGGGGTGGATGTAAAAGATGCGGCCACAGGAATGCAAACCAAATCTGATGAGGCAAAAAAAGGCACCATGACGATAATTGTGCTCTTCAACCAAACTGCTTTCTGTAGAAACTTGGGAATTAGTGGGAAGGGTGGAAGCACATAAAAGAGACTGGAGGGCCATTCATGAACTAGAGCATCTCTTAGTGACTCTCCCAATGGAGGGATCAGAGCAAAGAACCTGCTGCATTTGCTGTTGAGGGGAGAGGCAAATTGATTGCAACATGGCAGGCCACATTGATGGAAAATTCTCTCCACCACATTGATGTTGAGAGATCACTTGTGAGGCACTGACTGGATCCCAGCTGGAAGCATAGGTATCTCCTGGACAGCCTGTTCATTTTGATGCCTCAGCTACACCTAATTCACCTCATCCTTAACAACCCCTCCATCTGTCCTGCTTTCCTAGATCTCTTCAGCTACTGTCCTGCTTTCCTAGACCTCTTCAGCTACTACACTCCCAATAGCAGCTCTCACCAACATCTTTTGGAAATTTACAACCCTAAAAAAAATAGGCAATATCCTCTACAATCACTCAGTTTCTAAAGCATAGAATAAACTCTCCCTGAGTCTAAGAACCATTTCTAACACTAACTGTTTCAAAAAAATCTCTAAAAAACTACTGACCAACTTCTTGGTCCTGCCAGTGCCTCTCCCCAACTTAAATCATCCCTCCCCTCCCTCACAACTACACTTCATCACACCTACACTCCCTCTATAGCCTGTCAACTTCCCTCCAATATTACATACTACTTCCTAATTATTAGTAACGTATATAGACTTTTATAGACTGTACTACTGATATTTCTGCACTGTACTGATATATAGTAACCAATAACCTGAAATGTATCCATCTTTATTTATGCTCTGAAAGTATTATGAATGAAGTGAATCTGCATTGTTTATACCTGATATGTATCCATTGTCTTGAAAGTATCTTGAATATTACTAATCTTTGTTTTATGTCTTATTTTTGTAACATTTCTTTTCCATCTTTACTTTTTTATATAACTGAAATTTACTCAAATGCATTTTTATCTGTTAAACGGGAACTTTTCTTCTCGGGTCTCCACTGAAAATGGACTGTTGCCCAGCCAGAGTAACCCAGTCAACAAATGTCAAAATAAAAAATAAATAAACTGTTTCAACTGCTTCTGTAGTACCTAATTACACTGTGTCTGTTAGTTTTACATGACAGTAGTATCTAGATTGTGTGGTTTCCTTGTACTTGAGCCCTAAAACCAGCATTTTTACATTAAGAGAGTTTTTGACTATACTCCCGTGGCAAAAGTATGCTTTAGCAAACTGGTGGAGTTGGGGCCTGATGGCCAAAAGCTTATTGTGTGTTTTCTTGATTTTTCAGTAGTCCTTGCTGTTGTAAAACATGTTTTTCCAGATTTTATATAAGCCCAGTGTTTCCACTAAATTGCTCTCTGTACAGTATACAGTCAAAGTTAGCAGTGCCCTGTATAGAAGCAAATGCGTTCAAGTTAAACTTTCCCTTAAAATAAATATCTGCGCAACCTTGGAGCTTCTGAGTTGCATGCAGAGCAGAATGACCTTATTGGATAGCTGCAGTTCACACTGAGTATAACACCCATTCTTCATCTGTGCGCTATCATTAAAATGCATTTAAATCTACACAATCTTCATCCTGATTAAACCAATTGTAAACCCTAGAAACCATGAATAGACACATTCCTGCTATTTCTGTGACCTGACTTGTGGACATGGGCATCCTGAGGCAATGTGGCAAATCTCATGTATACTGACAACCACTTTATTCTGAAACAAACAAACACAGTGTGTGAGAGATGTAGCCACAGTATGCAAATTGAGATATAACTTTCACATGCTAACACATTAAATTAAAAACAGGTTGTCAACACATGCACATAATTTCCCTCACTAAATAAGGTCTCAACATAGAGGTACTCACAAGTAACTTACCAAAACCTCAGAGGCCTCCCATACACTGTTCTCAGAAATCACTTGCAAACAAAATCAAGTCAACACCAACAATTACACATAAAAATATCCATAAGGCAAAACACTACACATTCAAACATCTTGGTCATAAGAGACTCCATCGTGAGACATACAGACTCCCACTTTCATGAGGTTAGATAAAGACAAGGTTACAGTCAATTGCTTGTCAGGGGACAGGATTGATCAGACCATGCAGGCACTCAGGTCACTGAACCACAAGTACCAGTATGACTCATTCATAGTCCATGTGTGTGTAAATGACCTAAGATGTACCTCCCTGGACTATATGAAGAGAGACATGACAGACCTCTCAGAATATGTGTCATATGTGGGTATGTGTCTCACATTGAACAGCATTCTCCCCTCGCTAATTGTGATATCACAATACAACAGAAAGTGGCAAACTCAAACTGCACTCTTCCAAACAGGCAGATGGCTGTGCAGATCAGTCTGTTGGCCACTTGAAAGGTTTTGTCTTCTGAAGAATGTGATCTTGCTTCCCAGTTTATTTTTCCATCAAGCTGGCCTCATTCACAACTGGTGCTGTACATAGTGTGTACTCACATTTGGCATGTGCAGTTCTAAGGTGCCTCTGCTATCCTCACATTGGTGTCAGTTTTCAGTACCAGATTATGATGATTTCTACTAACTAGTTTCTACAATATATGAAACTACCTGAGGACTGGACATTTGCCCTATCAGACTGATTTTTTCCTCAGGAGGATGAGATTGAATTAATCTCATACAGTACTACAGAGGTCCATAATGGGTCCAGTACACTTCAGTGTGCTTGGTTCAGACATATTTGAGGAAATACAGAACATGATCAGCCTCTTAGCCGATGATACAAAGATAGGCATAGCATTGCTAGATATGAGGAAGAGTTCAGTGAAGGATTTGGAAAGGTATAACAAATGGGCAGAAAGGTGGGAGTTGGTGTTCATTGCAAAGAAACACAAAGTACCACAACTGAGCTACATCAGTCCTCCTATGAAGCTGGGAGACATACTTACACAATAAAAACTGTCAAAAGCTTCAAATGCAAATTTGTGTTCATCAATACAACAGATTCATAAAAAAACGTATATAGACCAGGAAACCTCGACTGTTTGGAAAAAGAATCCACTGAGGAAGTGTGAAAATATAAAGAACAAAATCTGGAGAGCTTTGGAAGGTATACAAAAGAGTGGCAACCCAGGATAGTGGACTACGTACAAGTTGGTTTACAAAGTCCTTTGAACATGAGGGAGAAACTGACAAATGCAGGGTTTTTTTTTTATAATAGAAATGGAAACAATCACGCATCTTGTTGCTGGTAGGGTTACCACCTGTCCCACTTTGCGTGGGACAGTCCCTTTTTAGGCAGTTGTGTCCAGCAAAAAAAAATAAAGACATAGCAAATGTCCTGAGATTACAGGACAAAATGATATCCTAAGTTTCTTTAATAGTTGCATAAAACAGTTATTTTATATATGAAACTTCTATAGGTTATGTGAAGTATCATGAGCAATTCAAATGTTACTAGAATAAGCTTTTATTTTGTGCAAAAATTTAAAGTTCTGTACTATGCATGGCTGTAGGTATGTTTTGTCCTGGAAAATCTGACATTTCTACAGAACATGTCCCACTTTGGGCATTTGAAAAGGTGGCAACCCAAGTTGCTGGGCATGATACACTAATGGCAGAGGGCCTGTCTAGTGTTGCATTGGGGATTAAGCAAATATTACAATATTGAGGTTGCTGAGAAGCACTGGAAATATGAGCCAGAAAGCATTATAGAAAATGATTAAATTTATATCACATGGGATCTCCCATTACAAACGGTTCAAAAAATAGATGCTAAAAAGCAGACACAGTAGTTCATGAAAAGAAGACAAAAGTAGCATTGATCATTCAAATTGCTATACCCACTGACGACAGTATCTTACATACAGAGATGCACAAAGTCATAAAATACCAGGATTTGCAGGAAGAAATGAGGGTAATGTGGAAGAAGGGTACCCAGATGGTTCTGATAGTAGTGAGAGCAATTGGTCATAAATAAGAATTTACAGTCATAGTTATATATGCAACTGGTACATGTAACTCCATATGAATTGCAGAAAGAGTAATTTCTGGGCACTTTGGAGTGCTGTGAAGATCACTTTTGGGTAACATCAAAGAGTGAAACAATACTAATTTCATGAACTTTAATCATACTTTGACACAGGAATAGGGTCCATTCCTGTCACGGTATTAGAAACCCAAAAGAGAAATTAAACCCTGAGAGAAGTAGAATTAATGGCAAAACAGTAGTATCCTGAACTGGACCACCAGAAACAGAGTGAAAGACCATTGCCAGCAATGAATAGAATGTGGGGGATAATCTTCAAGGAGATAGATTCTGGAGACCCAAAGGTCTTGCTGAAGTTGAGGTAGACTTCCTCTACCAGTGTTTTCCTGTCAAGTTCTCCCCTAGTGCAGTAATTTTACTGGATCAGGTTTGACCGACAGCTTCTTCTATACATGAATCCATGTTAGTTGTTGTCCTGGAGATTATCGTCCTCCAGAAAATCTATCAGATATCTCTGCAGGATTTTCCACTTGACTTTCCATACTCCCTTTCTTAACATGCCTGTAGTTCTCCAATTTGCTTCTGTCTCCTCTTGTACAAGGATACTACAATGGCTGTCTTCCAACCTTCAGGCACTTTTGCATTATTTACAGTCAAGATCATTCTATCTTCCTCATAGAAAGCATGATACACTTTACTTTCTTTCTTTTGTGAAAATTGTACCAAAGTACTTATCCTAGTAATTGATGTTCCTTCCTCCCTCTCATCCTTCCTTCTGTAGCATACCTTAAAAAGCTTTGCTTCACTTTCTTATCCCTTCTGTTCTCTAACTTTCAACACTGGCATCTGTTGCCCTTCACATAATTTTTGACTTTTTGTTATCCTCCTTGTAATATGCCTTCTCTGTCTCCACGTATTCTAACTTCCAGTTCTTGTAGGCCTATTTTTTACCATTAACTGCTAATATCATATTGGCCTTCTCCTCTTTTTGCCTATTCCTCTCACCTCTGTCCACTACACTGAGTGCTCTATACTCCATCAGTTTTCTCCTAGTCTCCAAATTGATCCATGTCTCCACCCACCTGCAGAGCTTTAACCACTCATGTAGAATGCCACATTATTTCTCAGACCAACATGATCACTGCTGACTAATAAAATCTTAGGCTGGACATCCATAACAGTCCTTGCACTGATAAGGACCACATTAAGAATTCTTTAGATTCTGATATAATCCTGCTACAGCTATCTGACCTGCTATATTCCAAGATCTCAAGTCAACTCCTGCTCCCTCCCTGTCAAGGAGCTTGGACTCTACCATTCTGCTCCTGACAGATTCAGATTTCGTTATGGATATAGCCTCCTTTACCCCTACTCCACTCCTTTATTATCTTTCCCAGCCACTCATCCAGCACTCCTGTTGTGTCTAGTGGTTGATACACTGTATTGGTGAACCAGTCTTCCCCTTCCTCTAACTTAACAGCCAGGACACTTAACATAAGGTCTAACCCTCATTGTACCCCTGTCCTATTTCTGGTTTGCTGTTCTTCCTTCTGTCTGAGCTCCCTTCTGATGCTCTAATTTAGATTATTCCACCCATGTGTCTCCTTTCTCTGTCATCCCTACACAGCCTGTACACATGCACCTCCATGCCCACCCTTACTGGCCCATGCTTTTTGATATCATTAATGTCAGTATCCTTTCCTTTGTCACTGCTTGCAGTTCCCTCATCTTCCTACCCCAAACTGAGAATCTTTGCATTGTTTATTTACTTTATATTAACCACTTTGCTTGTTTTTTTCCATTCTTGTTTTCATATCCAGCTTATTATTTGATACTGGTTGACTCTGTATCCAATTTTAATTATATGCACAGTATCATTAACCCTGTTTGTTACTCATTTGCATTGACTTTTAGATCACATCTATGAAGCGCTCTCCATTTTTTTCTATTAACTGTTATTTACCTTGTTTTATTTGTCTTTTTTCTTTAAAATTTAGATTCAATAAATGAAAGTTGCACTCACATGATTACAAGCAACACACACTCTTGCATGATCATTGGTTATATGAACCATGAAAAACATGAAAATATAAAGATGTTCATTGTACAATAATAATATTGTGTCCAGGTTGGGAGCTGTGATTGAAATTGTATAAACATTTGATAATTAAACCTAGTTCAGCCACATTTGTAAGAAAGCAGAAGATGATTTTGTGGAGAAAATTTGAGAGATACAGGGAAAAGACAAGAGGAAACAAGGAAATACTGCACAAAGGTGGATGGATTGTGTGACAGAAGACCTGCAAAAGTCAGACATTGCCATTGAAGAAGGTAGGAAAGTAAGACTGACTCAAGAGAGGTGGTAACAGTTAATGCAACACTCCATCTCATGTAGAACATGGGAAAAAGGGGATGATGATGATAATGAAGATGAAAGACAATGATATAAACCTAGTCCATCAGGAGTAAATCTTACCATAACACCCTGATGCTTTTATTCCTATATTAGCAGATTAGTGGTTACAAGGAGTAATTTTATAGAATAGGACACTGAAGAAAACAAAGTGAATAACATAAAGAGTTTATCAGAGAGCTGTAAGGCTAGTAAAATGAAGAGAAATAATATGCAACATATTGCAAAGAGTCTACATTTGTTAGGACTGTTTTAAAAAATGTGTGTAAACCATGTACCTCAAGAAGTGTATATGTGGTACCAAAATGTAATTGATGTTAACAAAGGCTTAGCATAACAGTGTAGACATCAAAATATCAGAGTGCCCTTTTATCTACCAGTTTGCATAACCAAGGCCAAGTTGCAACATGATTATACAATTAGTGATATTTATTATAATAAGTGTATTTTATTATATTTAAAATCCAGCATGGGAAAAAAATCTTTTGGTGAACAAAATGGTATATATAGGAACCATTAGAGGGTGCACAGACAGCATTATATGAATATAATATGTTTAAATAGTAGGGAGTTTTAATATTTAATTTGGTCCAGGAGAGTTGTAGTTTTAATAGAGATTGATTTAAGAAGTAATATTTATTACTGTATTTTATTAAATTATTTACAAAGTGTAGGCAAAATTGTTTTAATTGAGGTATTAATTTGATAGATGTGAAATGGATTGTGGCTAGAGTTTGTGAATTGTAATTTTAGAGATGCTATGTTTTTATTGGTGAATTTGAACTTAATTGGGGTATTTAAGGTTTGGATATGGATTTTGTTTGTATCTGATGAAGTTGAGGACAAAAACGTATTTTAAAAAGTGGAGCATTATTTTGAAAGCCTTTATTGCTGCAGTAAACCTGATTTATGCCCATGGTAGTCTGCTGCTTACTTGGAGGTCCATCGAGGTGTGGATGATTGTTTTTTTTATTCTCCCCTTTTTTTGAAGTTAATGCTATCAGTTAACTTACACTGGCTAGTTTTCTTCATAATTATGGGTATGTTTGTACACATAGCTTTTACATCTAGTCCATGTAGTTGTTTGTGAATCTAACTGGTTTCTATCAAAGTGTTGTCCTGCCTTATCCTTCTGCTGACTTTTACATGCCCTGATAGTATTGAGGACCATGTGATGGCACATTTTGTTTACATGGAAGGGTGTACAGTTCACCATTTGTAGCAGAATGAAAATGGATTATGAAAAGATTCACATCACTATGACTCAATGGTTAAGGTTTTTGCTTTACAGCTCCAGGGCCTGAAATTCATTCTTGACCTTTGATTACTGTCTTTGTGGAATTTATACTCTCTCTCTCTCTCTCTCTCTCTCTCTCTCTCTCTCTCTCTGCATGAGCTGCCTTTCTCTAGATTCTGCAATTTATTCCAAACACACACTGGTCAAATTAATTCTCTAAAACTGACTGTAATATTGCATTTACCCTTTGCATTTGTGGCCTGGGTTATTGCTGAAGAGGGTTGGTTTGTGAAAAATAAGTTCACTTACATGTTTAACAAGCAAAGAAGTAAAATGATTTTTACTCTTTTATTTATTTATTTTGCTTTTTCTGAAGAAGAAAAGTGAGCTGGATGTCATCACACATTCAAATGCTTTTCTCAGGCAATGTAGACATAGAGAAACGGTGTTAAAGAAAAGTCATGTGGTTGCTTCATGTAAGTCACAAGCTACATAATTACATCTGCAAGTACAAAGATTCAGCTGTACTATAAATGTGTGTGTGTATAGTGTTTTTGTGTGTGCATGCTCATGTGTTAGCATACTATATGCTTATATTATGAGGACCACTGTTCATCTGGCATGTGTCAAAAGTTGTATATATAATATTGTACGTTTTACATGAGTATTCTGTTATTTTTATGCATCTTCCCTTTTTTTGAGTCCGTGTGACCCTGCAGTTGGTATATATACAGACTCAGGGAAATTAAATATGTAAAGAGGCAAAGCTCACCTACAAAAATAGTTATTTTATACAGTTTAGTAATATCTTCTTAATTATTTGCAAATTAAATGATATGTATGTATGCATGCATGCATGCATGCATGCATGTATGTATATATATATATATATATATATATATATATATACACACACACACATATATACACATACACACACACAAACACACACACACACACACACACACACACACACACACACACACATATATATATATATATATATAAATATTTTCTCAGCTTTAAAAACATTTCAGATCTGTACCTTGTCCCACCCAGCTGTTCATAACTGAAATAAATATAACTGACTCTGAAGTAACGCCAGTGCCCTGTCAAGAATCTGAATCATTTTGCAATAAATCTGCTGATTTCTGTTGGATGTAAATTATTCTGCTTCTTCACTGACTGCTTTCCTTTATAATTTGGAAGCCATAGCTGTACTGCAATCCTTGTCAGTTTAAATAGCTATGAAAGCCTTCGCCAATCAGTGACAGTATTCAAACAGCCAGAGGTGATGCCTGTCACAGTGTCTTTTCGCTTTGTTTGTAACATTACATGGACAAAGGACCTTCTGCATCTTTAGATAAGAACTGAAGAAATTAATATGTCTTGACAGTGTGTCCTGCTCCATAATATTCATGTTAAATTCCATATTAAAATGTTGTACTTGGCTGGGAGCATTTAATTGTATAATAATGTTGTGTTGCATGTTCCCAGCATATTTAGATTTATTCTGTATTTGTTTATTGCCTTATAGTCTTACTTGCTTCATGCTATAGATTCCACATAATTACCAAAACCATTCATTTGAATTTGTGCATTTTATATTCCTGACAGTGGTCTGTTTTTCATAAGCCCACACTAAAAAGCGTTTTAGATGTGGTTGTGTGAGGTAACCATGTTGCTTCTATAATGGTCAACCAATGGTTTGAGTAATTGTTCTAGTACTGTGTGTAGACAGAATTAAGTGCAGCAAAATGGCTTTATTTTGAGATATACTGCTAAGAAAAAAACTAAAAAGGAAAATAAATCTTGCCATGTATAAATGAAACAGAAAATAAATTGATATAAAAAATGAATAGGAAAGTGGAAATGCTAGACCTCCCTCTTCTTTTCTGTATAAAAACACAAATACACACACACACACACACACACACACACACACACACACACACACACACACACACACACACACACGTGAAAGCACACAGTGCAAAGAGTCTGACACAAAACCTAAGCAAAACATTAGGGAAACAATCACAATGTGACCAGCCTAAATAAAGAAATTGTGGTACAGAAGAAAGAGGAATGAAGGAAGTGTTCATTAAAATCATATATAAACTTAAGCAGAAATAAAGAAAGACCAAGAAAAAATGGATATACTGAATGGAATAAACAAATGCAAGTTCCCATGTATGATTCCTAAAGTCTATGAATTAGAAGTCATGTCAAATATGCAAGGGCTAAAATCATGATAATAATAAACCTGAGGTAGAAAAAAAAAGGAGAAGCTTGAAGTGAATAAAATGTATGTCTTCTGAACAGAGCATTTGTTGGCACATATATTATGAATAATAAATGCTACAAAATAATTCAGAGGATACCAGCTAAATGGCAACTTAAAACATGCAATGTTGGTGCAAACATCTTAGGCATACATCTTTATTTCTCCTGTGAAAATCAGTGAATTAAAACATGTCATGTTCTTGTGTTGATACCTCTTTCAAGGGGTAGGTGGGATTGCAGTGCAGATATCTTAATATATTCCCATCCTTCACAAGAAATGCAAGCCCCATTTTTTTTTGTTAATTTAATGTTATTCTTGAGTCATCTAATAGTTTACAAGTGGTCAGCAGCTAGTATTCTTGTTAAACCATTATCTAATTTTTCAACATTAAGCTTCCAGTTGTCTGTTTCTACCTCTGTTTTTGACTGCATTATGGCACACATAAGACACAAATCTCATTTTAATATCAGTCTCTTTGGTCTTCTGCAGTGCTCTATCTGTGGGGATTCCTGTTGCCTGCAGATTGCACAAATATTTGTCACCATATCTGTAGTTCATCTTACAAGGCTATGGCACATTATTATTTTGTGCAGGCTGCTTTGGGTACCAGACTTAGTGCCCTCTAAAACATGATGTGGGGCTATTATTTTTACACAGTAAGGTACCATTCTGGCTGCATATCCTTGTAACTCCCAGCATTTGACCTTTACCTGCCAGCATACCTCTCAACTGTCCAGATTTTTGCACACTGTCCAGATTTTTGCCAAATATTTTGTTCTGTACCTCATATAATTTGTGGTTTTATGACAAATCACTGGAGATTGAAATAACTAAATAATGATAGCACCCTCCCCACCCCCTTATCCACTTACCTGACCTGTACTTGCTTCTGTTCTTTTCCTAGGACATGAGCCAATGGTGCAGCAGCTGTATGGTTAAACTCACATTAAAGTTTGAGTGTGAGCAGCTGCTTGGATGAGGTAACAGCCATTTGAGTCCCTAGCTATGATTTACTGGAATTCGAGCAGCTCAGGCTCAGATAGCTGTAGTGATCCCCATTATTTTTCGTGATCATATTTTGCATCAATTGACTTCAAAGAAATGACATTCAGTAATGTGGTTTATGAAGAACTAAGCTAGAGCCAGACCTTTCTGGTAACCATTTAAAATGTCAGGGCTCTCTGTACCAAGTCCCGAAAATGTGGAGACTGAATGAGCAAAACTCCAGACTTACATATACTAAGTTTGAGATTACCAGTTCTCAGAATATTCCATTTTCTCCAAAGTATATATGTTTGGGGGTGTATGGAGCTTGTCCCCATCATCATGGGGTGCAAGGGTGGGGGTATGTCCACTGCAAAAAAAAAAAAAAATTAAAGAGAAGTGCAATGCAATAAGGAGCTGACATTCCTATATATTTGATACTTGTTTCTCCAGCAAACCCTCATCATCGTGAGCAATGGCACTTCCACCTCCTGCTAGTAAAACTGGATCACACATTAACAAACCAGGGAAGAAGTTATCCATGAAACCATGCCAACTGGCAGCAGCCCAAACTGAAATGTCTAAGCATACAGTCATTTACCATGGCCCTGTGGGAACATCTAAATCAAGGAGTGCAACAGTGACTGAAATACATTCCAGATAAAAAAAAAATCTAAATATTTTTCTGCATGTTTATATCTTAATGATTTTTTTTCATCTCCATGCTGTTTCACAGCTGAATGTGATGTTTAATACCACATCATGGCCACATTTTAAATGTATGTTCTTTTTCCTAAAAGTGAAAAAGGAAGAACAGCCACATAGATAACAATAAAAGTGTGATTGCCTTCATTTTTTTAAAATGTGTTTCTTTCAATGACAGCAACAGTTTCATTTATTTTGCTTTTTGTTGACTGCTCATTCACAAAATGTGAATACCATATGCAACCACTGTCTTTGGAATGTGAAATATTTATATGCAACTCCGTTTACACTTCAAGGACATTTATTAACAAATGACATTGCATCATTAATTGTTCATGCCTGAGAAATATGTTACATTTTATACAGAGAAAATGGAGAAGTAAAAGCTGCCATCCCTGCTCTCTTTTTCTGGAATTAGATTTAATGCATCTTTATACTTATTGAGAAAAGCAGATAAGTTGAGATTTAAATTCAGATTGTTTGTTTGAACTGGCTCCATTTTGTAAAGGGATAAAGCCCTAACAACAACCCAGATTATCTGATTTCCATTAGTGGCTGAGGCACCGGAGGATGCAGATAGGTGATGATGAGTGTAAGCGAACAGAGCAAACTGACCAATCCTAGAGGATGAGAGTAGTGTTCTGGTGATTCTGGTCACTGTTTGCTACCAGGAAGTAGAGGTTTGCAGGCATGAAAGTATAATCAGAGCAGGGTACACAGAGATGGAAATTCTGTGTTTTGTTGGTGGAAGCCAGTATTACTTTCAGACAAAATTTTTAGGTGACAGAGGTGAGTGTTCAGTTAGATACAAGAACTGATACTACAAGACTAAAAATACTGAAAAGGGAATGTGGCTCATATCATAAATCATTTTATTGACTAATAAAAAAAAAAAACATTTCTCTGGCTTTGACTCAACTCTAAAACAATCACTAGTCTTCAAGGCAATTATTATCAGGTATGATTTATTAGTTCATTCATACTTTGTGCACTTTTTTGGCAAAATGCATTTTGCTACTGTTGATAATATATTTTTCACCTTTTGTCTTCCCTCCCACTATTAGCACTTTACAGATTTGTACAGTACACAGCATGTACGATAACCTGTGTGGAAAGTGTTCTTTCTTTGTTTTAAATATTAGTATGCTAACATTTTTATCAGTTTTATGTATATATGTATATGTGCATGTATTCAGTCATTCTTTCATTCATTCATTCTGAGATTGCCCTAAATGAACTGAATAAAAACTTATTGTTGGTGTTGCAGAATGGGAAGCTATGACTGTACATTACAGCAATAATGACCATGATGTGGATATTCTACAAAAGGGCCTTACAGAAACAGATGCCTGGTGCCAGAGCCATGGGCTCAAGCTTAATGCCAAGAAATGTATAGTTATCCCCTTTGGAAAAATACATGTACCCATGAATTACCACATAGGTGGCAGTACACTAAAAATCGAAAGTGTGATGAGAGACTTAGGGACACAGGTGGACAGTGGTCTCACTTTCGATAATCACATCGCCACAACAGTCAGGAAATCCTTCTATGTGGCACACCTCATCACTAAGGGTTTTTCATCCAGAAAAAAAGGAGGTCATTGTCCCACTGTACTCATCCCTCATTAGACCCATTATAGAGTATAATGCCCCGTTTGGTATGTACCTCACAAGACATCTGCAACAGCTGGAAAGGCCACAGAAATACATCACTAAAAGAATCACAGGCCTAAAGCAGATGCCATATGCTGACCGTCTAAAAAAACTCCAGCTATACTCTATGGCATATTGTCTACTCAGAGGCAATCTCTGCTTAATATACAAGGCCATGTCAAACCCTGAGCTGTTGGACATGCTCCACTTAAAGAAATCCCAATCCCTCAGAGCCACACACTCCAGGGATCTAAACCTTGTCATCACAATGAACAAAACATGCTGGAGGGATAGTTTCCTGACCCAGAGACTCCCCATACTCTGGAATAGACTGCCCATGCATGTCAAACAGAGCGCCTCCATGGCCCTCTTCAAAAGGAACCTTGATGATTGGATGGGAGATAGGTAATTCACCCTGGGGATCATGTCAGTCGCCTCTGCCAGACAGGGGTCCAGAGAAGTAAATATTGTGGGAAGAAATATCCAGGGAATTGTTATGGCTAGGCTTGTATAGGCCCTATGAACCTATGAAGCTATGAGCAAGAATGCAGAGTATTTCTTCCTCAGTAAAACTGAATTCCTGGACTTCTTTCTATACTTCTGGAATTCATACTGGTGAACTAGCAACTTAACTTTCTTATTCTACTAAGTTAAAGAGCCATTACTACAAGATGACACTTGCATTTATGCAATCTACTTTAGAAATGAAATGGTGTAGTACCTCTAAAATGTAACTGCTGTCGGAGAGTTATAGTTCCTGTGAAGCTTGACTATGCTGAACTGTTCAGACTTTTCACATGTAACACCAAGCCACCAAGCTGCTGAGTAAGTCTGCAGTTAGGCACATGTTATATTGTCTGCCATCCTACAGTTTCATCAGTTGCCTGCCTTACCTTCCTGGTTATCACCTACCACCTGACCTCACCATTCACAAGTAAGATCAGATGATTTACCTAACTTACAGCTCTTTTAATCAATAGACTTTCAAAGTCAACATACATCCCCCTGTATATATAGCACTCTTTTTACTGACTTTATGTGTACCTTTAGGTAATCCACATATTCATTTCCATAAATATTGGACAACTGCTGGGCCCATGTAGGCTTACATTCCCCTATTTATAGCAGAATGAGTTCATTTTGTGCATCAAGCTTTCTTGCACTTCTCCACTTTTAACACAACAATTTGCCAGAACTATTTTAAGGTAGACTTCAAGACAGAGCATATGTTAACATTATCGCCTTCTCTCTCGAGTGCTTAATGTCAGTTATCTTGATCATCTTTGAAACATACAAAACAGGAAATGTCTTGAAAGTAGGTAGGGTCTTTACTTGCTACTTGTCCTGCTTGTTTGACTTGAACATGAAAAAACATGATTCCTTGTTGGCCAAACCTTAGGAATAATTGATCAGAATATCACACTAAGCAGCAATATTATAGACACAGTTGTTTTACATATGCCTCTGAACTGCTATGATTTAAACATAACATTATTACTTTTGCCCTTGGATTTAGTCTTGTTTCTTGTGAATTTACCATTTATTCCCTAAATTTGGGCCTGTTTAATGGTACAACCATTATTACTTAAATGAAACGTCAATAGAAAGAAATGTAGTATTTAAAGATCTGTTTTGAAAAACAAGAATGACTTATCTTTCTAAACCTCCGCTATGATTCTTAAAGGATGGTACTATGCTTTTGATGATCAAAAACTCAGAGGTGCAATGCTCTCTGTCTTGTTGCTACTGCACTCAGCTTGTTACCATTTGCAGTAAAATTTCTGACTCCAATTTAAGATTAAAAAATATTTGTTAAGTAATAATCACCTCTTGCATTGGTTTATTTTTAGGATCTCATTGCACTCTCCATTCTTTTCGTGGAATACGCTGAATATGATCTGCAGTGCAGCCATCCCAACTGAAGCTAATTCAAACTTCCCATGCCATGAATCAAATGTTGGCTCATGTCCTTCTACAGGCATTATCAAAAATATGGTTAGGAAGACTGTGTTATTCTGCTGCACCTTCTTTAGTTTTGTAGAATGGATTAGAATACTATTTGTTCATGACATCATTTATCTTCCATGTCACTGTCCCACAGAATTTAGCAGCTGCATTCACGAGTCAGTGTTCTGGCTCAAGTTTAATACAGTTCCAGCTGATCACCGTCAGAAATCCAACATTTTAGCAACTGTAGATGCTACTGGGTCAGCCAACAACATTTCATCAATCAGCTTTTGTATCAGTCAGCAGTCTTTGTTTATAGTATATGTGATTAGCATGACTGAAAGAAAGCCACATCTGAGATAAAAAGATGATCCATAATGCACTACAAGGTGAATATTACTAAGTGATGATAAGCAAACATTCTATTTAACAACACATCTGGCAGAATGCTATCTAACTACTTTTGGAATGTATTCTTTTTAATCATAGTAAGAGCAACAAGTTATGGATCATTCTTTAAGGTTACAGTTGGGGGAAGGGTAAACTATTTCTCAGTGTTATACTGGCGATAAGTGCAGAATTTTTTTTTTAACATTTGCTTCCTCGTGTTCATCTCTTTGTTTCTGCCTTTTGCTTTGCTTATATTTTTTTCTGTATGTGACATTTTGGTGTTTATGAATGTATTTACATATTTATTTATTTATTCCTATATTTTTACAGGGTAGTGCACTGACCAGTATAGACCAATTAAGGCTCAGCTTGGTAAGACCATTAGTGATAAGGTTGCACTCTATACAATTTCACAACAACCTAGTTGTAAGTCACACCCCCTTCTTCTCCAAAATATCAGCTTGTCTATGCAATCTCAGTCCTATACAATCTTCTGACAAGGAAAAAAAAACTGGATCCAAAAGTAGGAAAGTTAACATGGTTTTATTCAAGGTTTTTCCTGTTTCCAAAGAAACAGTTGTGCCTCATCCTAGAGCTGTCAAAATAAAGAATTTTATGAAAACAAAAATATTCAACACTGAAACTGCACAAGCAGGAAAACTACCTTCCTACCACCATCTTGAAATCCGATAAGAAAGTTCTAATATTCAGGGTGGAAAAACTCTCATTTCAGTTCACTGTTTTCTGTTTTTCTCTTAATATTCTGCCAAGAGTTTTCACAAAATGTATATCCCCAGTGTTTAAGCAACTGATACTTAAAGAAGTTCATTGTTAGTCTTCCCTGTATGATAACCTAATTTAAGAAAATCTCAATATTCCTTGCAGTTGTGATTGTTGCACCCCTGTATAACTCATTGAAGCCTTGTTTGACCACACAGGGCTCCATGTTTTTGACCCAGCCAGATGGCACAGACCTGACTGAAATATTTTTCTTTGTCTAAAAACTGCCTGTCAGAAGCACATATACTCTCCTATGTATTCAGGACATAGGAATAGTCCCAACCCTTTAGAAGTCAAATCTTCTGCCCTCTCAGACAAGAATATTTCTAGGGACTATACTGACACAATGACTTAAATTATCTGTGGCACATAAGACATAGTTCAAATGATGATGGCATTTTTCAGTCAAATGATGAAAAAAAAACAGTTGCAATGGCAGATCAAGTCAGGAATCCTTAACCCAAGTCTCATGTCCATTTCTCCAGTCCCAAACCAGAAGTTAACTATGGATGTCTCATTTCAGGGAACTGCAAGTGTAAGGAAAATGGTCCCCACATCAGAGGAAGGCCAATAAAAATGTAAAAGAGATGTCAACCATCCCTCTGGCCCAGAAATCCATTCAATAAGGTCCTTGGCCAAGAGCTCTGCAGAATGTGACCTAATGGGTAAGGCAATGGCCTCCTAAGCCAGGGATTGTGGGTTAGAGTCCCAGCCAGGGTGATGTAATCTTCATATAAGTAGAACTTTGGGTTTCTGAGTGGTATAATGGTTAAGGTGTTTACCTTGCAGTTACAAGGTACATGGCTTGATTCTCACCTTGGAAAGGTAAATTTTCTAGGCTTAAAATAGCCCACAAGGGCAGCTAGTCTAGTATTTGCCTGTGAACCTGTGTGAACCTAATACTACAGTGATGAGGTGAACACCCATATTAGGGTTTTACTCTCTTCACAGCCACCCCAGTTGTCAGTGATTATTTGGAATCAGAAAATCAAAACAAATAAATGTACAGGCAATATGCACATCAAGTCAGCTAAGCACAATGGTAACTATATTAAGCAGAAAAAATAACATCACATCTGAACAAACATTTTCTAATGTTACCAAATCCTTCAGTAATGACAATGAATACATACTTAACAGTATACAAGAGCCATATGTATGCATTCCTTCCAACTACCCATACCAAACTTGCCTTTAAAGTTAACAAAGTGTCTGTCTAATTTTATTTTCTCCCTGCTAGCTCAGAATTCAATAGCAAAAAAAAAAATCTTATTTCTATAAATTAGCTGAATTTTCTTTCTAGTTTCAGAATAAGTCCATTAATGCAAACAGTATCTAAGTTACACATTTACTGTAGTATCTGATGTCTCCGTTTTATGCAAGTTTGTCTTATTCATTTAAAAGATTATCTTTCAGATAGTTCTACCTGGTTGCCTACAGATGTTATTTTAATCTTCAATATAGATATTTTACAAAAGCATCCTAGATCTTCAGTAGCTCTAGACTGGAATATAAATTTTGTTCCAGAGAAGTTCATTTTACCTGATGTTCATTTCTAGTTGATCTGTTCAAGTGACATAACATGTTTATATTGGAAGACTGTTTCAATGTGCTGTTGTTTTATCAAGCAAGATTTCCGAACAAGAAGGACTTTGTGTACATTACAAAGTCTTACATGAAGAAAGTGTGTCATTAAGAACAACTCTATACTTTATACCCAAGGTGGTTTCTGAACTAACCTTGGCTCAATTTATTAAGTGCCTACTTTTATACTAAGCAGGGACATAAAGGGGAAAGCATTCTATATTATGTGGATATAAACAGAAAGAAGGATACTAAGTAAAGAGAGCAAAGCAGATTAGACGGTCTGTTATGTTATTTTCCTTATGAAAGAGAGGTATGGTAATCCAGTTGTGATGTTATGAGGTATTTTCGTCATCTGTGACAGAGAGAGTAGAGTAGTACATGTGTACATATGCCAGCACAGCCAGTCGGAGTTTTGTAAAAAAAACTGTTTATGTCATTTGATTATCTCTCTGATTTGTTGAGATGCTGGTGTTAAAAATATGTTTATAAAGTTACCTATGCTAAAAATGTATAAATGTACATTAGGTTGCATTGCTGTAACTGATCAAATGTGAATGTTTTATCCAAGAACCCTAGAAGTATGGAAAGTTTGAAACTGTACTATAGCTTTCAGATGCTGTCACAGATCTTAGCAAAGCTCTGTGTGTGTATTGTACCACAGTCAGGTGAACAGAGGTGATGTCATCCTCTAACAAGCATCTAGTTTCTTTGAAACCCTTGCAACAGCATGGAATCTGACAGATAAGATTTCTGCAGGAATGATCTCTTACTATATATATATATATATATATATATATATATATATATATATATATATATATATTCTTCTTCTTCTTTTGGCTTTTCCCGGTTAGGGGTCGTCACAGCGGATCATCTGTCCGCTCATGATTGGCAGTGGAGTTTTACAGTGTTGAGTTGCCAGTCTGGCACCCAACCTTCCACAGAAGGCACACACTCACACCCAGGGCAAATTTAGAGTGTCCAGTCCACCTACTGCATGTCTTTGGGATGTGGGAGGAAACCGGAGCACCCAGAAGAAACCCACTCGACCACAGGGAGGACATGCAGACTCCGCAAAGAAGGGACCCCAGCCAAGAATCGAACCAGAGAACCTCTTGCTGTGAGGCGGCAACGCTAACCGCTGCACCCCCATGACTGCCTATATATATATATATATATATATATATATACATATATATATATATTATATATATATATATATATATATATATATATGTGTGTGTATGTGTGTGTACTGTGTAGTTAGAGAATAAGGATTCGCCAGCTAAGTTTTTGGCTATATTGATTTTAATGACTGGTTTGTTGGTGGAATGTAACGTTCTGGTACTAGAGTGTGGTAGCAGTATATTTTGTGGAGGAGGCATTTTCTCGCCTTGATAGAATATCTTGTTGGCCATGGCTAGCCGATTGTAGAGCAGAAGTTGAGGGAGCTCCAGTCAATTGAGCTTTTTAAGTGTGATACAGTGGTGAGATCTTGATTGGGAATTGGTGGCGTATCTGGCAATTTAATTGTAGCAGGTTTCAAGTTTTACTATTTCAGATTTCCTTAGGTTTCTGAGTATGGGAGATGCATATAACAGTGTAGATATCAAATGAGATTGGGTAACTGTAGCTTTAGTGTCATTTGTGAAGTTGTGTTTGTTCTTTTATAATGTTCCAAGTTTTTTATGCACTTTTTTATTGTTTGGGATATGTAGACATCAAATCTCGTATTGCAGTCAATTTCTACTTCTAACAGCTTGGTGTGAGGAGAGGGGGAAATACTTGTATTATCTAATGAAATAATGTTTAAATGACCTCATGGATACACTTGACTTAGTGGGCTGGAATATTTTAAGTTTGCTTTTTTGGGGGTTCAGAATTAGGTGGAAGTTTTTTAGCCAAGTTTCTACTGCTAGGAAGGATTGCTAAGTTAGTTTTTCAAGCTCCTCAATAGTAGTAGCAGCACTGATGACTGTTGAGTCATCTGCATACTGAATGAGTGATGATTAAAGGGTTGAGGTTTGTAGGTTATTAATGAATATTGAGAAGAGTAGAGGGCCTAAGATTTAGCCTTGTGGGATACCTAATATAACAGGGAGAAAGGGTGATAATGTTTGCTGCCAGCATACAGTTTGCTGGCCCCTGGTTAGGTAGTCCTAGAACCAGGAAAGGGTAGTTTGGCAAAGGTTAAGGTCAGAGAGGACATTTAGAAGTGTATTTGGTGAGACCATATATAAAAAATTGCTTCTGTGAAGGTTGATAGTGTTAGTAAATGTCATTAATAAGATCAAAAGCCATGCTGGGTATGAGTAAGTAGTTTGCTATTATGTAGGTAGTCTGTGATTTGATTGTAAATGATTCTTTCTAGGATCTTAGGGGAGATAAGATTGCAAATGGGCGATACAGAGATCAGTTGATGGGCCTCCTTTATGAAGTAGCATAATATGTGAGGTTTTCCATATGATAAAAACTTAGTATTCTGCTAATGATCTATTAATAAGAATGGACACTGGACAGGCAATACCTTCTGCAATTAGTTTTAGAAAATCAGCTGGTAAGTTCTCTGCAGCTAGAGTAGTAGGCTTTAGTTTCTTAAGCAGTTTTTTGATTGTACCTGTTGGTGCTGGTTGCAGTGAGAAAATGGTTTTATTTGTGTCTATGTATGCCGTCTCCAATTAGCACGCAGTGAGTCACAGAATTAGCATATGCACATATGCATTACAGTGTGGGAGCACTATAAAAGAAATACAAATAGATAGTGCCATTTAAAGCAACTTGTTCAACAAAGAAAGCAGATATCCAATTTTGTACTTGTAAGAGATACTTAGTAACTGTCAGTCAGGAACTCAGGATGCCTGACCAGAAAAGTCACATATGTAGGTGAAAGGAAAGACAGTCACCTTACATTCAGTACATTATGAAACCTCCCTTTAACTTTATGTGGTGTGCTTTATGTGATGTCATCAGCTCTATCCACACCACCAGAATCCCATGTGTTAGATAGCAATATTACTACCACTGGGACAGCCTGCTCCAGAGACATTTTTTCTACAGGGATGAACTTCATTATTGCCTGTCAGAGATAGTCTGGTGGGCCTAGCTATTGTTTATGTATACAGTAAATTATCGTATCCTTTTCTGGTTCCCACTTGTACCCAGAAACAGTTATTTGCAATAATCAGAACTCATTGCGACTGTGCTGCATACACTGCCATCCTGCAGAATTACATGGTGTGTGTGTGTGCTGTGCTACGTATATTAATGTTGATTGTTAGGTACATATAACTCCTTATTACTGCACTTCCTGCTCTGTAACATCAGTGCTAATAATCTGAAAATGGAATGAAATTTGGAAAGGGACATGTAAGTGTATGCACTGTGGGGTTATGTTACACACAGAATGTGGAAGGGGACATGTAGGTATATGCACTGTAAGATTATACTGCATGAAAAATGTGGAACGGAACATTAAGATATATCCATCGTTGGATTATACTGCATGCAAAATGTGGACAGAGATATGCAGGTATATACACTGTTAGAATATACTGCATGGAAAATGTGGAATGAAACATGTATGTATAAGCATCACTGGATTATACTGCATGGAAATGTGGACAGGGATTTATAGATACATGCACTGTGGGATTATACTGCATGTCGAATGTAGAAAAGGACATGTGGGCATCTGCACTGTGGGATTATACTGGATGCAAAATTTGGAAAGGGGTATGTAAGTTTCTGCACTGTGGGAATATACTGGATGAAGAATGTGGAAAGGGACACTTAGGTGAATGCACTGTCAAATGACATTGGCAGGGGAGTGTGGAAAGAGACAGATATGTGTGTGCATGTGGGATTATAATGGATAGAAAATATAGAAAGTTACATGTACATGTTTACATTGTGAGATTATACTGGGTGGAGACTGTGGAAAGGGATATGTTGATATTTGTAATATGAGATTGACTGGAAGCAGAATGCGTAAGTAAACGTACCATAACTGTAGACATTCAAATGATCGTTGCTACAGTAGTATTAATTATATCAGTTATAACCTGCCAAGGACATAAGAGTCAACCAGCTTCAGAGCTTTCATGCCAACAGAGGCAGGGAGGGTAAGCCGTTAAAGGACAATGCTAGGAACAACAAAAATTAAGTGTCTACACCCTGTCATAAACAACAAACAAATAAAAATGGGTATGGAGGGAGGAAGCAGTAACTGCAGCAGTAATCATTCAAAAATCTACTGTTATGGTATATTTACCAACACAACTGTATTTTGTTCATCGTACTGATCATTGCTGTAGTTGACTTAGCTATATGGTAGATTACCCTAGCCTACTACATTTGGAAGGTGGAAGAGGAAGGGTCCAGGAGACCCTGGAGAATATTCCTAACAAAGTCTGATCTAGACCTACAGAAGGAATCAAGCTCATAATGTCTTACAAATGTAAGTATACAGGACCAGGTTGATGTTTCTAGAATGCTTCTAGAATCCAACTCTTTCCAAAAAGCCATAGATGAAGCCAAGGCCCTGGTTGAGTAGGCCTTGACCCTGTCTGGAATAGTTTTGTTGCGGTTAGTGTAAGTAAGCAATAATTCCCTCCAGGGTGTGTGTGTTAATGTGTAATTAATGCCCACCCAGGGGTGTTATGATGCACCCCTGAAGGGGCATTAATTTCACATTAACACATACCCTGGAGGGCATTATTGTGCTTAGAGAATGGGATCCCTGTAAAATTATTTAGATTTACTTACTTATTTTTTAAGTACTATATTATTTTTATGTATTTTTGATGTAAAATGGTTCCTCCTCCTAATGTTTCAGACTTTCTGTAGTATGTGTTAATGGTGTTGGAGGAAGCATTTTACATCAAAAATGTATAAATAAGTAAGTAAAGCACAACAATTTTACACAGAATCCATTCTCTCTCTCTCTCTCTCTCTCTCTCATACAAAGTCACTTCTGCTTTCGTACACGCATTCACTCACAGGAGATCACTCTCACTCTCTCTTGATGTTTCTCACACACACAGTCACTTCTGCTTTCATACATGCATTCACTCACACAAGACTGCTCTCTATCTTTCTCAGTCTCTCTCACACACAGTCTCCTCTGCTTTCATACATGCATTCACTCATACACGTAGACCAAAATACACACACATATACACATACATACATACATACACTTCTTTCTATTTTTTTTACACTCACTAAACAGCAAATGTGCTGCTTAACATGTGTAAAGTAATGGCGTCCATTAGTTTTTTAACAGTCCGAGCTCCACGGCAACTTGATATGCTGCTACAAAGCAGCAAACTCATTTTTCAGTGGGCATTACTTGTAGTTTAATACCATGCTGGAGAACGTTTGTTCTCCAATCATGGTGCTGATGTACAGTTTGCCGATTCTCTAATAAAAGCTAATAGCCTGAGACACCTATGTGGAAATAGTCTGCTTTGACACATATCTCTTCTTGCCTTCACAAGAAATGAACTTTAGTTCTGTCAACATAGTACCTAAGGTGTCTGTGGGCATCCAAAGTATGGAGCATCCTTTTACCCTCATTTTTAGGTTATGCAAAAAAAAATGGGAGATACATAGTTTGAATAAATGGAAACTTGGATACTACTTTAGGCATAAAAGAAGGATTATTTGTCAAAGAAAACCTGTCTCTGTGTAAAATGAGATTGGGTTGACTCACCATAAGAGCTTACAATTCGGATACTCTTCTTGCAGAGGACAGAGCAATCAGTAAAACTGTTTTCCATGTTAACAGCCTCATGACAGCCAGATTAGCTAGTGCAAATAAAACATGTGTAAGCTTCTCTAACACAAAAAAAATACCAAGAGAAACCACCAGTTTCCTTGGAGGTCTCATGTAAAACCCCTTTCAAAAACATTTTGACATGATGATGAATTCAAAGAAGAGGATCCATGCACAGATATGCTGAAACAGACATTAAATGAACCTTGATGGAGGATTAAGAAATGCCATAGGATACTAACTCACACAAATACTGTAAATCCAGAGAACAACTAGTCCTGAATGAGTGCTGGTTATGTTGTTGGCACCAACTAGGAAACCTTTTCCATTTGCTAATATATAATTTTCTAGTAGCAGGCCTTCTTCCTTCATTAGTACCTGTAGCACATCCTCAGTAAACAGGTGCATTAAAGGAATCAAGACCCTATCATTCAGGCAGTCAGTTGAAGTTGATTGTGGTTAGGGTGTATCAAACACCCCTGATATTACATGGCTAGATCCATTCTGTGAGAAAGTTCTGGCAATTACTCCCTGGTCATTTCCAAAAGAAGGGAGAGCCACTGCTGTCAGGACCAGAAGGGAATCACCACAGTGATATTAGGGAATTCCTTCTGAATCTCCCTGTACATCAGTGGAAAGGGTGGAAAACCATAGAGGAACATTGTTGTCTAAGGAAAGGAAAAGGCAACTGTTTTTCAGGTTTTTCTGCATGGTGTCCTGGACCAGAATCTTGCCAGCTGTTTGTTCAGAGAGGAGGTAAATCGGTCTATTTGAGGAACTCCCCACAGATGGATTAAATATTGGAAGACCCCCAATCAACTTTCCCTTCATGACAGTCTCCCTTAACCTGCTTGGCTTGTCTGTCACACATTTTTAAACTGATGGAATGTACGATGCTTATAGAATGAGACTGTGTTCTTTAGCTATATTCCAAGCTAATATGACTAGTCTGCAAAGGGGGTACAATCTGGTTCTCCCTTGCTTGTTGATCTACCACATGACTATGGTATTGTCTGTAACAACGTGAAGAGGTACAATGGACCAAAGATGATAAAGAGAGTTCAGCACCTTGATCAGTCAGAGCAATCATCTCCTTTCTATTTATGTGCTTGCATCTGTCCTTGTTGTCTCACACACCTTGCACTTTTATCCCTCCTGAAACTGCTCTCTAAGCAATGTCTGAAATGTATGTGATGACTGACAACTTTGTAGCAGGGAAGGAGAAAAGAAGACCTGGTTTTAGGGAAATTTCCTGTCTCCACCAAATTATTTCTCTTCTGACAAACTCCAACACTGGGGTTGTAAAAGAAAAAGGATACTGGTGCTGGGACCAAAGAGACTTCAGATACTGTTATATCTTTCTCATGTGGAGTCTTGCCAGGGATATTATTTATTTATTTTATTTATTTTACATTTGTTAATTGGGATAGTCCACTGGACACAGGTCCATTTTCAGTGGAGGCTCGGGGAGAAAATCTCCATATATATGAATAACATATAACAAAAAAACTACAAAGTTTACAAAGTATATTTAGATACAAAATACAGTGAGTCTTAATTAATAGTAGTATATTCATACACAGCA
This sequence comes from Protopterus annectens, assembly GCF_019279795.1. NCBI lineage: Eukaryota > Metazoa > Chordata > Ceratodontiformes > Protopteridae > Protopterus > Protopterus annectens. The sequence continues at coordinate 854,642,227 of NC_056729.1, read as the reverse complement.
GTCAGAATTAGTGAAAACAAAGAAATCTTACAGTAATAGTTTCATTAGTCTAAAGATATATATATATATATATATATATATATATATATATATATATATATATATATAAAATGACCTCAATCATTGCTGGAGGGAGTCATGTGTAAACCAACAACTTCTTAAAGGTTATTGGGGTCAACACCATAACAATCTATTTTATTATATTGTATGTATTTCTACAGTAATAGAATATAGACCTATCTCTTCCACTTGAGGTGTGAGGTAGTTAAGGTGATATAGGGTCTAACATAGTGGAGGGTCTAGCCTGGTGAAGTGCAAGAGCATAGCCAATTAATAGTGAGATGAAGTTTTGATGCTTTTTTTGAACTGTATGAAGGATGTCATAGTAGTTATGTTATAGGGTAGAGCATTCCATATTTTGGATACATAATTAGAAAAGAGGGCATCACCTGCTGTATTATATCAGTTTGTTACTGGAGCAGAGTTCTGTTATTGGTGTGGATATGAAGTAGGCTTTGCAATGCAGGGTTTTGTTCTGGTTGATATAAAATTGTATGGGCCAGAGAGAGTTGGTTATACTGCAGGAGTTGAGGAAGTTCCAGCCAGTTGAGCAGCTTCAAGGATGAGCAGTGGTGAGGTCTAAATGGGGAGTCAGAGGCAAATCTACCTATTTTGTTATAGCAGGAGTCAAGCTTAGCTAAGTCTGCTTTTCTAAGGTTGGTGAGAATAGGTGAGGCATAGAGGAGGGTAGAAATAAGGTGAGTATGAGATAAAGTAGCTTTTGTTTGTTGGGTAAGGAATTGTCTATTTCTATAGAGGGTACCTATTTTTTGTGAACTTTCGTGTTGGTCTGGGAAATATGAATATCAAATCTTAGATTGTTATCAATCTCAATGCCCAGGAGTTTGGTGTGCTCTGTGAGAGAGATAGCCGTTTTGTTACTGGACATGATATTAAAGGTGGAAGTTGATGAAGTGGACCTAGTGGGTTTAAAGAGTAGTAGTTTGGTTTTATCAGGGTTTACAATGAATTGGATATTGGATAGCCATGTTTCTGTAGAGAGGAAAGATTCCTGAGTTAATGTGTGAAGTTCCTGTAGTGAGGAAGCTGCACAAATTAACGTAGAATCATCAGTGCATTGGATGACAGATCCTTTGGGAGTGGAGGAATGAAGCTTATTGGTATAGAGGGTGAACAGCAGAGGGCCTAAAATAGAACCCTAGGGAACACCAAGATTAACTGGGAGAAGGGGGGAGAGTTCTTGTTTCCACAAGACTGCTTGCTGACAGCCAGCTAAATAGCTCTTGAACCAGGCTATGGTGGGAAGAGAGAGTCCTAATTCGAACAGTTCTGTGATAAGAATGTCATGTTTAACCATATCAAAGGCCTTTGAGAGGTCAAGAGAAGTGTCAGAAACAAATTTACCAGCATTGCTATGAGAGTTTACTGTATTGGAAAAGGACAATAAGGCAGTGGTGGTACTATGGAAGTGTTGGAAGCTGTCTGGGTGTTTGATAATAGCTTGCATGTGTGCAAATAGTGAATCATTTGGAAGTATATGCACTTTTCAGGAATTTTTGCTAGAGGGGATAGAATTGCTATAGGTCAGTAGTTTGTAAGCTCTGTGGAGTTACCTCCTTTATGTAGGGGGATTATTTTCCATATCTCTGCGACAGTGGCTTCTGAGAGGGATCTGTTAATTAGAATGGCTATAGGGTAGGCCACTGCATTGGCAGCAATTTTTAAGAATTCCCTTGGTAATTTGTCAGCAGCCAGAGTAGTGGGCTTAAGTTTTTTTGATGTACTTTTTTATCCTATCTATAGAAGCTGACTGGAATTTGAAGTAGCTATTCCTTATGGGAGTAGTGATGGGTTCAGAGGAAGGGTATGTGTTGATTTTTCTGTTGGTTGGCTAGGGTCAGTATTGTTTCAGTAAAGAATTTATTAAATTGAGTGGGAATGCTGTCAGTTATTTACTAAGGTGGGGAGGGGGTACCAGTTTTGCCTGGTAGAAGTAATTTGTTAATAGCTGCCCAAAGTTTTTGAGGGCTATTTTGGTGCTTGATTTGAAGATTGGAGTAGTAATTAATTTTGTCAAGTTTTACTAGCTTCTTAGCTTTATTCCTAAGCTCCTGATATTTTGTTTTGCAGCTGGGGACCTAAAAGTTTTCCATTGATCCCATGCTTTATCTCTAGCTTTGAGGACGGCTTTGGTTTCTTTGGTTAGCCATGGAATGGGATTAGATCTGGTTCTTATGATTCTAGAAGGAGTGTGAAGATCTAATATATTTAAGAAGGTGTTATAAAAGTAAGTAACTGCCTCATTTAATTCCAGGTATTTCAGGGGTACCCAATTGCAATATTTTAGTTCTACTGTGAAATCAATGGGGTTAAAGTTCTTTTTCTTTCTAATAAAATGATAGACTGTACCTTTGGGATTATGGTTGCATTGTTGTAGAAGGAAGGTTGGCAGATGGTCGCTTAGACCATTGGGGAGTAAACCTGAAAGAGAGGGGTGGCTAGGTTTATTAGTTAGAAGCCAGTCAAAGATTGATTCCCTGTTAGCTGTCTTGTCAATTCTTGTTGGAGTTTGGATGGCTTGGATAAAACCATGGAGATTAACATGATTTGTTGGGGTGGAAAATTTACAGGACAGCCAATCTATATTAAAATCACCTAGAATGATGGTTTCATTTTGGAGAGATAAGCAGGACCAATGGAGAAGATTTTCTAGAGTGAGTATATCGTTGCTGGGAGGTATATAGCATCCAATTATGTTTATTAATTTTTTGGAGTTGAGTTGCAGTTGGGTGAACAATATTTCTACATTGTCAACAGAGGGATATTGTATACTTAGTATTTGCACTGTGAGATGGTTCTTAAATAATATAGCAATGCCACCACTTTTTTTTGTCCTTTCTATCCTTCCTTAGTATATTGTATCCTGGGGGAATAATTTCACTGTCAGTGATATGTGGCTTTAGCCAAGTCTCAGTTATAATCACTATGTCTGGCAGGTATAGAGAAAGACAGGCGTGCAGGTCATGAATTTTGCTGGGGATACTTCTACAGTTTATATTTAGAAACAGTAGGTCAGTAGTTTTCCTAGGAAGTTGATTTAGACTATTGGGGAGAAGGGGAATTTACAGGAGGTGGTAGGTTTGTAATAGTTGTTGGTCCACAGTTGGGATGAATATCCCCAGAGCAAGATAATTTAGAGGCAATGTAGAGAATGGACTGCAGGAGTTTTGTGATTTATCTGTTGAATTTTGTGCAGGATTGATGATGTTTGGGGTAAGATAGTATTTTAAAGCATGAGTAGTTGGTGGGGGATAGGGTATGGATAGAGGAAGAGATAGAGAAGTAAGATTGAATGTACTTATGATGAGAGGCAGCAGTACCTGCATAATGTGGGATTACCTGTAAGTGGGTATGGTAGGAGGTGAGGAGAGAAAGTGTAAGTAGTACAATTATGGAAGTAATATATACTAGTAATATGTTAAAAAGATGAGTGGATTGTAGTTTTTGTGCAGGTTAGGGTTTGGGAGTGATAGTTGGTGTATCACTGATAGGAGGAGTAGTAAAGTGGAGTTAATTAAGGGAGGGGCTTAGGAGAAGAAGTTGGATGATATGGGTAGATGTATGTGATTGGGTAATGAGGTGGGAGGTGTAGTTTAGTGTAAAGATAAATGTAGATGTTATGGGGTGGGTGAGAATTGGGGGTAGGGTAGGGGAGTGAACTGAGCCTAAGCATAGCGAGGATGAACAGAGTGGGGCTACACTGGCTGGCTGGATGAGCAAAGAGAGGAATGCACACAAAAAACAACCAGCGGAGATGGTAGGTATGTAATGAAGTGTTAGGATAGTTAGAAGATATGGGCAGAGAATGTAGGGAGAGCTTAGGGGTGGTAGTAACTATAAGTAGTGAGAGTTTACTGGAAAAGCCAGTAAGATTATTATGAGAAAGAGAGGTGTAAGGCAGATTTCTTGAGAATCACAGGATCATAGGAAGTTACTAGGCTAATGGCACTAGGGCCCTTGCAAGCATAGCCAAGTTGTTACCCTTATTTCCATGATCAGCACCTATTGCTCATGTCCGAGAGGGGCACAGGTGGAACCCCCAGGGTGAATTTACAGTCACCCATCCAATCATCCAAAATGCATTTGCAGAAGGCCAATGAGGTGTTCTCTCTGACTTGAAGTGGACATCTGTTCCAAAGGTGTGGTAACCTCTGAGAGACAAATCTGTCCCTACAGGAGGTTTTATTAATTTCACATGCCAGGTTAAGGTCTTTAGAACTAATAACACATGTACCATTTGACTTTCGGATATGAAGCATTTCCAGTAACACAGGGGAGATATTGACTTATATGCAAGGCAGAGATCACCTCTGTGTAGTCTGTTTGAAACAGAATAAAGTGACAGTGATTTCAGATGATCCCCATAGGACAGATGGTGAAGACCTTGAATTTTCCTTGTGAGGAACCTTTGTGGTTTCTCCAATTCCTGCAGGTGTTTAGAAGGGTACATACCAAAAGGGGCATTGTAATCAAGTATTGGCCTGATGAGGGAAGAGTACAGGGAGGCAATGCCCTTATTTATGATATGAGCAACACAGAATGCCCTTCTTACCACTGTGGAGACATGGTGGTCAAAGGTAAGGTTGCTGTTAACCTGTGTACCTAGGTCTCTCACCACTGAGTGCATATTTAAGGTGTTGCTATTGATGTGGCAGTTAGCAGGAACATCACTTTTACTGAAAGGAATGATAATACATTTTTCTGCATTGTGTTTAAGGTCATGACTTTGGCACCAATCATTTTTTGTGTAAGACCCTCTTGTAGGATGTTGACATCATTTGGATATTCTATGACTGCTCCCAGTTTTCAGATATCAGCAAACTTTGTCAGCCACAGACCTTTAGTTTTTGCTTGTATTTTGGAGAAATATATACCAAACAGTAGAGGTCCCAGGTTTGCTGTTGGAGGTGGATTCCTCTACTTTGACTACATCAGTTCTATCAGTGAAACTGTTAGCAACACATCTAATGATATAAGTGTTGATAACTAGTTGGGTATGTTTGTCAATGATGCCTGAGTGGGGGATAGTGTCGAATGCTTTGGCTAAGTCCATGTAGGCTGTATGCACAGATTTCCCCTTGTCCAGGGCCTTGGTGACTGTCTCAAAGAAGTGCACCAGATTTAAAATACATGATCTCCCTTTGACAAATCCAAACTATGTAGGGTCAAGTGTTTGGAGATTACCTACATCTTTGAATGATGATTCATTCCATGGCCTTGCAGATAAGGCTAGTCATGCTACTAGGTCTATAGTTCCCAGGGTCAGTGGAGGCATCACCTTCCTGCAAGGGAATAACGGTGGCTGTTTTCAACTCAGTTGGTATGAATCCAGTGCTTAGACTATGACTGAAAAGAGTACCCAGTGGTGTTGCTAATTCATATTGGAGTCCATGTCCACACTGTAAAAGTTGCAGACTCCAAATCTGACCTCAAGGCAGTGACAAGTGGAGTGCCACAGGGTTCCATCCTGGAACCTCTCCTGTTTGGTATCTACTTCTCTGAAGTACAGGCTAACACAGAAGGCCTCTGTCTAACAAAGTTTGCAGATGACTCAAACTAGGAGCCATAGTAAAGTCCACAAATGATGTGGACATCCTACAGAAGGGCTTCACTGAGACAGATGCCTGGTATCAGAGCCATGGCCTCAAGCTCAATTCCAAAAAGTGCAGTGTCATCCCCTTTGGTAAAAACTCTGTACCCATGAACTACCACATAGGCAGCAATCTACTTAACACCAAATGTGTGATAAGAGACCTTGGGACCCAGGTGGACAGTAGTCTCTCCTTTGATAGTCACATCACCACAGTAGTCAGGAAGTTCTTCTACGTGGCACACCTCATCATAAAAGGGTTCTCATCCAGGAAAAAAGAGGTCATTGCTCCCCTCTACTCGTCACTCATTAGACCCATTATAGAGTACAATGCCCCTTTTGGAATGTACCTCACAAGACATCTGCAGCAGCTGGAAAGGCCACAGAAGTACCTCACAAAGAGGATTACTGGCCTCAAAAAAATGCCCTACACTGACCGCCTCAAAAAACTCCAGCTTTACTACATAGCATATCGCCTACTCCAAGGTAATCTCTGCCTAACATATAAAGCTATGTCAAACCCAGAGCTGTTGGACATGCTAGACATAAAGAAATCCAAATCCTCAAAGCTACATGCTCCAGGGGCCTACACCTTGTCACCACAATAAATAGGACATGCTGGAGGGATAGATTCCTGTCCCAGAGACTTCCTATACTCTGGAACAAGCTACCCATCTATGTCAAGCAAAGTTCTTCATTAGCACTCTTCAAGAAAAATCTTGATGAGCGGATGGGAAATAGGAAATACACCCCGGGGACCACTTCTGTGTCTCTGCTGGACAGTGGCACAGGAAAATAACTTTCTTGGTTGGCGTAAGCTATGGTACCTTGCTGGCTAGGCTTATGTAGGCCCTTGGGCTGATAGCCTAGTACCTACCTATGAACCTATGCAGCCTGAGATGTTATCAGGTTCCACAGATACTGTGCTTTTTATCTTATAGAGGGCATTTAAGACCTACTCTTTAGAGATACAAGGTAGGGGATAGGTGGTAGGGATGTCATGGGGTATGTGTGGTGGGAACAGAGGAGTGAAGTTTTCACAGAACCTGTTGGCCAACAGGTTAGCAATGTCCACAGGCTCAGTATATGTGGTATTATTAACCACCAGTTCTGCACAAATCTGGGCCTTTCCTTTTAGGTTACAGGTGTAACTTTAGAATGCCTTGTGGTTGTCCTTTGTTAAAGAAGCTAATTTGGACTCATAGTTTGCTTTGGAGGAATTCACAAGAAGTCTTATTTGCTTGTTTAAGCTGAGGAGGGAATGTTTCCAGTCTAGGAGGGCTCATTCCCTCTTACTCTTAGACGGCAATTACTTCCTGTTATTGTAAAGCCTGTTAATGGCAGTTGTCCACCATGCAGGTTTACTCTTCCTTGAGAAGCTTGTTTTGGTCATATCAGGTGTGGCTGAGTCAATGCAGTTACAAAGGTGTTTGTATAAAGCTTTGGTGTAGAGCTCGGCATAGTTGCCAGTTCCATCTGAGAGAGAAGGTGCAGAGAAGCTATTTATGTCATCCTGTAAGAGATTATAATCTACTTTTGAGAAGTTTTTTAGTTTAGTTGTTGCTGGGGTGGGGTTAGGTGTGATAGTTACTTCAAATGAGACCAATTTGTGGTCAGATCTTACCAGAGAGGACATCACAGATGGGATGCTACAGTGGTCTCCCATATTGGTGAGCACTAGATCCAGTATGTTGGCACCCCTTATGGGGGTGTCAAACAGCTGGTCCAGGGCACTGGAGTTAACAAAGTCGATGAACTTTTGGGCAAATGAGTTTGAGCATGAATAATTTACCCAGTCAAAAAAGACTCAAGGCAAGGTTCATCAAAAGTACATCCACAGTTTATCCACAAAAATTCAATGAAAAATCAAGACAGGTTAATAAAATCAAAGTAAGCGCTTTCATCCAAACCAAATGAAAAGACTTCATCAGACAATTGCAAACCATGAAAAGCCAGTATAAGTAAGTCAAACAAAAATGACATCACTTCCCCTAATGATCATTTAAAGACATATTCTCCCCATTAACACTTCATATACAGTACTATTATAGTAGACAAAATTAAGTTTCATAACTTATCATGCATATTTTAAAATTACAAATTACATATGCTAAACACAAAAATTATACTTAAAAAGTTTTATCAGTATTTAAGTTATTTTTCTAAAGCTTTTAAACGTAAAATGCATTTCAAAGAACACTGGTCATTAGGCCAGGACTGGCAAAAGCATTAACTTTGAGCTGCCAATAAAGCTCCCACTCCTCTAAATGAAAAGGCCAAGGACCTCCTCTGATATTCTTGCTAACATTATCTATGATTAAATAATTGAAAGAATGCCCAAGGTTCTCAGAGACATGTTTGGCCAAAGCATTCCTGTTTGGATGAAAGCGCTTACTTTGATTGTATTAACCTGTCTTGATTTTTCATTTAATTTTCGTGTATAATCTGTGGATGTACTTTTGGTGAACCTTGCCTTGAGTCTTTTTTGAGCAGTTACATAATTTGTTATGTTTCTCAGTTGGTATTATGGTAAGTGGTTCACCTCCTACTCCTCAGTTGTCTTTCTCACTGGAGAACATCACTGAAGTGAATGCTGTTATAAATTCAAACTCCAGTACTGAAACTTATGCTGTTCTAAATTTAGCATCTATTATTCAACGTTTAGCTAAACAAGTGGATGATTTAACCAAAAGACTGAAAACTCAACTGCCAAATGCACAGGTTGCTATAACTGTTTCCCATGCAAGGCATGGCATTAGTGAGTTGGTAGAGGTTATGGATGATGCACCCCTGTCATACCTGCATGTATCTCAGCACCAGCCGGTGGCTGGCCCTTCACATATTTCTCCTGCAAATGGATTTAACTGCCTTACAACACAAGGTATGTTACCTTCCTTACTTGAGTGCCTTAACAAATTTGTGGATTTAATAATTGATCCTTCAACTGTAAGCACTCATACCTTAAATGCTCAGAGAGACATGCTCCAGGGATCTAAATCTTGTCATCACAATGAAAAAAACATGCTGGAGGGATAGGTTCCTGACCCACAGACTCCCCAGGCTCTGGAATAGACTGCCCACACATGTCAAGCAGAGCACCTTTTTCGCCCTGTTCAAAAGGAACCTTGATGATTGGATGGGAGATAGGAAATTCACCCCGGGGATCACATCAGTCACCCTGCAAGACAGGGATCCAGGGAAGTAAATACTGTGGGAAGAAATAGACAGGGAATTGTTATGGCTAGGCTTGTATATGCCCTAGAGCCGATAGCCTAGTACCAAACTATGAACCTATAAATAGGAATGGACATTGTGAATAACCTGAAAATTTGATTCCAAACTTTATAAATTTAAAACAATAAGTGAGAAGGTCATTGAAAAACCAATCAGTAAAAACAAAATGAAAACTCAAGCAAAGCTAGAACTTCCACTGAGTGACCTCCCAAACCTCTTGTATCAAAGGCACATGGGATATATGCAAATGACCCTTATGAACATCAGGTGTTTCAGCTAATTGGCAATTTTGAATGCCCATGAATTGTTTTGTCGTTTTAATGGACAATTTCAGGCCAATAAAGTCAAACTCCACTAGCTGTGGATATGCATATTTCAGCCTTGTTATGACCTCGTCAGTCATGGGCATTCAAAATTGCCAATTAGCTGAAACACCTGATGTTTCATAACAAAGCCGAAAAGTAAAAATGTCTTTCTATTACTTTAAACAACTTTTAAGCTGACAGGAAAAAAAGTGTGCTCTTGTATAAAAGTACACTTAAGTCTCATGACAGTCCATTAAAACACATATTCCTAGCTTAAAAATAACTTTCCTAAATAGAAAAGTACAATAAAATAAACTTTAATTTAATTTGTAAGGTTTTTCTCCAAAGGAAACTTATCTATCCAGCAAATGAAGAGCACAACTGTTAATCCTCAAAATTCTGCAGAGGAACACTCTGTTCAGTGGCAGGAAAGCTCTGATGGGCTGGGCACCTAATCCTTCCTTGTTAATAAGCTCAGCTTGAACTGATTGTTTTGCATGTGGAAGTTGCCAAACAATTTTGGAAGCTGGTTGGTTACCCCTATAGCTAAGGCTGCTGCAGCAGTGAACAATATGGTGTGTGTGTGTGTGTGTGTGTGTGTGTGTGTGTGTGTGTGTGTGTGTGTGTGTGTGTGTGTGTGTGTGTGTGTGTGTGTATATATATATATATATATATATATATATACATATATATATATATCTATATATATATATATATATATATATATATATATACAGATATGCAGATATATATGAAGTTATAAGGCATAACCTTGGACCTTTCAAAATAAAATACTGCAACCCACACCCACTGCTACTTAAATATTCAATATCTGAGATCACATAATGCCAGGGAAAGGGTATATTCCCAAACCTCCAGTACTGCAGCAATCTCACACAACTGTTACCCATCTGCTTAGTCAACCGAAGTGTGCTGAGAAAAGAAATGTTGAGTCTTACCATAGATGGCCAACCTTGGGCATTTCTCATATGTATATATATATATATATATATATATAGAGAGAGAGAGAGAGATTCACTATGTCATTCCAAAATACTGAAATCCCAAATTTCAGTATTTTGAAATTACATAGCCGAACACACCAAACACCGAAACCCTACAACCGTGAAATTCAAAATCCCAACAGTACACTACAGATACAGCACACACAAACACATACACACACCTCCGCCCAAACTCAAATATAATATCCTGCACTACAGATAAGCAGGGAGACTGCGCCCCCTGCACCCCCCCCCCGCTTATATATACTAACTCTGAGATGGCACAATCAGACACACACAGGTAACTCACTCCCACACATTGTACACACCCTCGCACACACACATCACAGTCAAAACACACACTGACATACACTAAAGCTCCTAACCAACACACATACACATACAAACATACCCAAACTCACATCTTACCATTCACACACCACAACACCAGAAGCACTAATTCAAAATCTCTGTACTTCAGGATTTTGAATTTCGCTCTTACGGTTTACCGGTATTTCAGGACTCCGCTATTATAATTTTGAAATATTGAAATTCGTGATTTCAGTATTTCAAAATTAAATAGGGAACCCATATATATATATATATATATAGAGAGAGAGAGAGAGAGAGAGATATGTATAGAACTACATATATATATATATATATATATATATATATATATATATATATATATATGTGTGTGTGTGTGTGTGTGTGTGTGTGTGTATCTATATAAATATATATCTATACATATATATATATTGTATATATATATATATATATATATATATATATATATAATAGTGGATATAAAAAGTTGACACACCCCTGTTAAAATGCCAGGATTTTGTGATATAAAAAAGGAGACCACAAATCATTTCAAAATGTTCCCATCTTTAATGTGAAGTATAACCTGTACAATTCAATTAAAAAACAAACAAATCTGTTAGAGGAGAAAATATAAAAAAAATCAAAAACATACAATACGCTGGTTGCATAAGTGTGCACACCCTTAAAGTAATACTTTGCTGAAGCACCTTTTGATTTAATTACAGCATTCAGTCTCTTTGGGTACGAGTCTATTGGCATGGCACATCTTGACCTGGCAATATTTGCCCACTCTTCCTTGTAAAAGCTCTCCAAATTTGTCAAACTGCAAGGGCATTTCTTTTGCACAGCCCTCTTTGGGTCACCCCACAGATTTTCTATTGGATTTAGTTCTGGGCTCTTGCTGGGCCATTTCAAAACTTTAATTTTCTTCTGCTGAAGCCATTCTTTTGTTGATCTGGATGTATGGTTGGGGTCACTGCCAAGTTGAAAGCTGAAATTCCTCTTCATTTTCAGATTTCTAGCAGATGCCTGAAGGCTTTGGGCCAAAAGTAATTGGTATTTGGAACTGTTCATAATTCCCTCCACCTTAACTAAAGCCCCAGTTCCAGCTAAAGAAAAGCAACCCCAAAACATGATACTGCCACCACCATGCTTCACCATGGGGATGGTGTACTATTGATGATGCAAAGCATTGTTTTTGCACCAAATGTACTTTTTGGAATTGTGGCCAAATAATTCAACCTTGGTCTTATCACACCATAGCACATTTTCCATACAGGCTTTTGGCAGACTTGATGTATTGTTTTGCAAATTTTAGCAGGGCCTGGATGTTTTTCTGTGTAAGAAAAGGCTTCCATCTTGCAACTGTACCCCATAATCCAGACATATGGAGAACATGGGAGATTGTTGTCACATGTAGTATAGAACAGTACTTGCCAGAAATTCCTGCAGCTCCTTCAGTGTTGCTGTAGGTCTCTTGGCAGCCTCCCCGATGAGTTTTCATCTTGTCTTTTCATCAATTTTGGAGGGCCATCCAGTTCTTTGCAACGTCAGTGTTGTCCCATATTTTCTCCACTATTTGATGTTTTGATGACTGTCTTTACTGTGTTCGATGGTATACCCAGTGCTGTGGAAAATTTTTTGTACCCTTCTTTTGACTAATGCCTTTCAACAATGAGATCCCTTTGATGCTTTGTAAGCTCTCTGCGAACCATGGCTTTTGCTGTAGCTGGCAACTGAGTAAATGTCAAGAAAATTCTACTAGGACAGCTGAACTTTATTTGGGGTTAATCAGAACTCAAGAAGACTGAATGCTGTAATTAAATCAAAAGGTGCTTCAACAAAGTATTAGTTTAAGGGTGTGCACACACAATGCAACCAGCGTATTGTATGATTTTTATTTTTTATATTTTTCCCCTAAGAGATTTGTTTGTTTTTCAATTGAATTGTACAGGTTATAGGTCACATTAATGGTGGGAAAAGTTTTGAAATGATTTATAGTGTTTTTACATCACAAAAACCTGGCATTTTAACAGGGGTGTGTAAAAATACCGAACGCCCAAACTCCCGACGCTGAAAACAACGAGACCAGAAGACCAGAAGCGCGAAATGCAAAATCCCGATGTCAAGGGATTTTGCGTTAGCGCTTCTGGTGTTGCGGTTCAGGTAAGTATGTGTGCGTAAGTCTGTTTGTGACGGGTGTAGTGTGTGTAAGTGTGTGTTGTGACTGTGGTGTGAGTGTGAGGGACTATAATGTGTGGGTGTGAGTTTGCCTTGTGTGTCTGTGTGATCTCGGAGTTAGAATAATAAAGTAGGTGGGGTGTGGGGGGCACAGCCCCCCCATATGGGGGGGTGCAGGGGGGCTTGCCCCCCTGCCTATGTCTAGTGTAGGATGCATTGTTTGGTTGTGGGGGGAAGGTGTTTGTATGTATGTGTGTGCGTGTGTGTGTGTGTGTGTGTGTGTGTGTGTGTGTGTGTGTGTGTGTGTGTGTGTGTGTGTGCTGTTTGGTTGTGTAACTTTCGCGATTTTGAATTTCACGGTTTTAAATATTCAGCATTGTGGGGTTTCGGGCATGTGGTCTCGGTGTTTTAAGCATTGGGATTTTGGGCATTCAGTATTTAGTAGTGATCCCATATACATATATATATATATATATATATATATATTTATATACACATACATACATACAGAGAGAGAGTGAGAAAAAAAATATATATATATATATATATATATATATATATATATATATATATATATATATATACTGATAGATATAGATCTATATATATATATATATATACATATACACACACACAAAATGTTTTTTGCACTGTAGAATTATAATGGTTGGCAGCATGTGAGAGTGATGTGTAATGTTGAAAGGTAGATATAAGTGCACTGTGAGATTATACTGGATGCAGACTGAGAAAAGGGATATATATATATATATATATATATATATATATATATATATATAAATGTATGTATATATATATATATATATATATATATATATAAATGTTTGTATATATTTAACTGTGGGATTATATTGGATAGTAACTCTGCAAGAGTGGCTTAGAATGTGGAAAGGGACATATGGGTGTTTGTAGTGCAGTATTATACTGGATGGCAGTGCTGTGTTCGGAGATTTGTGGTTAACACTTACGTTTTGTAGTCATCCTGTTCCTATGTGCATGTTATCACATTTACAGTACCAGGTTTCATAGGCTCTGGGGAACACATGTTGGAGACATGGGCACAAGCTAATGCTGCAGGATAGGAAGCTATAAATTCATGACATATGATGGGTCACAGCTAATAGCTTCTGACACTGTTTCCTTGATGGAATATCTGTGTTTGTTGTGTCATATGTAGATTTCTGGTAGAATACTGTACTGCGACTCCTTATCAGAAGTGCATGAGTTTGAGTACTGCAACTTCAAAAATTAACCTGCAATTTCTACAAAAAAGTGAATTTTGAAACTTACTATGGCAACCAGCTGTAACACCACTGAAAAAAGTCTGAAGCTTCCTGCACCTACAGTGTAACAATGGTGTCTCTTACCCCTGTTATTGTGTGTACAAACTCTTAGATTTCTGAACTTTGAAGCCATGATTGGCCTTATATATAGGTGAACTAGGCAGCTATCTAGGGCTTTATTCAGCCAGGGGTACTTTTGCCTCTTTATATTTTTTCTGGAAAAGAAACACACTGCTGCCATGGTGTTCCTCAAAACCAGTCATGGCTGTAGCACCCCATAAGGAAAGTGTTATGCATTTCTCAATTTCTAGGCTTTTGATTGATTTCTACCCTTGTCAAGTCAAATGATGATGCCAAGTTTCAAGCTCAAAAATAATTGACCTTAATAATTGGATATGTAGCTTATGTTATTTTACAGTGAGTCAGTAGATATCAGCTTGCATTGAGATGGCTAGCAAGCCTTCCTGTTTTTTTTTTCCATTCTGGCTAAAGCCACCATAGTCCTTTTTCTAGACAGAATTTTATTTTGCTGGACATTTTGTCCTAGCAAATTCTAATTCAGAACACGTTACTGGTTCTTCTCAATGCCGTGAGTCTTAACAACAAAAAAATACTCAGACTTGAGGACCTCCTGCAACTTGAACATTTGCATATCTGTGTGGTCACAGAGGTATGGTTTCAAACCTTCTTTGTACAGAATTGAAATGAGGTGGGCTACCAGCCACAACTCTGAGCTGAGATACCAGATAACTAGAGGCTTCTGAGCACTGTGCCTGTAAAATCAAATATTATTGCTATTTTCATTGTTTAGCAAGCTTTCTTGTTGTTTCTGCTGTTTGTTAAGTATTTACTGTGTTTTTTCACTATTTTAAAGCAATATGTTCTGCCTGCTCTGGTTTTCCCACCAAGAATTACTTAATTAACTAATCTATTAACTGTTTATAGGTTCATAGGTAGGTACTAGGCTATCTGCCCAAAGGCATTTATAAGCCTAGCCGGAATGTGTTGGCTTTCGCCGCCCCCTTAGATTAGTTCCCTGTGCCTCTGTCCAGCAGAGCCATTGAAGTGATCCCTGAAGTAAACTTTCTATTTCCCATCCACTCGTCAAGGTTTCTCTTGAAGAGGGTTAGCAAGGAGCTCTGCCTAATGTAGATTGGAATCTTCTTCCAGAGCATGGGAAGTCTCTGGGACAGTTTAAATCATTCTTTAAAGATTCCTGGATGATTTTCTGCTATTTTTCAACATTTTTTCAGTATCTCACTGCTATTTGTCTGCTGTGTTAAATATTCTCTAGTGTTTCCCACTCAAACTAGGGTAGCTAGTAGCTGTAGTATAGTCCAGATCCAGGCCTCCTACTTCTGGAATTGTCAGTAGTGGTTTGTTTGTGCTGAGCAAGTTTTCCAGGATATCTTGGATTGAAAGGGGCCTATCTGCATTTGTGTGAGAGAATTGTGTTTGATTGGCACCTACCTGGCAAAGGGAGGCCAGTCTAGGGCTTGGAATAAGCATCTTCACTGGTCCTTCTGAATGCTGTTTGAGTTTTTTAGCTTCTGGTATTTAGGCACTGCATCTGAGCAGGTTTCTGCTTGTTTGCATGTCGTGCAGCACTTAGCACTGCCAAACAATTGTGTGCCAAAGCTGGACAGTTAAATTCAACAAATTTTCCTTTAAAACCCAGGCAGAAATTAAATTCAACAAATTTTCCTTTAAAACCCAGGCAGGAAATATCCATTTGCTGAGCTACTCTGTGATCATTTCTGAAAATCCACCCCTAGAGCAGTCTTCAACCTAGCATTACAGATAGTTGGACTACCCTTGTTTCTCCTGCCAACCTTGTTGACTTGGGTGTCTTGAGGCAGTGTAGCAGACACCCCTCTACTAATAACACAGTCTAGTACAGAGTGTGAGACATGTATTTACACCAAGAATTTAGAACCCATACTCTCTCTCACTCAAAACAGTAACACAGAGAAGGCTGTTAACTCACCCACCACTACATATTCACATAGTACCACTACTCATACACACAGTGCGCATCAAACATGTAAATCCATGTACGTGGAGGTTCTCTCAAAAAGCTTAACAAAAGCACCAGAGACCTCCAAAACACAAGTCTGCTACAGCTAACACAGTTTCCACAGCACCCATGACACATAGTAACACCAGTACCTCACCCACCAAGTCCGTAAGGTGTAACACTCAAAAACCAAGTTTACTTGTCATTGGAGACTCAGTAGTGAGACACATGGATGTCCCACTCACCAGGTTGGAAAAGGAGAAAGTCACGGTCAGCTGCCTGTCCGGTGCTAGGATTCGCCAACTCGTGCATGCACTCTCAGCAACAAGTACTGTTATGACTCTGTCATAGTTGATGTTGGTGTGAATGACCTGAGACATACCTCACTGAACTATATGAAGAGAGATATGGTCGAGCTCTCTGAGTATGTGTCCCAGGCAGGTATGTCCCTATCCTTGAGCAGCATACTACCCTCACCTAGAATGATGCCACAGTATAAATAAAAAGTTATCAATTTCAATAATTGGCTTAGTTTTTGGTGTCATTCCAAGGGGATCCAGTTCCTGTCTGCCTGGGAAGCCATGTTCGACAAACCTCGCTGCTTTGCAAGATACAGTTTGCACCTGGCACCCCTTGGCATTCGGCTGCTGGCAAAGGCTCTTGCCTCCACCATAGTGCCTCTTTATGCAGGTTCTCAGTCTCAAAAACAACATTACTGACATGAAATTAACCAATCAGAACAAAATAATAGTCATACTGCTAAACGCTATGAGCTTAAACCACAAACTGCACTTCCTAGAAGTATTTCTATAACTAGAAGATGTAAATGTCTGTGCAGTCACAGAAACCTGGTTTAAGGCCAGAAAGTACCCTGGCCCTGCAAGGCTACAATGCCTTACACACCTTTAGACCACAAAAGGAATGTGTGAAAACCAAAAGAGGTGGTGTTTCAATTTATATTATAGATAAATTCACCTCAGATCTAGTCAGACTGGAAACTCCATGTGGTTACTCCAGGTCCAGTTTATGGTGGGTAAGACCCCCATTCAAGTCCTAGCCAGTTATAGATCCCACTCCATTGGTCACAATACCCATGAAGCCTACTTAACCAAACCGAAGACAATCCAAATTCTACCAAACACACTGGTTATTAGGGATTTCAATTATACCACCATCAAGTAGGAAACCTACTCTAGCCCAAACATCCTAGCACAAAAGTTCCTTGAATTTGTGAATTCAAACGCCCTGAAGCAAATTGTCCATACCACACCAAGAGGAACAGACATTCTAGATCTGGTCCTCACCAACATGTCAAACAGGTGCACTGCTGCAAATGTTAGACTTCATTAGTTAAAACTGACAACAAATCAGTTACCTTCGAATTGACACTAACACCAGAACTCACAAAGGGTGAAATCAGACTGAAAAACATCACCAAGGCAAACTATACCCTCCTAGGTAAAGGTATAAATGCATTCCAAGCCTCACCCCAAGCTGAAAGTGGTAACTACGCTGAAGCTTACCCTAAAGCCCTGTACAATCACTTGCATAAGTGTATAAACTCGGCTGTACCAGACAGAATCAAAACCAGAGCCCCAAGTAAAATCAAACTACCATGGTGGACTTCCAGCATCAACAAACTCTACAATAAACGCAAAAAGCTGCTGTCCAAGAAAACAAAGACAAGGACTCAACAATGGAAAAGCACCTCCTCAGCCTTGACAGATACACAAGGCAACTTGTCAAATCATCCAGGAGCTCCTTTGAGAGGAAATCTAGTAAGTACTGCCAAAGATAACCACAAGGCCTTTTACAGCTATGTATGTAACCTAAAGGGTAGGATCCAAGCATGTGCAGAGCTGGTGGCTAACGGTATCACACACACACTAACCCCACAGAGATAGTGGACCTGCTAGTGGATAGGTTTGATGAAATTTCTCTCCCTTATCCCCTCTTAACTTACAAAAAACCCTCCCCCAAACTCCCCCCACCTTACATATCTGAAGAGTAGGTCCTGAAAGCCCTGTCCAAGGCAAAGAACACAGCCTCTGTGGGACCAGATGACATCCCAGGCTGTCTTCTAAACAGGCTAAGACATGAACTAGCATCACCACTAAGTACTCTTTTCAATCATAGCCTAACCACAGGGTTTGTTCCTCTGGAATGGAGAACAGCTACAGTTATTCCTCTCCACAAAGGTGGTCTAGCAACAGACCCAGGTAATTACAGACCCATAAGCCTGACCTGCCTCATCTGTAAGACCATGGAATGTATCATTATGGACCTTATAAACAAAGACATAGGTGAACACCAAACCCTGGACCCTACCCAATTCAGCTTCTGGAAGGGCAGATCCTGCCTGTTAAATCTGGTGGATTTCTTTGAAAGTGTAACCAAGGCCAGTGATGAGGGCAACTCTGTGCACACAGCATACCTCAATTTGGCAACGGCTTCTGACGCAATCCCACCTTCAGACATTACTGATAAACTTAGCAAACGGAATGTAAACCCCCTCATTGTAAGATGGGTTGCTAACTGGCTCACAAACCAGGCACATAATATCAAAGTGGGTACCTCCACAACAACCAGCAAACCTGTTACGAGCAGGGTGCCACAGGGGTCAGTGCTGGACCCCCTACCTTTTGGTATATACTTTTCAGAAGTTCAGATCAAAACTAAATGGTTGTGGCTGACCAGGTTTGCAGATGATTGCAAACTAGGTGCAATCACTGAATCCCCAAATGATGTCAGTATTTTCCAAGATGGTCTCACATAGACCACCAACTGGTGTATAAGTTATGGTCTTAAACTTGAATGCAGAGAAATGCATCATCATTCCCTTCAGCGCAAACAATGTCCCTTCAAGCTATCAAATCAATAACAATACCCTAAGTACCCATGAAGTGGTAAAGGACCTGGGATCACAGGTTGACCATGACCTTAACTTCGACCACCATGTGTCTACCATTGTAAGGAAAGCTTTCCACACAGCTCACTTGGTTAATAAAGGCATCACCTTGAGAGCAAAAGAAGTTATAACCCCCCTATGCTCGACACTTATCCGGCCCATAATTGAGTATAACGCCCCATTTAATATGTGCTGTACTAAGCATCTACAGCAATTAGAGAGACCTCAGAGGTTTCTAACAAAGAAAATCAAGGGCTTCCAGCATGTACCTTACACAGACTGACTAAAATCCCTGTCACTATACCGCGTATTGTATAGACTTCTAAGGGAAGACTTATGCCTGGCCTACAGAGCAACCCAAGACCCAAATATAATGAACTTACTGCATTTCCATAAATCAATTGGGTCTAGGGCCACCTGTTTCAGGGACTTAAATATAGCCTGTGGCTTAAATAGGACATGCTGGAGGGACAGATTTATCTCCCAGCAACTGCCATGTCTTTGGAACAGACTACCAATTAATGTAAAACAGAGCACCTGTATGACACTGTTCAGAATAACCTGAATGAGTGGATAGGGCACCATAAATTCTTACTGGGGATAGTGCACACAACCAACCTGGACATGGGCAGTCATCACTAAATGCAATCTTGGGTATTGACTATTACCTCTATGGTATTACATTGGGTTGAAATGGCTAGGATTAAAATGACATCTTGGTCGATAGGCTAGTAATCCCCTATGATTCTATCAATGTATTCCTAGGTTTAGCACACATCATATTTTTCTTTCTGCTGCTTGGAAGTGAGGCCGCCAGCTCAGTGTGAAAGGTTTTGGCTGCAAAAAGAGACTATGTTTCCTAAAAGGTTTAATGAGTGGTTTACTGCTTTATTTTACTCACCTGCAAGATTTCACCTTTGTATTTTGGTTTCAAGGCTTGCCTGTAGGAAAAGGACTACCTAAGTGAGGGGGTATGTTTTTAAAAGGGCAATTTACTGCTTTTATTCATGAGTGCAGGATTTCACCTTTCTTGTTTGGCTTCTGTGCTTGCCTATAGGAAATATAGGAAACAAAGAGTAGTTGATTGAGGGGAGAATGCCTGTAAGAGTTTGTTCCCTATTTAAATTCATGACTGTGATTTGTATGTATATAAATATTTCTAAATATCTGAATGCTGAGTGTTATAGGCTTGAATGTATGTATGTGTACCTTTAATATTATTTTTAGTTTTTTACACAAGTAAATTGCACTTCTGAAACCATGGTTTCATTAAATGATTTAGTAACTCACAACTTTTTAAGTGTATGTGAGTCATGTAAAACTTATTTTAAGGCTGGATTAATATGTTAGAAGATGACTATAATTTCTGTATTAGATTAAGCTAACTTTGGGATATACTGAAAATTAAACTGAATAACATAACTGATGCATGTTTATGTCAATATAAAAAAAACATAATTAAAAGTTTGTCAGAGACTGGATGTTAGATATACAAGAAGCTGAATACTGAAATACAGGCTAACTCATCTGAAGACTATGACATAGTAATACCTGGATCAAATGATTTACCTAAAATCCCTTAAGAACTACTGAAATGAGAAATTAGTAAATTTCATACTGTGTGTCTTGAAAATAATGCAAAGTTATCTTTCTGTGAAATTCCACCATGTCCTTGCATTTTTTGGACTATTAGCATTTAAAGGCTAACACTTGCAATACTTGGCTAAGGAGACAGGGTTATTTACATGGTTTTAATGTGTTAACATTGTGGGAGGAAATGGCTTACTTGTGTGTGTGTGTGTGTGTGTGTGAGATGAGAGTGTCTTGTTCAGACATGTATTTCAGTAATAAAGGGAATAATTTTCAGTATTAAAGGGAATAATCTTCTGACTCAACTGTTAAGAAATATAAGGATGTTTTAGAGTACACAATTCTTGGAAGACAATAGACTAGGAATTATTAAAGAGAGCGACAACAGCAATTGTTACACAAATACACATAGTATTGATAAGGAAAATGAAGAACTTGATTTGATTATAAAACAATATTAGTTAAAAATAATAGCTGTCTCTTGAAGGTTGGTATTGCACTGGTCTATTATTTCCAAATTTCAATAACTATGAAGTTGTAGGGGAAAGATAAAGGGGTGTTTGTCTTTTCAGCTTTTCCCGGTTAGGGGTCGCCACAGCGGAACTCCGGTCCGCTAATGATTGGCAGTAGATTTTTTTTATGGTGCCGAGTTGCCAGCCCAACACCCAACCTTCAGTGAAGGCACGCCCATTCACACATGTCTTTCGGAGACCACTCAACTGCGGGGAGGACATACTGACTCCACACAGAAGGCACTCCAGCCAAGAATCTGCATACATCTATAAATAGTTTTGCAGATAAATAAAGATAAGATCTTGAGTATTTCATTAAAGAATATTACTAGACAGGGAGAAATTAAAAAAATGTTAGCATATAGAAAACTGAATACTAGTTTAATGGCAGAAATTATTTTTATGCAAACTTAAAGATATTCTTAAATCAGAAGATGATTTTAATTTTAGGTGACTTTAATTACTCGGGTATTAACTGGAATATATGATCATATAAGTCATAAAAGGAATTTTCTTTCATAGATATGATATATAGGTTCATAGGTGTTTACTAGGCTAATGACCACAAGGGCCTTTTTAAGCCTAGCCATTCATCCCAAATCTCTGATGATTTCTGATACTCTTGATAAGTGTAAGCATGGGCCTGGGAGATGAACCATTTACAGGTTACCTGTTTGCATCAGACATAGGTGCCAAACCAATGTAAATGAAACTTTTCTCAACTGGTGGCAAAAGCCACTGGGAGCACAATATTCTGGATCTAATATTGGTTAATAAATATTATTTAATCTCAGGAGTTTTTATGTCAACACATTTAGGAAATTCATCACAACTCAATCTAATTTAAGGTGATCAACAAATATTCTTTAACTCTCAGCAAAGGCATTTTTACGATGCAGAGAAGTTAGTGGTGAACTTTTGCATAAATTGAAGTGTGTGGATTGGAATAGGAAAAGTCAAAACCTGGGGGAAGAGTGTGGATGGTTGATGGTCAGAAATATTTGACATACTTGGACAAAACAAGTAAAGTAATAAAATGGGTGAATGGTTTTATAAACTGAGGTTATAAAATTATATAAGACATGATACAATGTATTATAAAAATGTTTAAATAATATTACCAAAAGGATGAAAAAGGAAATAAGTATTAAATAATAAACATATGATGAATCTTTAATCTAAACCATTGATAACAATAAAGCATTCAAGTATGTCAACAATAGAAATCAGATCATGTTGAGGAAGTTATCATATATAATGATGTACTATTACAAAATCATTTAATGACTGGTTTGAAGGTTTTGCCTTTCATAAGAATTTAAAATCAATTCAGCAGGTTTCTATTAATTTTGCCACAGAATGTCATTATATTCCTTTGGATGCTGTGAATAATGTTTTATTTCAAGTTAAAGGAAATTGTCCAGTGGGTCCTGAGCTTACTCCAGGTAAATTAGTGAAAGAATATCCTCTACTAAGGATTTTTAATAGGCTGCTCTTCTGTGGCATAGTCCCAAATTATTCTATTTAATCATACATTGTTCACATTTTAAGGGAGGTCACAAGCATCAAGTGTCAAGGTATAAAAAAAAAGAAGTTATGCACTCACCGTAATGTTCCATCTGTGTTGCCCATTTTCATTCTTCCTCAACAATTGGGTTTGGATCCAACCCTCGGATCTGACTCGGTTGCTTTTAACAGCTCATGGATACTGGAAACTGTTGAGCTCCTCCCTTACCCATAATGCTCTATTCCCCTAATATACCACATATCCTGTTTGCTGGCCTTAAAGCTTCATAGGAATGTTAAGACTTTAGTATGAGAAACCAATACCTTTAGCTCAAAGGACGGAACATTGGTTTGCTTATTACCTTCTCGTTCTTCCAGAAGTCATAACCTAAATAGTAGGGGATTGGAGGGAGGAGTTGAGGAAGAATGAAAATGCACAACACAGATGGAATGTTATGGTGAGTACATAACTTTTTTACCTGATGTTGTCAATTTTCATTCATTCCTCAACAATTGGGACAGAGTCCCCAGCTACCTAAATCCCTGGGAAGACTGTAAGGAAGGATATTCCTGAACACTGCTGAGCTGAGGGCTGCTCTTCCACTCAAGACCAGAAACAATTTGTAACAACTAGTAAAGGTATGAGGATTAGCTCAAGTTGCAGCCACACAGATATCGTCCATGTAAGACCTAGATAAAAATACAGATATTGCAGCTGCACAAATATCATCCACATAAGACCTAGATAACAATACCAATAATGATGCCATGGACCTGATTGAATGGATTCTCAATGTTTTTGGCAAAAATAAGCCTAATTTGTTAAAAAAAGGATATTCAATCAGCCAGCCATTTAGCTAAGGTTACTTTTGCAACTGGTTTGCCTAATTTTGAGTCCACAAAAGAAACAAATAATTGATCTGTTTTTTCTGAAATTCTTTGTTCTATGCAAATAGAAACGTAACTGTCTGTGAATGTCCAGCAAATGCAACATGTATTCACCTTTGTTTGTGAAATTTGGAAAGAAAACTGGAAGATTAATAGACTGATTGATGTTGGATTCTGACACCACCTTAGAAAGAAAGGAAGGCTTGGCTCATGGTGTTACCATGTTTCTATGTAGTTTTAAATAAGGAGGCTTAAAAGACAAGGCTTAAAGTTCAGAAAGTCTTTCAGCAGAGGTTATTGCTACCAAAAACATAGTTTTCCAGGTCATAAACTTTAGTTCACATTTTGCTGCTGGTTCAAAGGGAGACTGATTCAAAGCTTGTAATACTAAATTTAAACCCCAGGGTGTAGTTGGAGCTTTAAAATGTGATCTCAAAGAAGGGTTCCCCTTATAAAGGCCTTACAAAGCTTTGAGGAAGCTATGGTGGAATCGTTAAAAACTATATATGAAAATTAGAAATGCAGCTAGTTGTACTTTAAAAGTTGAGGCACTACCCTCTTCATTAAAAATTATGCCCAGAAACTCAATATTTTTTTCTGTTGGTGCTGAAAAAGGGTGAATGTCTTTTTGCTGCACCACAAAAACAATTATTTTCCATTTACTTCTGTAAATCTTCCTATTGGAAGCTTTATGGAAAGATAAAAGTATATGATAGGCAGGGGAGACCGTCTAGGTTGATTGGCTATCAGTGGAAGTGGAAAAACCAGGCAGTTAGCTTTAGGCCTGAAATGTCTGGGTACATGATGTCTGTTGGGTGAGACAGGAGGTCTGGAATTGGATCCAGAACCCATGGAGGGTAAACTAGTTGAAGCCAAAGAAGGGGGAACCAAATCTGATGAAGCCAATAAGGGGCAATGAGGATGACTTTGTTCTTCAACTGAGATGCTTTCTGGAGAAATTTGGGGATCAAGGGATATGCATAGAGAAGACTGGTGGGGTCAATCATGAAGGAGAGCATCTCTCTGTGACTCCCTCCATGAGGGGATCAGGTCAAAGAACCTGCTACACTTGTTGTTGATGGTAGATGCAAAGAGGTCACAATAAGGTTGTCTCCATTGGTGGAATATATTTTCTGCAACTTTCATATTGACATACCACTCATGAGGTAACAAAATGGACCTGCCCAACTTGCCTGCTATCAAGTTGGATTTCCCTGGAATGTGCACTGCTATAACAAATTGACTGGATGAAATCACCTATTGCCACACTCTCAGAGCTTCTAAACACAAGGGGTAAGATCTGGTCCCTCCTTGTTTGTTAATGTACCATACCACTGACATATTGCCTATTTGAACTGCAATGCTAGGAGTACAGCTGTCATTTCCAGGACATTGATATGCATGTTGACCACTTCGGGGGAATCATGTGTCTTGGACTGTCTTTCCCAAGAAGCCCCCACACACCCAATTAGGAAAGCATCTGTGGTTACTATGGCTTTCAGCTGATGAAGAATGAAGGGATGGCCTTTAATACCTGATGTGATTGAATCCACCACAACAGGTACTTTTTGCATACCTGAATTATCCTGATCTGGGTGGGCATAAGTTGATAGAGAATAGACCACTGAGTTGCTCAGATCCATTGAAGAATTCTCCTATGGTACCTTGTTAGTGGAACTAGAACTAATGCGGCAGATATTGACCAAAAGGCCAGTAGAATCAATCAAGCTGAAAGAGAAGAATTCTGAATTATTTTTTTTTTACTTGAAATCGAATAGTTTGTACCCTTGGTAAGGGAAGAGAGGCTGTCACTGATATCATGTTGAACAAGGCCCCTATGAAGTCTAATGTCGGAGATGGTTCTAATTGAGATTTGTTGTGGTTGATGGTAGCTCCTAGATGAGAGAAAATCTAGAGTATATAGTCTCAAGCTTTTATCAAAAGATGCCTGATTGTAGCAGTTATGAGCCAGTCGGCCAAGTACAGAAACACCCAGAATCCCTGCAGTCTCAAGTGAGCTTCTACTACTGCCTTACATTTGGTGAATATCCTGGAGGCTGTGGTAAGGCCACAGAGCAGTGCTCTGACTTGCTAATAACTATCTCCCAGTTGGAAGCATAGGTATCTCCTGGATTGTCTGTTTATTTTTATGTGATAGGATACATCCTGAAGATCTATTCAGCACATCCAGTGCAGGAAAGGCAAAATGGACTGAACTGTGACCAGCTGGAACTTTGCACACTGAACCAATTTGTTCAGATTGCTGAGATCCAAAATTGGTCTCTGGTCCCGTTTTCTATGGCACTAAAAAAATTTTGAGTAAGTCCCGGATTCTATCTGGTCTGGGTGGACTTCTTGGATGATTCTGTTTTCAAGTGGCTGTTTTCTTTCTAGAGCTGCTACTTTCCTCTGACAGGAAGGAACATCTGCAATTTTGTTTAATGTTGAAGGGGACGGTAGGAAAAAGGGAATTATATTACCTCTGGAAATAATCCTCTGCACCCATGTATCTTTTGTAATGTATAGCCAGGCTCTCTGGTGCAGGAACAGATGACCCCTAACTACGTCCAGAAGTGGGCAATTGAGCCTCCTTTGCAAAGCACTGATAGGGTCTGTCAGAAAAGGAATCTGTAGACCCCTGGTTCTGCGGGCCGCCTCTGCCATATGGACAGCCCTTACTGTTAGAGTTCCCCCTTCTGCCCCTGGGAAAGTATCTCCACATGGATCTTGGAAAGGACCCTGGGACTTTCTGAACTGCATTTTTCAACCTTTTTGCTGATTCCTAGAGAAGGGTCTTTGACAGGTCAAAAAACATTTGCCTACTGCAGAAAGGGTCTTACCATCTTGCTCTCACCTGGAGAGTGTGTCCTTTACCTTAAGGGCAAACAAAGAACTTCCTTCAAAGGGTGCATTGATGAAGATGACTTGAACTCCACAAAATCACACATGCACATCCAGGCATACCTCCTAATGGAAATGCCTGAATCTGCCACCCTTAAAGTACCTTCAGTCTCATGTAAAATGAGCCTCATGAATGAATTTGTGATCAATTTTAGGGTAACCAACTGTGAAGTAATAGAGTTCTGTGCCTCAGAAGTAATGATCCCAAACAGGGATTTGGAGAGTTTTTTAATCAAATCCCTCTGCAATCTAGTGAAGTGTGCCAAATAATTCAGTGACCTGAGTGCAAAGGTCACTAAAACATATACATGCTTCCCAAATCTGTCCAACACCCTGGACTCCCTGTTAGGGGGTGGACAGAAGAACTCTGTTCTGCAAGTTTTTTTTTTCTTTGTGACTGCTGCTGTGACCATGGCAACTATTGATATGCCCTTGCTCCAAAATTCTCTTCCTTTCAGTGGTGCCAGGATCCTGTCTGATCTATTAGGGTTGGCTCAACAGAGTCAGGTTCCTTCCACACCCACCTAGAGACCAAATCAATGAGCTTGTCAGTGGGTGGAGTCACCTAGAAGGTAGATGGGTCAGACCCAAAGGCTTCCAGGAATACTGATTCCTCTTGGGAAGTGTTATCAGTAAACCAACCACCCCCCTTTGCTTGAGATTTTCCAGGATGTATCCAAAAGAGACGTCATTAGTTGGGACCTTGGGAACCCTTCTCCCTCATCAAAATTGGTATCTTCAGTGACTGACTCTTGAAGAGAGTCTAAGTACCTCTTCTTGCACTTTCTCTTTTTAGGAACTTCTTCAATGGGATATTTTGGAGAAGTATCAGAAGAAACAGGTACACCCTGCTGGGTAACCTGAAGACTTTGGGCTGGCTGTCCCTGTGCAGTAGAGTGATGAGGCTCAAGGCACAAAGACATATGGGATCCAGAGGGAAGATCCAAAGAGGAGTGGAACCATCCATCCTCCCGAAGTAGAAAACAATCTCTATACCACCTCAAAGGCAGACTGGTCTAGGGAGAAGGAGGCCAGTGGAGCTGAGAAACCATGCTTCTGGACCATCAGCTCCCTCTGACCCAAAGGAAGTCAATCTGAGGTAGAAGTCAGGGCTGAGCTGTCTAATGTCAAGATTCCAAGGGGCAGAAATGGCTTTGACAAATTCGGAGTCAACTCTAACATCTTGGATCTGATGACACTTCGGCTCCAAGAGTTATCCAGCTCTGACACATTCAGAACTGGTGCATTCAGAGAATGTATAGGAGCCAAAGATAAGACAATATTTTGCTCTGAAACAGATGTTCCCAGAAGACTCTGCTCCAAGGGCTCCAAAACCATGGTTTAGAGCAGAGTAGGAACCAAGATAGGCAATATAGTACTAGTAAATGTCTCAGGATCTGAAGACATAGGAGCCAGAAGAACTCCCATTTGAATCTGTGCTGAGAGAAACTCCCTCATCATCCTATCATGTCAGCTTCTGTCAGGCTCCTGGAAGAACTAAAGGATGAGGCCACTGAAGCGGGCCTGGAATGTTGGCGTCTTTGCAAAAAAGGGGATTGCACTCAGGAAAGGACCGGATCCAAAGACGAAGCATACCTAGTTCGTGGCAAATATTTTGGAACCAAGGCTACTGGATCTAAAGAAGCAGATTGGACATCCAATGTCGACAGGTCCGAAGATTTAGTCTTTGGATTGACTTTTTTGAAACTTTTCAAGCAGCCTCTGTGGTCAGATCTAAAGAAGGAGTGGATGATCCAGATTGATCCAACTGCATTTTTCTGTGCTCTTTTTCATCAGGCTTGGAGGGTTGAGCCCCAGATAGAGATTCCAAGAAGGTTGTAGGGAGAAGACCTATCAGAGTAAGCCTATTTTTGTGGTCTACCAAAGCACAGGGATTAAACTTCTTACAGATTTCACAATGAACTTTTAAATGAGCAGGGCCCAAACAATAGACATACAAATTGTGCTAATCAGAAAGAGGAAACTTGTGTGCACACTGTTTGCACTCTTTAAAGCCTGAAGGCTTTTCAGCCATCTTAATGAGATATATGCTATAGTGAATAAAGAAGAAACTCTTTTTTTAACTAAAAAAAAAACAAAGAAAGAAGATATGAAATTACCAACTATGGTAACTGGAATGCGAAAGGTAAATACCAACAACAGTAGTTTAGAAATACACTGAAAACTGTAGGATAAGGGAGGATAAATAGAAAGCAATTTGCATAAGGCAAGGAGAGAAAAGTATTTAATTCACTTAACTAAGTAATGCTCAAGAGCTCACAGTGGCCATGTCTGTTTTTGAAGAAAGCAAATGAGATATGAGGTATGCTAGGGGAATAGAGCATTATGGGTAATGGAGGAGCTTGTGAGTTTCCAGTGGCCGGGAGCTGTAAAAATCAGCCAAGTCAGATCTGAATCTAATTGTTGAGGAATGAATACAAACTGACAACATCAGATCAAAATGTTTGACTTCAATCACTGGTAAAAGTTTTAAGAGGTGCTTATTATACCATTTAATAAGAGTAAATAAATATGGCATTGAAATGGATGACTGTTTGGATTTATCAGTGGTAGAGACACATTAATATCTCAATCCACTTCTATGAGAAAATAATTTTTGAGAGGCCAAGGGAAGAATTGTTTGCTAATTTACCTGGTTGTCTCCAAACCCTTTAACTTCTTACACCATGATCAAGTAACTGAATGTTCACAATGTTAAAATGTAAATGTATATGTCTTGAATTAGATAATCAGCTGGTTAACATAACTGGAGCAATGTGTAAATTTAAAGGTAAAACTTTTAGGTGGTTGCCTCTTAATAAAGGATTCCACAAGAGTCAGTTATGAGGCTGATATATGTGATGTTAAAATGTAAATGTATATGTCTTGAATTAGATAATCAGCTGGTTAACATAACTGGAGCAATGTGTAAATTTAAAGGTAAAACTTTTAGGTGGTTGCCTCTTAATAAAGGATTCCACAAGAGTCAGTTATGAGGCTGATATATGTGATGTTTGCCAGCTTGCCTACATCCTACATATTCTGAGTCTGCAAATATGCACATGACTGTAAACTTGGAGCTGAGGTCAGAAATTTCAAGGATGTCAGTGATTTAAATTTATATCTAAATAAAATCCCTTTATGGGCAACCAGAATAGGTGTCAAGTTTAATTCTAAAAAGTGTAAGATTTTGCAGTTTGGACACCACAATTATCAAGGTAAGAAATTGGTGGTCAAGAACTTGAAGTGTTAAAACAAATTTGAGATCTAGGGGTAATCACTGTTAATGATCTATCTTTTAAGTTCCACATACAGGACATTAAGGTAAGCCATGAAAAATATTAGATTAATCTTTGGTACAATGGAGTTGAGGGACCCAAAGGTCTTAAATGCATTATTTATAACACTAATAAAGCCAGTTATTGACTATATTAATAATGCAGGGTTAATATGTTACTTAATATTTGTCATTTTATCCATGGCAGATATTGTGACTTTAAAATCGATACAAAGGTGATATACTTAAAAAATTAAATGTATGAAAATTCTAAAGTATGAAGAAAGATTAAAATATCTAAATCTTTACAGCACCATCTACAGATCAGTAAGAGGTACACGATGCTCAACAAATAGGACTTCAAGAGAAGAAGTCTTAAGTGAAGATCTATGTCTTTCATTAAAAGATCAACCTGTAGGAATGAGAGAAATGGAAATTTTGGTTGGAACAAAAATTAACAGAACTAAAAAAGGAAATTATTTTCTTACCCAAAATATACCAAGAATGTGGAAAATGTTTCCCTAAGGATTAGTGAATTAAAAGCCTTGAGATGATATAAAAGGCAACTTGACAAAAATATTGGAGAGAATAAGTACTTATATTATGCACAAATAACTCCCTTGCACAACCACCTTACTGGAGTCCAAAGTACTCAGTTTGTCTTCACAAATATGATCTTTTCTTGTACACTCCATGTATGTCATCTTTCCTCCTTAAATCGGACCATACATCAGTGACAATTTCCTCTGAAACTGATGATACTTTCCCTACAAGTACCTATATGTTTAGAGACTTCATAAAAAAGTGAACCTTCTTCAGTTACATAATAATGCAAATAACTTCTCCTGTTATCCTCCTCCAGTTGACTATCTTCTATGCCTCTGTCTTCTACTTCCCAGTTAAACATCTGAGTTGATAAGGTAGGTCCTATCTGCAACAAATATAATGATTTTTTACAACATAGC
Organism: Protopterus annectens; assembly: GCF_019279795.1. NCBI lineage: Eukaryota > Metazoa > Chordata > Ceratodontiformes > Protopteridae > Protopterus > Protopterus annectens. Next base: position 854,611,637 of record NC_056729.1, on the reverse strand, counting down.
TCTCAAGTAGAATATCCACATAAGCTATATAGTGAAATAAAGAAAATACTTAATGCTTATATGAGGCCCCATTCTACCTATTTCAAGTGCACAACTATGCAAACAAGCAAGCAGTTTAAGGGTATCTTCAGGAAGCACAAAACTGAACATGAACATAAAACAGGCACTGAAACCAAAACTAACCACATTATTTTAACTATGTCAGGAAGTTAACCAGAAATATTCAATGCTAGACTACAATAATTCAAACTATTTAGACACAAAGGAAACAGATTACATCCTAGATGACAAATGTAATTCAAATTTCACTCCTTCTGCAGTTGTAACTATTCCACAGATTCCACAATATCAGCCCCCCACCCCCATGTAATATGGAACAAGTCCTTACAGTCCTAATAATACTTTATCTATATGCCTTGGTAACTCAGTAGGCTGTCAGATTATCCATATCAAATGTCTTCCTGAATCCCTATAAAAGTCCTTTGATGTAAACCTCCCAACTGGCTATATCTGAAAAGCCTCGAAGATACCCTTTGTAATGCTGTTACACAAGAGTGGACTACTCATGGAATCTGGTAACTACAGGCCAATTAGTCTCTCTAGCCTCATTTGTAAAACTATGGAATATATTATCTCAGACTTCACCAATCTGAACTTTGAATTGTTCTTACTCCTGGTACTCATCAATTCATCTTTGTCAATAGCATTTTTTCCTGTCTGGGATGATAGTATAGTCCCCTTTCATTACCTTGCTTCTCCCTTACAGTTTGTTTCATATTCACATCTGAAAGCAAAGAGTACTATTTTTTCACTGATTTTCATAACTATCTACAAATTAACTTTTGTTTTCCAAATCTCTTGAGGTCCTAGCTGATCCAGAGACAACATTGACCCTTACAGTCTATGTGCTACATTGGAGGAGTTTATTTTCTGTGTGAACATGGAAGAGGTTTATTATGCTCTGTGTGTTACACAGAGATAGTTTATTATGACGTGTGTAACATGGGTAGAGTTTTTATGGTCTATGACTTACATCAAAGGAGTTAATTATAGCTAGGATGATGCTGGTAAGTATGCCAACCATATCACTGATGTTTACTATTGGTAATGGAGGAAAAAAGTTAATACCTTCATGACTGCTGAACAGAAATATGCTCCTGTCTAATGTTACACTGACAGTACTTAAGGGTGTGGGGTTTGTTCCTATAAAGAGAAGAACAAGATAACAATGACAACACCGGCTGTCCTGTCAGCCTAATTCTTCCTCCACCTGAGTCTTTTAGACCAGTTTGTTGGAAGACATTCATTTGCAGAGTATATTTCTGGCAGTGCACCCTAGACCTGCTGTCGTCCAGAATAAACTCTGTGAATGCCTATCTGAAGCCACCCTTCCCCCGGTTTTCACCAGTTGAACAGAAGTGATCAGGAGGGAACTATGGGTGGAGGAAAGTCATTTGAGGGCTACAGGCAAAGTGGGAATGAAGATAATACGCAAACTGTTGGCCTTACACATTTATCCCTATATATTAACATGGATAGCCAGCTGGCTGAAAGACAGAACACACACATTGTCTATGTATAACAGGTGCCTCTTATAACAGCACAAAAATAACTAGAGATCTGTGCTTGTTCCTCTCCTGTTCTGACCTCAAAATTGAAAAGCAGGACCCCTGGTTGGCAAAATTTGATGAGAAATGAAAACTGGGTGCACTTGTTAAAATTCTCAAGATGTTTGTACCCTTCAGTAGGAGCTTTCACTTGTAAACACAAAATGTATAGAAAAAGGACTAAAACTGAATGTCAAGAAATGTAGTATTGTCCCCTGCAGAAGACATCAACTCAATGCAGCTTACTGCACTAACAACATACTACTGTCAAGAAAAACAGTACTTGCGCAGATGAATCCCTCTCCTGTGATCATCATGTGGCTACAATACTCAGGAACTCCTTTTAAACATTATGACTAAGCGCCAAAAGTACATCATCCAGATCAAAGGCAGTTATCATTCCTCCTTATTCAGTGCTAGTCATTATACAATATAGCACTCTCTTCAGCATGTACCTTATTAAATACATTTAAAAACTTGAAAAGCCATGGAAGTTCCAAACAAAAAATATCTCTGTTCTTAAGAATCTTAGTTACTCGTAGGGGCTGAAAGCCATGTCCCTATTTTCTGTGTCGTATAGACTCCTGAGGAATGAGTTGTGTCTTGCTTACCATAATGTTAAAAATCCTGCTGTCTTTGACCACCTTTATATGAATAAGACAAATCGTATAGATTACACTAGAACCAGACATCTTAACCTATATCAATATAAAAATAAAACACGATGGCAGGATAGGTTCATTACTCAGTATCTTCCCCTGCTCTAGAAGAAACGTCCTTTGCTTGTCAAGGTATGTGTTTCATTACCTTCCTTCAAATGTAGCCTAGATGACTGGATGGGTACCCTAACATTTACAGCAGAATCAACTGACTCCTCCCTCCTCAAAAAAGAAGGTAAAGCCTCTGAGGGTTATTAGTTGGCAAAGAGCACATGGACATTGACTAGCTTTATATATCAAATGATCTTATGATCCTAAAACAAACATTCTTCCCATTTCGTGTATCGTGAAAATTATTTTTTTTAATCGAGATTCAATTCATATTCATTCTATGTTTTATAATATTTGGTGAGTTACAACACCAGATGTCTACAAATTGAATATATGGAAAAATGCAAGGCACCAGGCATCAATACAGGATAGTGTAATCAGTTTCACATAAAGAAAAAAATAGCAATACATATGGTCAAAATAAACTCTTCACAGATAAAAAAGTAATACAGAATAATATAATCAGTTTCACATAAAGAAAAAAATTGCAATACATATGGTCAAAATAAACTCTTCACAGATAAAAAAGCAAAACATTGTCACTGTAAACTCTACTTTATTAAATCATAGTGCAGCCATTTTATAGTACAGGAGACTGTTGGTTTTATGCTTAAAAGTTTTCTAGTAATCCTCTTTTGCTATTTTAAATGCTGAATATGATGGTATGACCCACCTCTGTGCTTCCTTTTAACAACCTTGAGTGAGATTGTTTTGTCTTCTTACTTTTCATTTTGTCTTGTTTTATATTGCTCCCTATAATAGCTATGATTATACTTAATTTTACAGTAATAAAGGTTTCAGTAATGCAACTGTTTATGTAGATGCCGTTTGTGGTGTGTGTGTGTGTGTGTGTGTGTGTGTGTGTGTGTGTGTGTGTGTGTGTGTGTGTGTGTGTGTGTGTGTGTGTATGTGTGTGTGTGTGTATTTTCCATGCATTTATACTTTGTTCTCTTATTTCCATTCATTATCTTTCTAGTTCGATTCTCGGCTGGAGCGCCTTCTGTGTGGAGTCTGCATGTCCTCCCCATGGTTGAGTGGCATTCGAAAGACATGCGTAGGGCATGCCTTCATTGAAGGTTGGGCGTCGAGCTGGCACCTTGGCACCATAAAAATCTACTGCCAATAATTAGCGGACTGGAGTTCCGCTGTGGTGACCCCTAGCCGGGAAAAACTGAAAGAAGAACATCTTTTTAGTTCAAGGGTTGCAAAGCTTGTCTGAGCATTTCTGTTGATTCCTGCATAACTATATACATGAGGAGACTCAAGTAAAAATACCAGATTTATTCATTCAGTTATAGGAATTTATTGTGGGCGAGGGGAAGGATAACAGTTTTAGTTATATAATTTTGTATTAACCTGTTAATTGTGTACAATATATTTTCTTGAGTAAGAGTGACAGCCTAAATAAAAGTAACTCAATGGTACAAAAATATCATATTATTGTTACTCTGCGTAGGTGACTTTATATAATACGGTCACACAAATTAGGTCACTTTCTCATATTCCGTTCCTTCTTACTTCAGCAAGAATAAGAATTTTCAGTATTTATCTCTGTTACATTTTACATACTCTCACATAACGTGCATATGTTTTTACTTTAAATTTTAATATTTTGTAGCCAATGTTTAAGTAATGTATAATAAATACAATATAACATATGGGCAGTATCAAATAAAATATCAAAATAATGTGACTAAGAGTATAAGGTATGCCAGACCACATATAAATGTTTATTTAAAAAATGCAGGCAACAGACCTAAGCTGCTTAATTTAATAAACTTTTTTCTTGAACAACAAGTCTTCATGCCTCACAAGGCACTTTTTTTCTGAAGCTAACAGTAATATATTTTAATAAAAAATACCATTAAGATGAACAGTTTGAGTTTGCTTTCCTGTAAAACTTGACCAGGTATGGTAATCATTGTCTGAATTTTTTTTGCTAGATATAAGGCCATGTCCTTAATGAATGGCAAACTGCTACAGTCATCCTGCTCCATACAGGGGGAGCACCTACAGACCCTAGTAACTATCACCCCATTAGCCTGAAAAGTCTGGTATGCAAAGCTATGGAGTGCATCATCATGGACCTGCTTAACAAAGATATGGGCAATTGCCAAACTCTTGTCCCCTCGCAGTTTGGCTTTGTCAAAGGGAGATCCTGCCTGCTGAACTTGGTTGATTTCTTTGAGGCAGTCACCAAGGCTGTGGATGAGGATAAGGCAGTGCATACAGCCTACCTCAGCCTGGCCAAGGCCTTTGATACCACTCCTCACTCAGATATCATTGATAAACTCACCAAACTAGGCATCAACCCTTACATCACTAGGTGGGTTGCAAATTGGCTCACAGACAGGACCCACAGAGTGAAAGTTGCAGATTCCAAGTCAGGCTGTCAACCAGTCACAAGTGGAGTCCCACAGGGCTCGGTACTGGGCCCTCTCCTGTTTGGCATCTGCTTCTCAGAAGTCCAGGCCAACACAGAAGGACCCTGGCTGACCAAGTTTGTGGATGACTGCAAGCTAGGAGTCATTATCAACTCCCCAAGTGATGCAGACATCCTACAAAAGGTCCTCTCTGAGACCAGTGACTGGTGTCGGAACCATGGCCTGAAGCTTAACACCAAAAATGTGTTATCATCCCCTTTGGAAAAATCTCAGTTCCCATGAATTGCCCACTGAACACTAAAGGGGCCATAAGAGATCTGGGCACCCAGGGTCGACAGCTACCTCACCTTCAACCACCACATTGCCACTCTGGTCAAAAAGTCCTTCTATGTACCATATCTTATAAACAAAGGTTTTGCATCCAGGAAGAAAGAAATCATCATCCCTCTCTACTCATCCCTCATTAGACCAGTCATCGAATATAATGCCCTGTTTGGCATGTACCTGACCAGACTCCTACAACAGCTGGAGAGGCCACAAAAGTACCTCACAAAAAAGATCCTAGGCCTCAAACATGTCCTACATGGACAGACCCAAGAAACAGCTGTTCTCAGTCTCTTATCGTCTACTTAGAGGTGATCTCTGCTTGACTTACAAAGTCATGTCCGACCAAGCCCTACTTGAAATGCTACACCTAAAGAATCCCAATCCCCCCCCCGTGCCATATGCTCCAGAGATCACAACCTCATTACCATAATTAAACAGAACATGCTGGAGGGACAGGTTCATTTCCCAAAGACTGCTCATAGTCTGGAATAAGCTTCCCATTCATGTCAAGCAAGGCACCTTACCTGCCCTCTTCAAGAGATATCTTGACAAGTGGATGGGTAACAGAAAGTTCACACCAAGGATCACTCCAGTTGCCCTACTGGATAGGGGGTACTCTGAACTAACATCAGGTGGCACGGTGCCTGGGCATTTTTTGGGGCTAGGCTTGTAAAGGCTCCAGGGCCATTAGCCTAGTACACACCTATGAACCTATGAATGTCCTTTGTTTTGTCAGAAATGAATAACTGATTTTAACTGCAGTATGCCCATATACAAATGAAGTAAACATACGTTTTCACAAAATGCAAATGCTTGAGTCAGACAGTTTTGATTCCCATGTTTTGAATAGTTGTGTCTGGGTCCAAATGTTTCACAATGTGCAGAAATTAAAAACTATCCAAATTTTTCCAAACTCCAAGTATTCTTCCTTTTCACAGTACTGTGTGGTGACCTCAAAGTCATACCCCTCCCTGCATAAAACATGTTTTCTCCACTTCCATTATGAGTGGATGAAGTTCAGCCTGCCAAGGATAGGAATCCCTGAACTGTATTCCCTAAAAATGGTCAAAACCCACGTTTTATGAGTTTTTTTTTCCAGAGGCAACTCCCCCCCCCAAAAAAAAAAAAGTATACATACCAACACAACAGCTGCACTGACTCAAAGGGGAAAATTACCTCTGAAAAGGGTGTCACTACTGGCATAGCTCATTGACAGCAATTTCCTATGGAGGAATACCAATCTTTGGTGGGTTTTACTTCACCATCTTTGTCCACCTGTAGGTTACCCATTGTTCTCCACACTTTGTGATCTTTGATCCTCTGCCTTCTAACTTGTGTAATAGCACAAATATGCTCACCATTTTTCTGAACCATTTAACTAGCTCCTAACCCTGCAATATAAACATTTTTTTAATAAGAAAGTGCTCAATCATTAGTGATACACCAGAGATTAAATAGTCTGGTTAGTCACAGGAAGGTACTAGGTCTGCAGTCTAGGAGACTACTAAAGAGCCAAAACCAAATTCCCATTTTCCCCAAAGCACTGACTGCTTAAATGATTTTCTCAAGGTCACACAGTAGGCAAATGAAGGCTGAGGAATACAAACCCTGTACAACAGAATATAGCTTGTTAACAGCTCATATCCTTAATTCCGTAAACTGACTGCTAGGCACAAAGTGAACAGTCTTGAGGGAACTTGAACACACAACCCTCCTCACTTACAGGGTGCAAGGCACTTCATTTATAAGTTGAGTTACAGAAGCTCATGCTAAGGACATTGCTGATCCTAATGAGTCAGTATAAATTCTCTCTGTGGCTGTTAGTAAAATAGCCTGAAAACTGAGGCAAGATTGGAAATCATGTCTCTAGAAGGAAAGGTATAATTTTCATAGATAGTGAGTTACACCAGAGTGTCATAGTAACATGATTCAGCAAGGGGAAATAATCTTATTAAAAGTGTCTAAAATAGCTAGGGTCATAGGTAAGCTGTAGCATTATGCAGTTATCAGTTTCTATCACTGACTTGGTCTAAGATCCAATAAGTAATATCCAGCTTTGCCATTCTCAGACTCACATTCATTTTGCACCCACAATAAATACAAGTTGGTAAGGAGATAAGTTTTCTATGTTCCCAGTGCATTATGGAAAATGTGGACCTTTATGATGCCATTAAACCTGTGCATTACTAGGCCCGAATTTTAAGGTATTCCCACAGCTTTGTGCTATATTATATCATATAGAAATATCTATGTATCTCTGTATATCTATATCATATATACTTTTATTTAATTATTTTACAATTGTTTACCGGGAAAGTCTGACGGGATACAGTTCCTTTTTCAGCAGTGCCCCAGGGAGAAAAGTTCCACATTTACAACAGGACAATTGCGCAAAATCTCAAAATATTACAACAGAGAAGTAACACACAGATACAGTGTAATACATACAGAATTCTTAATACATAAATTTTACATGTATACACTAAGGTTTATACATATTTCTAATAATACAGGACACTGATATATCTATATACCAAATACTTCACGCATGTGCATAATTATGGAGAGATACGTATACATCAAGCAGTTTTTGTGGCTCAAAAGACTAAGACAGTTAGCTTGTGTGATGGTGTTAATGGTTCCAATCCAGAGATATCCAGGGGCAAGTGGTACTGAAATAAGGGTAGAACTTAGCAAGGCTTGTAAGGGTTCTAGGGCCATTAGCCTAGTAACTTCCTATGATCCTATGATATACATATATGTATATAAAAATGCTGTTGCCTTCTTTGCTTTAATGCTAGTTTCAGCTGTGTTCCTGTTGGGAACCCTTCCTCACAGCCTAATCCATTAAAGCCAGAATGATATGAGTATTCAATCTGCAACCTCATCATTACAAATGGCTTTGATAAACATACTGCAACTGATCAACACTCTGACAACAGTGCAATTGTATTTGTACAGTATGCATCGTAGAACTACATGTTATAACCTGCCTAGCATTTGCCAAAAACTTGAGTTTCAGATAACAAATTTTATGCAGCCAACCACTCCTTTTTTCATAGTGGCATCTGTGAAAAACAATGTATTTGATAGGCTGTGCATCAGCATTTTATCAGTTATGAAAATGTCTGCTATTTTGCATTCTCTATACAGTTTTATCTCCCAAAGTATAATTGTGTATGTGGTGATGAAGGTTCAAGGATGTCAGGTGCCTGTCTAGTTGTCTAATTATTCCAAATATTCTTTAACTTACCTCCTTCCACACGAACATAGACCACTCCAGCTGTCTTTCCATAAACACTATACTATAAGTAGCACTTTATAGGGATGTAACTACCAGATATTATAGATCATATTTCTAATCCCTGATCATTTTGCCATAAAATATGCTTTAACCTGTGCAAGTTACATTGGTCATCATATAAATGAGCAACAATATCCCATTTGCAAAACAAAGTATTGCTTATGCCGTGTATACTTGTTTATTGTGTAAGCAATGTATGGGAGATGGACTTATTTATACAATTTTGAAAGTGGCTTGGAAAACTCTGCAATGGAGATGGACTTATTTATACAATTTTGAAAGTGGATTGGAAAACTCTGCATTTTCCAAGTCAGTCATTCAGTACCCCTCAGAAAATAAGATATACTACAGTCATCTTGGAATACTGTCACAAAAAAGAATGATGGTTAAAGTTTTCTCTCAGTGTGAATGCCTGAATCCAACTCATTTTGTAACAATCTAGAAGTAATAACCATTCACAACATAATTTCTAATTGACACTTCCGGCCACCTATGAGTTCAATAAATGTCCTGCCAACATGTAAATCTTAAGAATCTAATTAAGAAAACATGTTTACATGATTCTTAATAAGTAAAAGCACATTAACATATCAAAGCTACTATTATTTAACAAGATTCTTGGGGGATTTACAAACTTGACTATGCATGCTGTATTGCCTGCTGTACAGATAGTAAATAAAAGTAAACTACTTTTGTTACTGAAGCCACAATATATTTAAAATCATGCTCTTTATGTGACACAGTGTGATATCATTCAAATGGAACTACAAGCACATATGTGACCAGAAAATGGAATATCATGATAATTACTGTAGTTTCTAGTCATAACATGTAGTAGTGTTAAGTGTATTAATAATTGTCTGAATATAACTATACATTAATAAAGGAAACAGAACATGTGAATTTTCTTATTAAGCTTTACATGAAGGATTGCAACATGATGCAATATTTTAGAGCATGAATCAAACAAGTAAATGTCAGAGCAGCCATAACAGAAGTGGCACACTTCTCAGTTTATAGTACAGCATGCAAAGCATTATTACTGAATAACAAAATATTTACTTCTGTACTACAGTTTTCACTTTCTTTCTCTACTGAGCTTGAAATGAAATCAGACTTACCAGAACATTCTAAAACACTTTATTGCACGTTTCACAAACATGTTTGCTTCCACATTAAGAAGGCAATTGTCCAACAGTATGAATACCAGAGCTGTGCAAAATAATACTAAACATAAATACATAATTCTGAGATCAGAAAGATAAACATGTAGAGATATGGAAAAACTTAGGAAACTAAGACTAGATCGTTAAAAAGTATACTAATTTGTCCTGAACATGAAGAGTTATTTACAGATATAAAAAAATTAAATTCCATTTTCCCGAGCTGAAATTCTAGGAATGATATTAGTCATTAAGTTAATTTTTGGTAACTGCTATGATTGCATTATAATGTTTTATTCCATTTATATGCAAAATTAAAAATGAATTCAAAAATAGAACATTCAGTAAATTAATTAAAGCAAATAAATAGTTTTAAACAGTAAATGTAAAAAATGCACATTATTGTGAATGAGTGCTCAGAACAAAACTGCAAAATATTATGAGCCATCATGATTTTTCATTACTCAGCCTGTGTGTGAAACTTTTACATTTTTTCTGGAAACTTTGAAACTTTCTATTTATTTTATATATCCTTTGTTGCCTGAGTTAATCTCACCTGGCTAGTGGCCTCTCCTCAGGAAAGACCTGATGTGATATTTCTATTACTATGGGAAATTTGGCCAGTGTATTGCTGCACCTCCCCTACTCTTTTCAACAAGTACCATGGGATCTTTAATATCCACCCGAGCTATCACCAACTCAACTAGATGGGACCTTGAATTAATGTCTTATCCAAAGGATGACCACATGCTCTCTGTGCAGCTCAGTAGGACTTCATCCAAATTAATCTATAAATTTGTGTCCCTGTTCCTGATGTGAAATGACAGTATTACTAAAAAAAATAAAACTCCTTGACCGATACAACTTTTCCTGGAGAGGATAAGAAATTACAAAACAGCCTTGAGGTCAGTTTAGTTACTGTTTAATTGAACAAATCACTAAATGTGCATTTGACTCTAACTTGGAGTCAGGGAAGTTATGTCTCTACAGTAAGCCAGACCAGGATCACACACACACACACACACACACACACACACACACACACACACACACACACACACACACACACACACAGGGGACTAGAATGCATGTGAAATGTGATAAAAGCAATTGGATCACTAAACATTATCTATGCTAGTGACAGCCAGCATGACAGGCTCATGTGCACTTCCTGGATGTGTATTACCATTTGTATGTAGACATAATCATGCTTTATTATCCACAACTCTAAATACCACTTCTCATATTTGACTTCTATATAAGTTCACATTTCCAACCTTGACATCTGCACAATAGTCAATGTCTGAGCAGTGAGCAACCCAGGTTTGGGTGTCCTTTCAGTTAATTTATCTGTCCCAAAATAATTTTGTTTACAGAACTAATCATTTTATTTTCAATTCTTTTGGCAGCCTCTTACACAATTATCAAAGAGTTCAAAGTTCACAACAATTTGCACAGAACAGTAATTATGGGAAAAATCCTCAGACAGTTGTAGAACTAAATCTGTCAAGATTACTCTAGCACTGCATGCCAATCTCACCACATAGAGATCTGCTCTCTCATTCAGAGTTGTGCAATGTGTATGTGGCATAAATGAAACATACTCTTCAAACTTAATTAGGTTAAGACCACAGCATGCAGAAGAGAATACATCATGGTTGTCTGGTAACAATTTCAGTAAAGCCTGCCTATTCTCAATTAGCAGTCAACTCATAGAACTTTTCAGACACTAAGTAATCTTTTCTGTAGAGACATTGTCCTAAATCACCATGAAAACTGTAGAACTTTGCACCCATTCTTAATTATAACTAATTCAAAGGTTGCTAAACCTTAAGGAAAGTTATAATGTACAACCTCCAAAAGCTCCATTTGATCCAGAAGTCCCAAAGAGCTTCACTGAAATACTTGTCAAGGTAATCAAACCCAACAAAGGACAGTCCCATTAGGAAACAGTTTATCATCACATTAGGTAAAATTAAGCATATATTTTAGCATGTATTTTGCTTTCCCCTGAGGGTTCACCCATACAATTTATTAAGATATGCATCAACCAGGTAAGTAAACTAATGCATTTTGGACCCTTTTCATTCACAAACACATGTATTTATATATGTGATTAGATTTAAATTTTGCCATGACAGTAATTGTATAAGGAAAATCCAAAATAGTTTCACAATTTACTCTTAAATATCACTTTTCAATGAAGTTTCTGTTATATATTCTCTTTGCCTGGTTCTTATTGTTCATACAAACATTATCTGATTTAATATTTGATTGGGTAAACTTTAATATGCTCAAGAAATAACTACTTCATTTTTTTTCTGAAAAGAATATATCATACAGTTTATTCCTGTAATAAACTGCTCTATATGTACTCATTTTATGTGCAATGAAAGTTATTGTAATGTGTGGCAATATACTTGTATGTTATTTATTTTAATACTCTATAAAAATCATTGGTCAAGAGACCCTTTTTAAACATGACCTGGGTTAAAAAGAACTAATGAAGTAATTCATAGCAAGCAGGGTATATGATCACTGTCTATATTTGTTACACATATTACAGATGTAGAATTTATGAAATATGCGGACTATTCATTCTGATTGCATTCACAGACAGTCATAATAGCTTTGCTTTATTAAATGCACACAGCAGTCATGTGACAATTTATTCATTCTCTGATATCCATTTTTTTTACCTATTCAAGTCAGTAGAGATGCAAGGACTAATACCAGCAAGCAATGGGTGCACCACAAAGAATCCACCCTAGATGGGACTCAGGATGAATGAATGCCCTAACTCTCACACCACATGCACACCTACGGACCAATTGGTAGACTTCCATTTAAGTTAGTATTTTTTTTTATTTTATTTTATTTATTTATTTAGGATGGTGGAAGAAACTCAAGCACCTAGCAATAACCCACATGGATACACAGAGAACAGAAAGAATCTACAAAGAAGACACTAGAGTCAAGAAATAAATGAGATCTGCTTGACAAGCAAAAATAATTGCATTTTAGATTTAATTTAATGTCTACTAACTTGAATGACTTGATGGTTAATTGACACTCCTGTAAATAGTTGTTTTTTTTTCTTTCGTGTGTGAGGATTAGTTAAGCAATCACCCATGCCTGGATGTGGGTAATGCTGGATTTATCCAGGGTTGGTGTGGTTTGGTCACGACTGCGAAGCCCGAGTGGCCAAACAAAGACAACCGTGGATAAATCCAGCACTACCCACACCCAGAAGTGGGTTATTACTATTATAAAATGACATTATTTAAGAAAAAAAAATACTTACTTTTCTTAAATAATGGCATTGTATAATGCCTCTGTCCTGCCCTTCTGCAGCTGTCCGGTATCCTGGAGCAGTTCTGATTTACTGCGCATGCGTATGCTACGCAGTACATCAGAGTTGTGTGTAGAGGAAGCAACGGAGAAAGGAAGAGCTCCGTTGCTTTTTTAAAGTTGTCTTGCTATGTTAAACTAGTTTAACATAGCGAGATATCTTTAAAAAAAGCAACGGAGAAAGGAAGATCTCTGTTCCCTTTTTTAAAGCTGTCTTACTATGTTAAACAAGTTTAACATAGCTGGACAGCTTTAAAAAAATGAACAGAGAAAGGAAGCTCTCCGTTGCTTTTTTTTAAGATATCTCACTATGTTAAACTCGTTTAACATAGCGAGATTACAGCAACTGAGCTCTTCCATTCTCCGTTGCTGCCTAACACAAAAAAAGTAAAGACTTATACTAATGGAAAAAGTCCAGGTGACCGAACCTTTTTCCATTAGTAAAAGTCAGATTTACAACAGGCATGCTGACCAATCAGTGTGCACGTTTTTGAATATTAATGGAGGATCATTGTATAATTGAATTGTTTTCATTTATTATGTTCACGAATCTCTGACTGTAAATATTGTTGTGACTGTTTTACAAATTGAAAAGCCAATAAAAACTTTAAAAAAGAAACAAATATGGCAACCAAGAGCTGTGAGGTAGCAAACTAAACTAAATGGAAGAAAAACCTGTTTAGTCAACCAGTTTTATTTGTAGTAAGGAGGGGGCAGAGATCAATCCATCATCCAAAGGAGTATGTCAGCAATGCAATGTAAAAATCATCACTTATTTTGCTGAATATTATTAACAAAGGGCATATAAATATCAAAGAGTTTTACCAATACCATACTAATGAACTGCATTTTAGAGCCATGGATTAACAGACATCTACAGCAACATTTTTTTTCCCTGATGGTTTATTAAAATGATATTGTTGGGCACTTGATACGCAGACAAATAGTCTTTAGTTTGCTCCGTTTTACATAATATAGACCCAAAGACACATGGCTACTGCATGGTTTAATTCATGCTGTAAATCTAAGAGAAATGTCATCCTCAGAAATGTTGCCTCTTAGAATATGGCATTATGACATCATATCTTTACTTTGCTAGTGTTATCTGGTTTTATTTTAGTCAAATTATGCCTTGTCAGTTACAAAGAGAGATGATCAGAAAGCAAAAAGGAATTTGCTCTATTTAGTTCTTAAAGAATATATATGCATCTCTTCTGTAACTCATGGTGCAACATAGTTAACAGGAATTTGTGTTGTCAAAGGTGGTCTTCTAGTAGGTAGCAATCAATAACCCAAAAGTAAGAAAGGTTATTTTCCTGTCAAATTTATGCTGTATATCAAGAGAAGAATAAAACTTCTGACCCTATAAAAACATCCAAAATTCATAGGTTCTGACTTACAGCTCTCAGACTATGTGGTTAATTTCTAACATCTAAGTAACTTTGCATATAGAATTTGTCTGATAATCCCTTAATATAGCAATAACCCACGCCTGGGTGTGGGTAATGCTAAATTTACCCACGGTTGGCGTGGTTTGGTCCCGAGTGGCCCGAGGACCAAACAGCCAACCGTGGGTAAATTTAGCATTACCCACACCCAGAAGTGGGTTATTGCTATTATACCATGACATTATTTAAGAAAAGAAACTATTCCTTTTCTTAAATAATGGCATAGTATAATGCCTGTTTACTGCCCTTCCGCAGATGTCTGGCATCCGCGGCAGTTCTGATGTACTTGTGCTAGCAAAATCATAAACAACATTGAATAAGTCACTGAAATGTCTTTTTGTACCTGTAGAGTTTAAACTACCACCAGGGCCAAAACGAACTCCTGGTGTGATCAAAAGAATTTTTGACAAAGAGTGGATTAACTTTTCTAAAGTTTCTGACTTAAATCACATTTTCCAGGGTGAAATAAAACATATTTATAGGAAAGGGAACACCCTGAAGGATATTTTTGAAAGAGGTAGTAAAGGGAATTCAAGGTTAGCAGGTACAAACAAAAAAGCTGGTGTATTTAAATGTGGTGCTTGTAATTATTGTTCTTATTTGATTACTGGGGATACCATTACTTTACATGCCAGAAATAACAAAATTTTAACTTTAAAAACTTTTTAATTGTAACACAAAGGGATTATTTATGTTGGGTTATGTAAAAATGTAATGCTTTTACATTGGCAAGAGTGAAAGAAAGGTTAAGCAGAGAATTTATGAGCACACCTATGATATTCGTATAAAATGTGAAACAAATTCTCTGTACAAACACACAAAAACTTGTCCTGAAGCTGAATTTCAGTGTTTTATATTAGAGGTTGTGCCAAAGGACCCCAGGGGCGGTATGTGGGAGACTTTAGTTGAATACAGGGAATTATACTGGCAAGTGGTGTTGGAGGCCAGTAAATTCCCTGGTTTAAATGACATGATCTCACTTGCCCCTGTATTAAAAATGAGATCAGCAAAATTGTGACATTAATGTGTAATAATCCTCCTTGTCAGTAGAGGGCAGTAACTCAATGCATTTCTATGTACAATGATTGTTTTTACTGGCTGTTTTTTAAAATTTGGATGAGTATATAAAAGCAGTTAACTGAATGTATTAGTGTAATCTGATGAAGTTGTGGACGAAAACGTATGGTGATTTGATTCAGCGTTATTTTTTCGAGTGAACTGTTCGGCTTAATAAATTTGTGTGCCTACCTAGCAGTGGTTCAGGGTGCTTTGTTTCTGCATATTATAATGAATGCCAATATCAGCAAAGAGTTTATATTATTTCCAAACTATATGACAACTAAGAATTTATACATGAAGTAAGAAAGGATTTAAAGCAACATAAATTGTCAGTCAACACTTTTAACTCTGGCTTAATACAGTCACAGTTTAGGTGTTGTTGCCTAAGCTGCTATTTTCATATTGTGCTCTTTCTTGTATTGTATTAAATTAAAAAATAAGTGCAGCAAACTCTAAAATGCATACATCATAAAGTGTTTAAATACACATAGTATTTCTAGAACATGTGTCTGTGGTTAATCATCGAACAGCACATTCATCAAACAGCTGTTCATCGAATACTAACTGTCGTTAATCAAATGGCTATATCATCATAGCAATTTTTATTGAATGTTGATAGTTGGCCAACATACAGGGAATATTACCAAATACTTACTTACCAGTAATGTAGCTATAGGAAAACCTGCCCTTTCCCCACTGTAGTGAGACCTTGGATTTAGTATATCTAATTAGCAGGAGGTGTAGGGGAAGAGGAACTCTAGTACTACACCGGACACTCGTGTTGGGGGCTGCACCCTGCACATCACCCACTAATTATATATACCAGCTCCAAGGTTGCATTACAGTGGGAAAGGGCAGGTTTCCCTATAGCTATGTTACCTGTAAGTAAGTATTTGGTAACGATTCCTATATGCTGGCCAACTATCATCATTCAGTGAAAATCGTTATGATGATATGGCCATTCAATTAACAGAGGTTTTGACAGTTAGTATTTGATGAACAGCCATTTGATGAACGTGCTGTTTGACAATTAACCATAGACCCCTAGAACATATGTGCTATGTAGATGTACAGATGGAGAACCTTTTTTGTGTATCTGTTATTTAGTAATAACTGAATTAATGCATGCTAATGCTGCCTGAAATTCATACTACACCAGAAAGAAAACTAAACAAAATTAAATGTTCATGTGTGATTTCCCTGAAATTAGGTTTTCAAAGCACAGTACTTACTGTATATAAACTTTGTTTATATTTAAGAGCAATGAAGAACGGTGATTAATGAGCTAGCATATAACATAATGTGTATGAAATGTTTAGGAAGATTCCACTTTATTTCGTGAGAGAATCTGTGCCACTTATAACATCAGATCCAGCCAGTAAGATACTCAGACTTGAGTCAAATTTGGATCTTTAAGTGCCACTCAAATTCATTATAGTATAAGGCAGCATAGCCTAGATATATCTAACTCCTTGCATAGGTGTACCTGTGGGTATAGCTTACTACCAGGTAACTTTTTTCCATGTAGTTACAGAAATCAGATCTGACATATACGGTCTGCACAAGCAATAAATCACTGCTTTACTCTTTCTTAGGTTGCTGCTTTATGCCCTTAGAGAAGACAAAACTAATGCAGAGAAGGAAAAATGTTTTTCCAAGGACAGAGAAACAAAATGAATATATTAAACTTGAACTTTTACCTGTACTAAATGTCAAATGTTACTTTAGTGGACATTTGCACAACATGGCTTTGCTATATTGTCATCCCTCTCTGTTCTAGCAGCATATCAGTGATGAATTAAGATGTGGCACCATATAATAGTACATAGAGGAGTCTCACTAAACATGAATGAGGTAGTACTGGATAGTTTCTTAGACTTCATATATCTAAGTTGTAAGTTAAACAATATTTTACATATACAACCTGACAAAATAACAAAAACAGAGCAGTCATGCATTGTTCCTCTAGAATAAGTGCTGCTGGTACCTTAGAGAACCTTCATGTTCACATTTTTAAACAAAGATGCATCTCTTTCACGCCATGAATGATGATTCATAATGATAAATGAATGATTTACCCCAAGTTGCACTTAGCTCTTCATAAGGGCTTATGTGATTGCTCAAACCATCTAATCATATTTAATGACTCCCAGCTTCCTTCAAAAAAATTGCATTACCAACTTGTCAAAAGCTTCCCAAATTCGGAAATGGAGTGGTGCACTTTACAAGATATTATTTTACTTAAAGGGGAAACACCAAATGCTTCAACACAGTTAAATTTCACAACAAAAGAAAATAGCCAAGTGCTATAGTCAGTAAAATATATAGATTGCAATTATGCAACAAACAATATTATGAAAACATTTCATAAATGTATGGTACATTCAACCTCACCTCAATTCCCCTACTATCTTTAAAACAGGTGCAGCACAAACCATTTAAAGAAACAGTTAGCCCAGAGGCTGCCAGCACTATTTATTAATAATATGTACAGTGATGGGTAGCAGGCATCCAGCTAATATTGAGATTTGAAAGATAGCGTTCTATACAGTCATAAATCGTCTGCTCTCTATGCAGTTGGCAGTCAGTGAAGTGATGCTTTACTTCCCAGTTAAATTCATTTAAATATATGTAACACATTTCCTCTTCTAAAACGTCTTGGCTATATCAGCATACATTCATTAACCTTATAAATATATACAATTAATGGCACTGCCTCATCCACAGGTATCCCAGCAAAGAGTTAGTAAGGTAGTTGGCCTTTTCCAGACAGAGGTGGCATGGCTACTTCCCGAGTGTTAGGAGCAAATAAGTCACTAACTTGTTGTTATCCTCGTCAACATATGGATTTTTTTTTTTTGGGGGGGGGGGGGTTACACCAGGAAAGGCCAAGTTAGTAATACGTACTATACTGTTTCTATACCGTTTGTTGTAAACAGAGCACTTAGCTCAGTGAATAAATATCACTTGCACACAGTACACATTACAGCCACTGGCAAATAAGGATAGACAAGCACATGTTTCGGAAATAGCCGCTATTGCATTTATACATGTATTCATGGGTGAGCAGGTTCTTATCAACATAAAACAAGAAGCACCCCCTCCTTTCCAAAAAAAAAAAAAAAAAAAAGTGGGGTGAGAAAAGTGTAATGGATACTTCCTGTCTTTGAAGTTCTTAGCTGGTGTATAATCTGAAAGCACGTTACCTGCGTTCCTCAGTTTCTTGTTCCTGTACACGGATAAAATGACTAGCAAATTTCCCAGGATGTCGACAACAATAGTAAAAATCAAAATACTGGCCAAAACAGTGGATACCCACGGAGGTCGGGGCTGCTTCCCGGTGGTGAGCAAAGAGCTGTTGAAATCGCTGCTGTCATTCACCCCCATGGTAGAAAAATAGGAGTAAGTCAGCTTTTTTCGTTTATATACTTTTTTTGTAAATAAATTTGCCTATATGAAGAGTAATATCAGTACACTGAATGTAAATGCCTGATGCAGTAGATGGGATCCATTGTCCTAACAAAGTGGTTGTTTTTTAGGTTAACTTTATGTTGTAATTGGAAGCACTCAAACGCCTGTGACTGGACTTTTATATGATCCTGCCTGCCCATCACTTTGCAAGTAGGTGACACTGACAGCTCGAGTTCATAGAGCCCCTTACCATGTGATTAACGCTGCTGCCCCCTGCGTCGAGCTACTGCCCCTCAGTGGTAAAACACGACTGCAAACTGAACAAGGATAGAAAAAAGCGCGATTCCTTGTACAAGTGCAGCGCGCTTCCCAATTCATGGTGTCAGAAGTCAGATGTTCGTTCGTTATTGATTCAAAGTGGACTCATTCACTTAGACGTGTATTTCCATTCAAATATATGTCATAATTCATTGAAAAATACCACGTTATCCATTCATTAAGGTGGTCCCCGTCTTCATGTTATTTTTGAAGGGGCAGTTGTCTGGCGAACGTCGAGTTTAGGACGATGAAATATTGTCCTGTGGTTGAATTTTCAAGATAGTACTTGACAGTTGCTGTAAACGTGCCTTTTCAACAACCGGCTTAAAAACCGTCGGAACTCCTCTTTGGAATATAATTTTTAATGTACTGAGGGAGACCGAAACTATTCACACTGCCGCTGTCGGTTCCGCGCCAAATACTTCAGAAAGCTCCTTTACATCTACCGCGGGAGCTCCGCCTGCCCCCCGCCGAGCACTAAGTGAAGCCGCGTGCCAACAGCTGTCACTGTCAGGTAGGCAGAGCTAAGTTACCACTGGTTGTTCCTGGGTGTCGCAGTGCCAGGTTGAAGATGCAAAACTGGGATGCGCGTTGCCACTTCATTACTAAGTCTCAAAATTTTCATAACTAATTAAACTCCTGGTCGTTCATATAGAAGCTGATCGGATGTTCTGAAATTATAATTAAAAAGATGGTGTCCAATGGTGAGAATAAAATGCGTATCAGCAGCCAAGTTTTATAATGCCTGAAACATCCAGTGAACACATCTCAGTTTTTCAGGGACAGTTCTGATTTTGACTCAGAATTTTGCTCCGTCCCCTGTAACCCCTCCTAAAACAGGCTATGTTGGGGAAACGGTGGTGAATTATACTTTGTAAATAAGGTAATCGTTAGATTCATAGACTACTTTACTTCAAAAATGTCCGTTAATTCACAGTGACTTACTCCGTCAAATTTTCAAGTTAATAGTACTAATATTTTTTTAGTGTTCCTGATTTGGGGTATTTATCCTTGATTTTAGAAGTACGAGGGATAGCTAGCTATGCCATCGAGCGCTTTGAAAATTGTTACAAATAGACTGTGTAATAATGAAAAAGATTTTATATCAGAAATGGAAAAGACAGTTTATATGTTTAGACGTAGAGGATACAGCAGTGGCTTGTTGGAAAAGTGTTGGGATAAGTTTGTTAAAGAATACATTAATGAGGAATGTTATAATGGAAAAAGGTATAGACATAATGTAAATTTAGAAAGTAATAAAAAGGAAGATATTTATTTTGTTACAACACGCAACTCTAGCCCGAAACTAGTTGATTTGGTGAAATTTTATTGGGAATACGTAGTATCTTTGAAAGATTTTTCCCAATGGATAAATTGTATACCTATTATATCCTATAAAAAGGAGGAAGTATTAGGGGTTTTATAGTAAAAGGAATATTTACCACTACCCCTATAAATCTGACAAGAACTTTAATGGATAGTGGTACTATACTCTGGGAGATGTAAAGCTTGTGAACATATAGTTAAAAGTTTTACTATTAACGGTTTCAGCTTTAATGTTAAAAGTCTATATGGGTGTGATACAGAAGGTATTTATCCATGCACTTAAATGTCCTTGTAATCATTTTTATGCGGGAGAAAGTAAGAGATCGTTTAAAACTAGATTAATGGAACATATAAGAGATATTGTTAGAACAAAAATGAGAGATGGGTAGCTGAACATTTCAATAGGGTTCATGGGGGTGAGTCTGCAGGCTTATTAGGTACTGTGTTAGAAAAAAATAAATGTTGCTCAATATGACAATGTGGACATTAAAAACAAATTACTTTTTTAAGGAATCTGTATATATTTTAAAGTATGACACTCTAGCCCCCTAAAGGGTTAAATCTAGAGTGTAATTGGAGATATTTTTATTTAAATGTTTTATTAGATTGTTTAAAGAAGTGTTTATTGGTTGATTAGTGTATGTATTTAAGGGAGGTGTGTGTTTAAGAATGTTATTCTCCTTAAAGGCTATTGTGCTGAGACGTCAGAGGAAATAAAGCTTTTTGGTTAATGGCTGGTTGTTTTGCTACAATATATATAGTACTCTGCACATTGCACACTACCTGGCAGTTGATGGAGTAGGACCACTTCAGGTTGATATACCAGGAGCAAGGAGACATAATCGGCAGTGTAAGACTCCCACCCCACCCTATCCTGAGACCTCAAGGAAATGGGCTATGTTGTAGATGCCCGTATATTGATGGTTTTCTACTCTGTTATATGTGGAAGCCAAACATGCTCCTCCATATGCTGCTGCTGCACCACACCAAGGAACTGGTGTTGAATTCACAAGGCCAGCACCTGCAAAACTCCTTACTTCTCCCCAGATGGATGCAGAAAAGTTCCTGTGGTAAGGACAGCTAATGCTACATAACCTTTCATGTTCACTGGGATAGGGATCTCACACATTCCTCTTAATTCCATGTGAGGCTGAACATGTCCTTGTCCACTCCAGAAGGAGTCAGTCATCTCCTGTTCATGGAGATGGTAGCATATCAGATGCTGATAGACACATCCGTGATATGGAGGGTGTGAAAACACAACACAGAGGACAGTTACTCTCAAGGCAGCTGCTAACACATACAGACCAGCTAAAGCAGATGATACTCTAAGACTCTTCATGTGAACAATATATATGTACACCCAAATTACAGTGTTTTGAAAAGTTGATCACTGCAGCTCATTATACTAATTTTACATATTTCTGAATTATTCTGCGATGTTTGATTACATCCTTTTTATATGTAAAGATTCTTATTAGCATATATACACTCATTTTCTTATCATTTTGTGGTCATTTGTTTGAAATACATGTTTTTCTGCTACAAGTCTGCATGTACTACTTGTGTCTTTGAATGGTCTCCAAATGACTCTTTATCTGTGCATTGCCACACACTTGATATTTTGATTAATGCAGTGAACTATTGTTTTTTTTTAATGTTCCCATACTAAGTCCAATATTGCACAACAGTGTGAGAAAGGGGAAGTTATCCTTAAAGCATTGTTCTGTACTCACAAAGAATTGTATCCATGTGAAAGTAACCACAAGTATGTATAAAACACAGCAGAAACCCCATCAGTCAGTACTTCTGAACACACAAAGCCCCATAACAGTAAAACTGCAGTTTAGTTCCACTATTATCTTAAAATAATAAAACAGTCAGGGAAACGGTAACTTAACACAATGTGACAGTTAACCATTTTATTTAACTATTCCTCTACAAATTAGGGGTAATCCATATATAAATATTTATACATATAAATATATATATATATATATATATATACACATGTGTGTGTATATGTGTGTGTGTATATATATATATATATATATATATATATATATATATATACACACACACACACACACACATATATATATATATATATATTAAATATATATTTATATACATATATATGACTTATGTATATGCATATATCATCATCAACCCCCTTTTTCTACATGGGTTTGAGATATCATGTTAACTGTCTCTATCTCTCTCAATTCAATGCCACATTCCTGCCTTCTTCAGCCTACATGCCTCACTGTCGCAGATCTTCTCTCACGTAATCCTTCCATCTCTTTGCTGGACATCCTCGGTTTCTCTTACCTTCTTCCTACCTGTCTGAAATCTACACCAGATTGTTTTCTGCTTTTCTGCACATGTCTTAACCACTGTACAAGTAATCTGTTCTTTTTGATTTTTTCTGCAATTAGAGCTAGTTTGGCTTCTGTTCTTATGTCCTCATTTATTTGTCTGTCCCACAGTGTGCATCCTACCTCCATTCTCAAGCACTTTATTTCCATCACCTCTAGCTTCCTCATCTGCTCTGCCTTTACTGCCCAGGTTTCTGTACTATACAGTAGTATTGGTCACACCATTGTCTTGTGCACCTTCATTTTCAGCTTCTTTGGCATTCTACTGTCATTCACTACACCTGAGACTCTATGCCAGTTGACAGCTTTGACTTCTTCATTCAGACTTCCCTTCTTGTCAGCCACCCCTCCCAGATACTTGAGGCTATTAACCTGTTCCATTATCTTCCCTTCTATCTCAGTTCTCAGCTTCTTCTGATTTCCCCAATTTGCTGCCATTACCACTGTCTTATCTGTACTTAGTTTCATCCTATGAGCCTTCAGTTTTGCATTCCCCTAACCTTTGCTGAAATTTTGGTCAGAGTCTGCCTGTAGTGCCACACTGTCTGTATACAGCAACTTTGTTGATCTGTCCCCTCCGATCTGTTCATTACTGTAGCCCATCACCAGTAGTAACAGCAGTGGGCTCAGAGCTGAACTCTGGTGCACCCCCACCCCCACTGGGAAACCCTCTGTGATACCAAACACTGTTCATACTTAATTCATTGGGTTCTTGTACATAGCCCGCACTAATTCTACCAATATTTCTGGAACTTTAAGCTACCACATTACTGCCCAAATCAGCTTTCTTGGGACCTTGTCATATGCTTTCTCCAAGTCGAGGAATGCCCATTTGGACTTTTTCCTCCTCTATAGCTTCTTCTCAACTATCTGTCTCACTGCAAATATTGGGTCAGTTATGTTGCATCCTGATTTGAATCCAAACTGCTCATTGCTCATCTTACTTCCTACTACTCTGTATATTCATTTATCAATTACCCGCTCCAGAATTTTTATGCAGTGTGACAGGAGTTTGATGCTTCTGTACTTCCCGCAGTTGTGGATGTTCCCTTTCTTCTTGTACACTACCATGAGTATGCTTATTCTCCATCATCTGGGATATGCCTTTCTCTCTACACTGTTATGGGTACCCTCATGAGCCATTTCTCCTCTGTCTCACCCAGCATCTTCATCATATCTGCTGTGACTTCATCTAGCTTGCTGCTTTCCCAAATTTCATTTTCCTTAGCACTATTCTTACTTCTTCTAGGGTGGGCTTCTCTTCTGCTCTCTTTG
>NC_056729.1:854337516-854577516 GCF_019279795.1 Protopterus annectens | reverse complement strand
GCGTGTTTGAAAGTTCACGAGGTAGACAAGCATTAAATAGCGTAAGCCCTCATAGTAAATGAATGCTCGCTGAATGAAAGATGTTATGTTGTTGCTGAACGCAAAATAATTAGAGCATTGAACAGAAGTCACCATGGAATTTTCAGTAATACACGCCAAAGTTCATTTTTGCTGTAATCCAAAGGATAGTAGGTTGTTGTTCCATGCAAACAGATAATGCTCAGTCATTTTTAAAAATGTGAAGACTTCTTTATTGGAATACTTTAAAAGGTTAGCGCTTTCGCGGGAAAAATTAACACACCCGCTTCATCAGACAACAAAGGAACTTATTCCTGCCCTATTTAAAGGGCAGGAAAAGGAAATGACATCATAAAAAGGAAATGACATCATAAAGGAAATGACATCTTAAAAAGGAAATGACATCATAAAAACAGCCATTGTAGCCCTGAAACCATATATAAAAAATTTAAAATACAAGCATAAAATGTATATATAATATATAAAAATATATATATGTCATATATAAAATAACCAAGACACATCACAATATTTCATTGAAGTATTGTAAAGGCCTGTGTATATATATATATATATATATATATATATATATACACACACATATATATGCACAAACATATATATATAGATATATATATGTATATACATATATATATATATATATATATATTTATATATATATATATATATATATATATATATATATATATATATATATACACACACACACACACACATATATATATATTTATATGTATATACGTATATATATATATATATATATATATATATATACACACACACACACACACACACACACACACACACACACACACACACACACACACATATATATATATTACTGAAAACTAATGAACTGTTAAAAACAAAAACAGAAATCCAATAAATAGATGCTCGATTTATAAAAAATGTGACACTGCCAGCTCAGCCACCTGGAATTTTGTAAATAATCATATATAATTTCTGAATATTAATTTGATCCATAGGCTTGTCTTACAAATGTAAAGGAACTATATATTATGTATATATTAAACTGCTGGTGCGGAAGTATGTGATGAACTGCATGTTATGTACTGAGCTTCAAGAATGTAACCACAGTGTACCCTGCTGGAAAAGAGAAGACATGTATAAGCTATATACCTGTGCAGATGTGTGTTTTAATGGCGAAAGTTGGAACATACAGAGTTAACTTTCAAAACTTCAGGAAAATAAGTGGAAATTGTTTTACAATTGTGTTATCTCTGTTTCAGAGCAGACACAATCCCCAGGATTCATGAAGCTCGGTGCAAGGCCGGCTTTAGGCTTGCGCCAACCGTGCGGTGTGAAGATGGTGCAGTAGCACCGAATGCATATTAATGAAGGCGAGCTGCTGCCACAGCCACGTGCATAGGAAAGGAGCACGAGTGCATATGGCGTGTCGAAGTGCCACATGGAGGCTTGGAAATGTCAGCTGTTGACGTGCAACCTAAAATGCTTGCATATAACAATTTGCAAGCAATAGTAATCACATCTGTCAGTGTCCTTGGATAATGAAACATATGCAAAGCATGCAAGACAGTTCCTGTGAACACAAAATGAAGAAGCAAACACAAATGCACGGAAAGGAATAATGGGTCCCTATCCCTTGAACAAATGACATTGAAAACCGTGTGCCCGTAGTCCAACGCAGTGTAGATAGTTATAACAAGTGGAAGTGAAACGCATCATATGTTAGCGCGCCACCAATAGGTACGTCCAGTCCAATAGTCAGGGTCACCAGCTGACCCATATTGTGATGGAGGGTACACAGCTGGGCAGATGTGTCCATAACAAAAAACATGATAAATGTACACATCTAGCGACCGTATGACCGAATTATATCCCACAACGCATGTAATAGTCACATACAATAGGTATGTCCATATTTCACATACCAAATGTGACAGGAAATAGAATAAGCATGTAAAGAAACAGAAGGAGCATATAAACTGCTACAACAATAAGGCAACACGTAGGCTGAAAGGAACAGTATTATCCATACCGTGGACTGTGGGTATGTGTTGTCCAGTACATTCGGATATGTGTCCGGAATAAATCCCATCCTGGACATAGGAAAAGGTGGCATCCTACCAATGATTAGAACAGTCGTCCAAAATCCGCACATCAGCGGTCCAAGCCGAACTTGTCAGGATGTGTCACAGTTGAACGGGTATTACCCAGGTATACCAACCATGTCATGAAAGTTAAGTATGGGCGGGTACCTATGTGCGTAAGGTATAGCATGTGGAAAGTCAAACATGGCAGGGTAGTCCACATAACCTGACATATGTAGGGTATGCAATGTGTTACCTTGACCGTGTCATGGGCCATCAACCAAAGCAGTGATGGATGGAGTGTCAGGAATATGTGTGTGGAGGGAGTGGGTAATGGTATAATCCTCCAAGGCGACACTGTGTTGTATGCAGAATAGGTGAACCGGAGGTGTATGAGGGAGCAGTGAGTGAAGCAGAAAGAAACACAAAAAATGTATACACATCTGCAATACAACCAGACAGGCCATACTGTAGAACACAATCCCACAAACGTGAATATTAAAATGTGCGATACAAATGTATAGACATGTCACCGGCACATACCCACAGATTGGTCCTGATGGAAGTGACCATATCAAATGCAACACACCTGGATGCATAATGGACTACCCAGCATCCCCTCCACAGCACACAACCCGCTCCCATACCTGAACGTCCACCAAATCCAGCCATACTTGGCCTACTGGTTTGGTGCAGCCACATCTACACATAGTGACCACTATGCGTATGTAGTAGGTAGTGTCACCCTAGGCAGTTTCAGAATTGCAAACTATGTATCCCTTGCATGTAAAACCCCCAGCACATTTTCATAATGCCAGAAGAATGGTCGGTATTTGTCTTGTTTTGGTCTTGTTCAATTTTTGGGATATCCCTCATGGGATAAGTAATCTGTGTAAACATTAGAATGGGAATGAAGACATGAATTCCAGTCCTGTAGATATCTGGACACAAGTTGGAATGTGCAGTAGTGGTGCACGAGACTGTCCAGCCCTAGATGGTCATGCAGAACCTACTACCCAGGATAAAACACCTGCCCGTGACGCACGTGTCCCGACACGAATAAGCGAGAGAATATATTGCACACATTCGCATAGTGGCACATGGTATACCCTCTGATCCACTGTGTGAGGGACAATTAATGTGTGTGTAGGTGTGACCTGACCAACAATGATATATGCCAACTGTCCTGTGATTGTAGGAAATAACTATGTACCATACTGCATGTAACAGTTGCCTAAAGCAGTCACATCAGGATAGAATAAACGTAATTCATTGAAGAAACAGGAAAACAACAAAAGTGCCAAAGGTATAAGGCTCACAGCTAGGAAACAAATGAATGTTCTAAACCTGTACTGACCGTGGCTATGTGTTGGCCCAAACAATCTGGTGTCCACAGTAGGGTTACCATCTGTCCCACTTTGCGAGGGACAGTCCCTCTTTGGACAGTTGTGTCCTGACAAAATACATTACAAATGGCAAATGTCCTGGGATTGTAGGACATAATTATGTCCCATATGTTATGTAAAAGTTGCAGAAAATAATTATTTCAGTATCTAAAATACCTAAATGTTACAAGAAACAGAATAAGCAACTAAACCGCTACAACAATAGGCTTTTATGTAGGCAAATAAGTAAAGTTCTATCCTTTTTACTGACCGTGGGTATGTGTCAGCTTGTAAAATCTGATGTGTGTTCTGAAAATGTCCCATCTTGGCCATTTGAAAAGGTGGCAACCCTAGTCCCCAGAATACATCCCACCCTGTACATATGACAATGTCAACGCTACCAATGGTCAGAGCATTCACACAATAACTGGCTAGCCTCTTAACCACTCACAAAGCCAGTGACCTTTGGGGTCAGGTGTTGAATGAGAATGACTATTTACAACAATGTAGAGTAATAGGCACATTTAACTGCAGAAATAGATGCATTTAACTGCAGAAAATTAGTAGTATTACGAATCTGTCAACACGTTCCAAGTTAATAGTACTAATATGGTAGAAGTGTCCATGATTGTCCCTGAGTTGTCATAGCCTTGTCCCTGTCACTGTAGAAATGAGTCCCCAAGTATCACAGAGGTCCGTACACATAAGTACACCAACCAACTGTCACATCTGTTGACAGGACTATTGCATACCTGTGGTGAATTTATAACAGATGTCCAGAATAATATTCATTGTATCTATAAATGGGAAGGGAAACACATGGAAATGACCACCCAACCTGCATTATGTAGTGGAACCACTCCCCGCCCTAAATTATGTAGCGACAACCCAATAATATAGTCAGAGGTGCACAAACACCTGCATTAGTAAACACAGGTAGAATGTTAAAATCTGGACTAACTCTGTCCATGTTCTACGTCGGATCTTTGAACAGCAACAGGGCAGTTCTAATCACAAGTCATCTGAGCCTAAACCCAGACCAACACATGAACACCCTGACAATCAAGCATGCCTATGTGCGAGGACTATAAGCGTAGGAGTTCTGAATATCCTTGGAGTGAGTAGACATGCAGCACAGGTTCGGAGCAGTAGGAAACAGGGAATGTCCTAATTGTAGTACTGTGGTTTTCCCAGCAGGAGAATGGATGCCTGCTGTGTAAGGGAAGCGGTGAGGCATATGTCAGAGTAGCTATGAACCATGGGTATACATATAAATGAGCCAGAACAACAATAGTGTAGTGGTTACAGCATCCACCCAACGTAAAGGCATTCCCGGTTCAAGTAGGACTATAGTACATATTAATTGTGTAATGAATGCCCTGTGCTGTAAAGCCAACATTTATACATGTAAAGGTGACCGTGTTCGCATGGGTCCGTTAACTGGATTCCATCAAAGTGGTACTTTCATAAGGAATAAGGCACATGTAATCCCAAAGAAGTGCCTGTAAACATATGTAACTCAGAATAAGTAGATGCAAGTGCACCTGCATGGGTGTACGCAGCTATTAGCATGGCAAATGTATGTTGTCTTGTACAGCTGTAACTTTTATATATATAGATAGATAGATGTGTTTATAGATAAATATCCACAGACATAACAGAAATATGCAATTATATATCTACATATTTATCTATATATACATATATATATATATATATATATATATATATATATACACACATATATATATATATATATATATATATATATATATATAGATATAGATAAGTAAGGAACCCCGAAAGACGAAAGCAAACATAAGGGTTGTGAAGGGAATCCAGAGCAAGTAAGGAATTATAAAGTGCTCACAGCATGTCACATAAAGCTACACAAGTGTGAGTAGAGCACCGCTCTTCACATAAGAGGCAGGGTTATACCAGTGGCCATAACATCGTTGAAGTGCTACGTCAACATTGTAAACAGACGGAATGTAGTACATGTTGCAACCACCTACACTTGTAACCCGCAAATCGTTCGTAATCCATAACACCAGGAAAGGCACGTATGTGCAAATATGAATGGATGGTGAGCCTGTGAATACATGAGGTGGTACAAAATGTGTGTAGGGTCCCAACGCTCATGAGAGGACAATGTGTAAAGGTGTGTCATGGCTGCGATATCAGGTGTATAAGGGTTGGTATGCATGGAAACTCAACACGGGTGTGCAGGAGAAACTATGGATATACGATTATGTACACAGGAGTGCTAGGGTATGTTGCGCCGGGTGCAATGGAGCGGCCTGTGGAGGTCAGCTAGTACGTAGGTGCGATTCCTAGATAGAGCATCGTTTGCGTGGAGACATGCGTGAATGGGCGTATCATTGTCAGACGTTGTGCGTCAGGGCTGGCAGCCCGGCACGTAAAACCTATACGCCACCCATGAGCGGAATGGAGTTCTGCTGTGACAACCCCAAACCGGGAAAAGCAGAAAGACACAACTACATGAAGACAACAGTATGTTGACATACAGTCACAGTAACACAAACACACATCCTATCAACAGTAATAATACGAATGTGCACAGAAACAAACACAGTAGCAGGAATAATAGGCTGCGCATACGAGTAATAGGTCGAATGACACTGTATCACATCCCAGTTAGCAGCGGCACCCCAGACATGAAAAACTTGCGACATCTGTCCGCTGTATAATGTGCAATATACTGAGCACAAGTTCACCGGAGTGAAGTGTCGGTGTCATAATGACTAAGGCAATAGTATGCTGTTGAAGCAGAGATAAAACCCAATACAAATGTGTAAGTGTCCATGTCCGGGAAATGTATAGGTTAACGGACACACAGATGTATATATAGATAAAAACATATATATACATATATCTATATTAATTTATATACACATATATATTCATACGGGCATATATATATATATATATACACACACACACACAAGGATATATATAGATAGATATATATACACAGACTACAGGTAGTGATATATACACATACACACAAAACAAAATATATATGTCAGTGTAGATATACACATGTACATAAATAGGTTACTTCACAGCAATTAGGGGTAACATATTTACAGCCTGGCATATGTGACTGGGAGGTCCAATAAATAAACATTGTACCCCCCACATCGCCCAGCTTGGCCGGACAGACATACAAACAGGCAATACAGATCAATACACTGCCGCTGTCCAAAACACTGGTATGAAAGTACCAGTGGGAGAGTTCTGCAAGGTCTACACTTTAAACATGGATAACGGTATCCCTTGCAGGACTCCAAAAATTCAGGGTGCGTGTGAATCTGCTGACATTAATATGAGCAGGATGTAGGTGTACATGGAACAGTAGGTTGTGCAAGTGTGATAATACATGGGTTGACAAAACGTACGACATGTGTCCCGAGACATGGAGAGTGGGCAATGTGTAGGGGTGTGCTCATACCCCAGCTGCGCTCGCAGTAAGTATTTGTCACGACTGCTGTAGAGGGTTGCCAGGTAGGTGGACCATGGGTATGTATTAATGGGCTTAAGTGTGCAGGTGCTGGTTAGCAGAGATGTAGTAGGCCCGCCCAGTGGAAGTCATTAATATTCCTATGTGGGCATAGCATACGCCTACACCTCCCAAACCTGAAGAACACATCTACCGGATAGTCTGTAAACCATCGTGGGAATACATAGAGACCAAATCAGTGCCATGTACCCGATTAGCATGGACGTCCATAGTTATGTATCAGAATGTAACAAAGTCCAACTAAACACATCCAGAACTGATATTAGGTGAACAGGTGGCGGAATACAGGTAATGACAGATGACAACATGTATGAGTCATAAACAGCATGTACCTCGACAAACGTGAATGAATACATATGCTCTGTGACTGTGAATGTGTCTGGTTAATAGAACCAATCGTCTAAATGTGTCCCACAGGGTGTTATGCATTGTTCCTGATACAGTGTTCATTCACACCCATTGGTATGTGAGTTCTGCTACTGACGGAAAGTGCATAATTTGCTGACCACATTAGGTAGATGACAGCATAATAGAAGAGGTTCAACACCCATATGCCTGTGAGGGACACACCCATCTAGTCAGTTGTGTCCTGCAAAATGACAGTTATGGCACATGGCCTGTGAGTTCAGGAATGGAGGCTATATAGTGTGTGTAGTGGTGTCAGACATCAATTTGTTGTATCAGTAACAGCTACATGTAATAGGAAACAGTATCATCAATTATAATGCTACATGAATAACCGTAACGTATGCAAACCGTGGAAGTCGTCCATTTACTACTGGCTGTGGGTATGTGTTGCCTTGACACATGAGATAGCTCTACATATAGGGTCTATAGGGCCGCCACCATTCTGAATGGCCAAAGTGGAACCTGCTCTGTAGAAATGTCAGACGTACCAGGGCAGAACATACCTACAGCCATGCATAGTACAGAAATATACATATCAGAAAAAATCAAAGCGTAGTCTAGCAGCAGTAAAGTTGCTTATGCTACTACATATGACATATCGACGTGTCAGGTATACAAGACCTATAACAAGCAACCAGTACAGACACGTACAACATGAGAATGTCCGCTAATCAGGACAGTTGCAATGGCTAGAGTATTGTCCATACCACTCAACTGTCCCTGAATGTCAGGTACGTCCCTGAGTTTGACTGAAAGTTTAACTCTGTCCCTCTTAATCCCTCCTAAAATTAGTGGCTGTTGAAGGAAAGGTGGTGAATTACACTTACTGACTAATGACAATAAGTAAGAGTTATAAACAACTGTTACTTCAGAATATGTGTATTAAGTCATATGCTCTGATTCTGTCAATGTTTCAAGTTAATAGCACTACTTTTGTAAAAGTGTCCCTGATTTTTTTCTTGACCTGTCCCTGATTCTGTAGAAATGTGTCCCCGATTGGTGGAATGTTCTGGTATTGTCACATGAGATATGCATGAGGGACTGTCCCATGCAAAGTGGGAAAGGTGTCACTCCTACAGTCTCCCGTCATGCAATCTGAAAGGTGGACAACGTGCAGTAGGTATGTGGTAGCATGACTCGGCGGACAGCTGCGTTAAACTCAAGTCACATGTCTGCATTGCAGAGTATCGATTCCCATTTATCAGGCAGATGGGAGCAGATCGTATGAGGAACACGCATATAATATGATTATGTCACTGGACAGGCCGCCGAGTCCGTACAGTCGAACGCTTGCCGTCGCAAAATGGTTACACATACCCGAAACTGTAGTCATATAGTCCGATGTAATACACATCACAAGGGATCGCACACACCCATCGTGAGTGACAAATGTAAGCGGAAATGTCGGTGAGTGAGCGGCTGTAAGCGTGTTTGTCTACCAGTATGCCAGTAGTGCACTGTCAAAGAAATGTGGAGTCTAAACATGTATAAGGTGCTGTGACCAGAGGTCAGCAGTGCTTAACACTGTGCAAACCCACGCACAACTACTCCCACCTGCTGGAATGTGCCTTACCCAGTCTGTATCCAAAGGCGTCGGCCTGTCCGCAAACAAAGAACCGCCCTATACACATGATGGTAGCAGTACCCTGCGCACATAGCTCATGTGAATTAACAATAGACCATGGCATATGTACAGACAATAGACCACACACACACCATACAGAGCAGACATCCAACAGTATAGCAATGTACTGGCAGATATGTCTGGACCACTGGTGCATGCATGCCTGGCCATCCTGTGTTTCAGTGTGTGAGCATGTCCAATATGACTGTTATGCAAGTTGTCGACCGACATTACCATCATACCGTCATGTGTGTGAGCATGCCAAGTATGGTCAACTGTATTGCATGTGTCACATGTCCAGATAGTTAGTACTGTGTTGCTGACCCCTCCGTTATACACAGACAGGTGTCATGCTGTGTCTGCAGGGTAGCTAATGGTCATGTGGCATTGACAGTTGCTACATGTCTGCATAGTGTGGGGGGACATCCAACCACAACCAGTCCTACACAGCACTGTGGGTGGTGCACATGACTCTCACATGTGTAGGTTTGATGGGGGGCACAGTCAACAGTTGTACACATCTGCCACTACTGTACTGGTATGCTGGGTACTCCATGTCAGTGTGTGGACCTACCTAAATTGCTGGTTGGAGGGATACCAGGGTACATCAGTTCCCAGCTTTAATTACCAGCACAGCGGTGTTGGACGTCCTAGCTTACACAACCTACATCAAACTGCCTGGCCTGCTGTAGTCTGTGTGTCTTAGGGGGTTGAGGTCATTTATTGGGCATATCCATAGGCCATCGTATATCATTTGTCTGTATTGGTCCACATCTGTCCAGCTGCATGGAAAGTGTGTGGGCTGTATGGACACACATGATGGTCAGCCCATAATCTGCAGTGGGTTAGGACACCCTGTGTACTACAGGCTACCATTGTGACCCCCGTATGTGCTACAGAGGTCATGGTGCCACTATGGATGTGTACTGTCTGCTGCCCTAACATTTGGCCACCACAGTCACTTGTATGCTCACATACATAACATAGCAATGGGTAACTACACATTCTAATACAACTTCCACTTGTTAGGTCAATAGACATACCCTGGGTGTGTTCCGGACTTGAGGACGGTGCTGGAGTGCTGCCTATATCAGATGCACACAGTGCACCTCCTATACATGGCCAAGCACAGGTAGTGTCATGTTTGGCATCCATTGTACTGTGTGCGGGTCAGAGAGGGGAAATCCGTGGGTACCTACTGTATCAGTGCATATGCCTTGTGTTGCCTCTTTGCCAAGGGCAGGTCATACTGCGCATGGGCTTTTGACGACTGTGCCCTGCGCAGGTAGTTCCTTCACCAAGTCACACTGTGCCTGTACAGGCCTTGGCAGTGGTGTTGGGTTGTGTGGCCCTGCCCCATACTGTTCCTGCTGCAACTGTTACTGCAGGATAAGATTGTGTATCATAGCAAATACCATAATAACTTGTATGCATGTAGCTTGTGAATACTGCAGAGCTCCAATGGATGTGTCCAGATACCAGAACTGTGAACTGAGCATCCCAAACACATGCACAAGTATATGTCTTGCCTGTGCATCCACCTCAGTATGGTGTGAGTGTTCAGGTGTGTGTGCATTGCTGATGGGTGTCATCAGCCACGACACCAGTGTTTACCCAGCATTCCCCACTTGGAGACTGTAGGGGATGTCCATATTGGCATTGGTGTGCTACAGCTATGTCAAAAGCCATATATTGGACACATCATAGCTTCCAGGGCAGACAGCACACACATTCAATCTCATGCCCTGGCCATCGCATATGGCCTAGCTGTTGGAGGGTATGCAACTGCAGTGACTGTAGGCCTTACCCCAATCACCGGGTGGTGCTATGATGTGTATGTGTGTGCAGGCTATAGCACCCAGTACCCCAGGGTAGTCATCCATGTGGTTGAACAGATGCATATTGCTGGTCTACTAATCACGTGTGTTGAGGACATGTACGTGCTCACTAGCATGTGTTGACATGGCATCTGTGAACTGGTGCAATACTCTGGATGCAGATGCCTGTGAGATACCCATGATATCCCCAGTTATCCTGTGTGAGGTACCTGTGGCTAGTACACCTAGGCCAATACATACCATGGTATCCACTGTGATGTGTTTCCCTTGGCCTGTTTGATGTGTCAGGTGTGGCAGGCACAGGTCAACAAGCTGCTGTAGGAGGTCTCTGTCCACCCCATAGTGCTCCACCATCCCCAGCCCATGTAGCCCCTGGTAGGTCACCCTCGGTCTATTAAGTCTTATGTCACCCCAGTAAGGGTTGTTTGGCAGCATACACATCCTCACTGCCCCAGCCTCCTGCACATGTTGGTATATGTTGCCTGCTGCAGCCCGTCTCATTTCTTTGAACTGTATTGTGAAATGTCCCCGCAGGTATACACCGGTGGTGTAGACTGCAGACAAAACCTGTGTGTATGCTGCTTGCTCGCATTACCGTACTGTTCATGTACGGGCTGGCTATGTCATCTGCTGATTGTGCTGATCAACACCTGTTTGTGCAGCCTGTACACCCTGACTACGCCACCACTGCTGTCAACCCTCCCAATGTCACCAGGCAGGTATAGACACACCCCTAGCTTAGGTGTGCTAAGGCAGGAGCACTCCCGAGGCACAGTTCTGCAATGTACGTACAGTATGCCTGACCCCCCTCCCATGCTGTCAACTTTATTCGAGACCTGCACCCGGCTGACTACACACATACACTCCAGGGACCAGTAGCACATCCTGGTGATAAATGTGATACACTATAGTCAACCTCATCTGCATAGTATAGTCTTCTAATGAATAGTTATATGACCCATACTGAACCTCCAAATTAATAACCACTGCTCAGTGTCGCTCAGATCCATACACAACTGGCAACAGGTGCCTTACTATCACCATATTCGATGTCCCATGGTCTTCCCAGCAACAAAATAACTGGTGTCTACATGACTACAACCCGTGGCCCTGCACACTACAGACAATGGCACAAACATTTAATAGTGCTGATGTCCCCAGACATATATGTTCACATCTATGTCCACCTCTGCATCAACATATATCATATATATTATTTGTATACATATATACATGGACATACACACATATACATATACACACATATGTAGATATGGCATTTATATCACAACAGCAGACCACATGACAGCAATGCATTAGACAGGAATGAAAAGGAAACTACATGTGCCACCTGCATCATGTAGTGTTGTTACTATCAAGGCATGAGTGTTATGTTGCATCACACGGGTCAGACCGTATCAAGGGTAAGAGTAGGGCTGCTAACAGTTACTCACCAGACCTATTGGCGAATGTATGTGCTGACAACCCAGTGTCATGGCAGAATATGTGGGCTGTGGACACTATATAGGTCAGCAACAAAACACATTGAACACATCCCGCAGCTAGCCACCAACAGATACCAACACATACAGAATAACTGCCAAACACACACACCTGCTATGCCTTGGAATCGAACACCTACCTGTCTAGTCTACCACACTACAGCACTATGCAGTAACAGAATGCACTACCAAGTTCCAGCATCACCGCACTCCCACAGGCATACAGCTAGGTGGATGACATCACCCGCAAAGGCAAAGACGCCGATAGGGAATGTATGGGGAGTGAGCCATCTAAAAGCATTACTCTATCCACAGGCAGCTGGAAACACACACACACAGACACACACATGGCAGGACTGGGTGTCGAACATACACCTAACTACCTTATCACACTACAGCATTACGCAGTTACAGAACACACTATCGAGATTACTGGAACACAGCACTCCCAGAGGATAACATCATCCGCAAAGGCAAAGATGCCGATAGGGAATGTATGTGGAGTGAGCCGTCTAAAAGCATTACTCTGTCCCCATGCAGCTGGAAACACACACACAAACACACACACACACACACACACACACACACACATAGGCACACACTTGGCAGGGCTGGGAGTCGAACATACACCTAACTACCTTATCACACTACAGCATTACGCAGTTACAGAACACGCTATCGAGATTACTGGAACACAGCACTCCCAGAGGCATACTTCTAGGTGGATGACATGATCCGCAAAGGCAAAGACGCCAATAGGGAATGTATGTGGAGTGAGCCATCTAAAAGCATTACTCTGTCCCCAGGCAGCTGGAAACACACACACACACACACACAGATACACACAGGCACACACTTGGCAGGGCTGGGAGTCGAACATACACCTAACTACCTTATCACACTACAGCATTATGCAGTTACAGAACACGCTATCGAGATTACTGGAACACAGCACACCCAGAGGCATACTTCAAGGTGGATGACATTATCCGCAAAGGCAAAGACGCCGATAGGGAATGTATGTGGAGTGAGACATCTAAAAGCATTACTCTGTCCCCAGGCAGCTGGAAACACATACACACACACACACACACACACACACACACACACACACACACACACACACACTTGGCAGGGCTGGGGTCGAACATGCACCTAACTACCTTATCACACTACAGCATTACACAGTTACAGAATGCTCTATCAAGATTACTGGTACACAGCACTCCCAGAGGCACACTTCTAGGTGGATGACATCATCCGCAAAGGCAAAGATGCCGATAGGGAATGTATGTGAAGTGAGCCGTCTAAAAGCATTACTCTGTCCCCAGGCAGCTGGAAACACACACACACACACACACACACACACACACACACACACACACACACACACACACACACACACACACAGGTCTAGTACTGACAGGGTTCCATCATATGTTATGCAATACAATGATACCACTGTACATAACCAGGTCGGCCCTGGGTCTTACACAGCTGTGACAGATGACTGTCGCTGTACACCAAAGAACACACATGTTTGGATATGACATACATGTAATCACTGTGGATATGTGCATGGACCACACACACACACAACACATATGTACATAGCATAGCTTTTGCTGTCCTCCATGCAGACAAGTGGCTACAGCAATCACACGCATGC
Source organism: Protopterus annectens (assembly GCF_019279795.1). Taxonomy (NCBI): domain Eukaryota; kingdom Metazoa; phylum Chordata; order Ceratodontiformes; family Protopteridae; genus Protopterus; species Protopterus annectens. The sequence goes on along the minus strand of NC_056729.1, from coordinate 854,563,435 downwards.
ACATGGAAGGTAGGTCCATGGCTGTTGAATGCTAACAGTACATGAGGTACCAATGTTGACCGAGGAAACATTCCCTCTGTACTAGTTACCCATGACACCCATCATATCATACAACAGTCCATGTGTTATGTATGTCATCACACATGTTCACCAATTGCAATGCATACAAACATGGCTACATAACAGGCATGTAGGACCAACACACATGTACATGTAGTGGTGTGCATGCAGCTACCATGCATGTGCAGTAGCTGATGTATGTAATTCATCTGTGCCTAACTACAATATGCAGTTGCAATGCAGCCCCATCATTGGCACCTTTATATGGTGAAATACTGACAGTACGGTAGGATGTACATCAGGTATGGATGGATGTGTGTACACAAAGTGGTGTTCCAACTTTGCAGATGGATGTTTGCCGAGGACGGCTCACAGGTGTGTCACAAGCCATTCTACCATTACATGTGCAAACAGTACGCTATGTTACTGTTACTTGATGGTGAAGGCATAAAACCTACACAGCAGTCAGGGTGTTACTGACTTTAAGTCACTTGACACCTGTAACACTTACATCCTCCCATGTGCATATAGCAGCACAATTGCCAAAGGTAGCGTTGGTACACATAATGCGGCCAATACTGCTGCATGTCTGTCAGACGTATCATCATATAGCAGGTGTATCATTCACAGTACTGCCATGTGTGTTTGCTTGTGTGACCATATATGCCACATATGGTGGGGAATACATCCCAATTGTTATACACCCCTGTACACTGTTGTAGAGATCTGTACATACTGCAGTGTGGAAAGCATGACGTAGGCAGGGGTGGTGTGTGTATCACACACATGTCAGCTATCTGTATGTGAATGACATTTGTGGACTCCACAGTGTGTGTGTGTGTGTGTGTGTGTGTGTGTGTGTGTGTGTGTGTGTGTGTGTGTGTGTGTGTGTGTGTGTGTGTGTATGTCTGGTGCATGGGGTGAGGGTGTATGCTACCATACAGAACAGACAGGATCCCTAACCCCTCATGGTGATGCAGTCTACTACCATGTTGATGCCATCGGTCTCAGCCTTACTGGCTACCTGTACATGTTCATTCTCTGTGTTGCGTCGTGTGGGTGCACAGTACTATGAGGGTTATTACCACATAGGCAGGGGTCCTCACCTCAACACTATTGAGTGTGCATTATAGTGTTGTTGACCCTGTGAGTGTGGGCATGTTACTGTGTGTTTCTGTCTATGTCTGTGTGTGTTCTCATCCTGTAATGTGACAGGGTATTACTGCTACACAGTGAGGCCTCATGCTATCAAGTGGCCTCTAACGTTATCATCGGACAGACCGCTGCGTAAACCCCCCGCTCCATGTCAACATACCTGTGATGTGACCTGGTATGGATGTCATGTCTCTAGCCACTGTAGCCTATTAAACAGCCCACATGCTTCTGAATCACTAGATGTGTGGACATCTGTGGTATGATAGCCTTTTTAACAGTCAGGTTGAGGCTACGTATAGCATGCTGGTATTGCCATACATGCCTGTGAGTACTCCACATTTACACATGGGAAACTGCAAACACTGCTACTTGTTGGCACATGCAAGTAGACCATAAGGAGGGAACCAGGGCATCATTACCAAAATGATGTTACTGTTGTTACCAAGGCACATACTGTGAACATATAACAATGCATTATAAATCTGTACTGCATGGTATGTCTGGTGTGTGTCAACAGTACACAACTAATGTAATATACACTTCACTCACTATTCTGTTCACCCTGTGCATCAGACCATTTGAGCATGTCCCTGCCCCAATAGTGTGGATGACAGGGATGCGGCACAGGCATCATCATATGCACAGGGTGATAATGTTTGCTAGGGGCATAGGCTGCACCAGTGGATGACATCATGTGTGTGGGTAAGGGCCGGTGATCTGATTGGACAAGTGTGGTCATTATGCATATGGGTGTTGCCGTGCCCTACAGATGTTTTTGCTGTGTGCGTGTATGAGTGCACACAGTTCTGCCTTTTGCCAGGCCTACACAGGGGTATTATTGACAGCTCCAGATTGTACAGACCAGGATGTACAGCTCACTGTGTCCGGCCACGGCCACATGACCTTTGCCTGCCAGGGGTTGCACGGGCACTACCAGGCGGAGGTACAGATTGGCTACTGTCCGATGACACATGTCCACTGGAACCGTGTCCCCGCTGGGAACATCCATGGCCATGTCCACATGGCCTGCTGTGTCCTGGTATGGACAGTGCAGCACCAGCTGCACTGCTACTGCTACCGACACTATGGGAGCGGGCATGTGAGGTGGCTAGTTCACGTTGACCTGCACTAGGTGGTGTAGCTGGCCTACATCCACGTGGCCTACGCCTCACTCCTACCAGATGTTCCAGCACAGACAGCTCACGCTTGCGGATTGCCATGCCACAGTCAAGGATTACGACCATGTCACCCAATCGCCTGTTCAGAACATCAGCAATCTGCTGTTGAGCATTTGCCAGTGCCTGGATTTTGTCATTTAGAGTATGGATAGCAGCCCTCTGAAGCCTCTGCCCTTCTCTGTTCTGCCATTCAGCACGTGCCTGTGCCACCATTACAGTCTGGATCATTCATCTGATGACACCAACTGCTGCACTCTGTCCTGCAGGTGCATGTATGCCAGAGGTCCTCCTACGAGCAGCACTGGCCACATGCCTATGTGGCACATCTGCAGTCATTACACTGACACCATGGTGTGGAGACACACCTTCTGTAGCCACCACACATTCCTGTTCCAAGCTAACACATGCTGACTGTCCTTCCTCTATGGCCACTGGTGATGGGGTATGTGTTGGCATGAGAACTATGTGCGAGGAAGAGGGGGACATAGCTAGGATGGCAACCAATGGCACAGAATCAGACCCTGACAACCCTGCCTGTACCTCATGCATATGTTCATTACTGCTAGTATCTGTGGGGACACTAACATCAGACGGACCGTAGGAGGGTAACGCACCTACATCACCTGTGAATGCAAAGAAAGACTCTACATTACAATAGACACACACACAGACACACACACACAGACACACACACACACACACACACACACACACAGACATACCATGCATGTGACAGACGGCATGCAGCATGCATGTGATACAGCAGACAGCATGCAGCTCAGACATTAATAGTGGTAGTTAGCATACCTCCCTGGGTTGCACACAACAGCAAGCAGGTGTCATATCAGTAGCCATGCAGTTCACACAATCATGGAAGTAAGCATGCATCCCTGTGATACACCATGTGGACCAGCACAGGTTAACAGTACACATGGCTGAAGTGACCTTGACATGTAATCTGCTAACGTGTGCATTGACATGCATACATGTCTGACACAATGGTGTCCTGACACATGTACAGCATTGTAATGGGTATCACATTGCAGTGTTGTCTGTATGCCCTACAGCTAGAATGCACGTTTAGCAAATGTGCATGAGCATGGAAGGGTAGTGTGAGGCGTCTACATTGCTATATAGTGTGAAGTACAGACACTGTGCCATTGCATGGCATCATGAGGCGTCAATATTGCTATACAGTGTGCAATATGCACACATTGCATAGCCATAACTGCGTGCATACACATGACATAACTGTGGATTGTAACCCACGTTGCTGAGGTGTATACACATCAAACCATGCTGTGTCATGTGACAGGTCACTGGAAGACTTACAGATGACACCCCTGCACAACTACTACAGAGTCTTAGCTGCCTGGCAACCATGTCCACACATGGCAGACTTGTCAATACACCATGTCCCACATGACATTGATGTACCACACACACGAGCTGCACGGCTGACAGTGATGTCCTACAGCAGTAAGGGGAATGTACGGTATCTGTGGCCTGATGTGGTGTCAATGTCTGTGGAAGCTGTACAGGTGACTACTGTCATGCTATGACACAGTCATGATGTTCAACACATCTTATACGGTCGACTTACATGACACCTCCACTAGCTGTGCATAGGCTTTTAGGATGTCCAGTGTACCACATCAACTGTATAATCAGTCAACTAAGGCTATAGCTGGACCATGTATGGACAATGTGCAACAGGGTGTATACACATCACATCTACTGTTTGGCTACATGTCTCTGGCCATCCTCCATGGCCATGTGTGAACATGTGTTGGCCAAATGTTTGTGATAGCCGTCTATCTCACATGTCTGTGTAGTCCCATATGACATACACCCATAGATGTCAGATATGTCACCGTCCACAGGGCTATGCAGACAATGGGTTGTATGTTTGGTATGTGGGGTATGTATTATGGGATAGTGTGACAATATTGCAGCCAGAACACTACATGTCTGGAACATGTCAGATGGCACATCACAATGTGTGCACCCATTGCAGGGGCATATAATACAATGGTGACTCCTGTGGGATGCCCATATCCCAGCTCACTGTGTGGTACTGTTTGCATACTACACATGTGTTGTTCCAATGTATAGTACGTATGCCTACATTGAACAACACCTCCACCATTGTATGCACAGCTGTCCACACATGTAGCAATGACAGATACTGTGGTTTCATGTCGGTGTTTCTTTTCATTTGTATATATTGCACATGGGTAGCCAGTGTGAATGATGGGAGATGCGACCTGTATATCATGACTGGACCATACATCATGTGTACATGTGTTAACTGGCCACATGGCGAATAGATATATGCATTAACATGCCTGATACTGATGACAGTCTCACCTGCAGCGGACTGATGTCTGTGTGGCACGACAGAGGTACCTGTATAGGGGTGACACAGCAGTTTGAACATTATCCATGACTGTATGACAGCCACAGGGTGCACTGTGCATGTTAACACATTCACCTGTACAATAGCATATAGTATGCACATGTGTGCATACACAGGGTAGCATACTGTAGTATGCAGCATGTGTGTAAACATACCTTGCATATGATGTTACATTACATATTGTACAGTGACACATGCAACTAAATGGGATATAATAGTCATATGTGCAGTAGTGACTTAACAGGCAACTCCAGGCTCATTGGTTGGGAGACACCCACCTCCACGATGGCAGCTAGTGTTTCTGGATGCTGGTCTGAGGGTGTCCCCAGGCTGGCCAGTAGCTCCTCGGTGGGTGTGAGTGGGGGCTGGCTTGGTGGCCCACCACCTGTTCCACCTTGTTCCCTGGTGATTGCAGTGGCACGCTGTTTCGCATGTCGTATCAAGTCCATGCAGTTTCTGCGCACCTGCTGGTAGGTGCGGTTATAGCCACCCACATCATTAACCCTCCTGCGAAGGTCCTGCCACAGGTCGTCATGCTGCTGGGCATGCTGTGGCACGTGGCTGAACAACACCTCATAGTTCTCATGGAGGTATGGGATGAGGACATCATCCTCCTGGCGGCTGTACGCTGGCAGGCATGAACGAGGCTTTATCTGGAAGACATAATGATGGTGACAAGTCACAGTATCACAGAGATGTAGAGATACAGCTGCACATACATTTGTATTAAATCTAGTACATCTGCACAGTTATCTTTGCAAATCATCATGACACTGACACGACTGACATGTTTGTGTCACACACATGTAACACCCGTTATGCATTGGATATCATCACCATATATGTGTGTCACCTCATTACATTGTTTATACTCCATGTGAATGCTGTCTTGATGTGGGCATGTCTGTTTGCCTGTACTGGTGTTCTTACCTATCAGCACATGCCTGGATGTGTCCACAGTGATGCTGTTGACCTTGATGCTGTGTATATGTCACATATCAACACATACACTGCCTTAATGGACATGAGCAGTGACAATGCACACATACACACGGAACCTTTACATACATGTGTTTTGCCATATACATCTACACGGCACTGTACAGCAGTTCAACATCCTGCCACGGATCGCCTGTGTTGCACATGTGATAGACATGGGACAATGGCTAGCCGGACGTCATTCGCAGGGATGGTTTTCAACTATAGCATGTATGGGCAAGGTTTCCTAGCTGTATCTGACAGCCATTTTGCCACCGCAAGGTGCATCAGTGCCACATTACTAATCCAGACAATTAATAATACATCTACCATGCAGTCATCACACCATGTACGACAGAGATGACATGTGCAGCTTTGATGGACAGGGTTACATGGTATGGCGGGAGTATGTCACATGTATGGCACAGGGATCTGTCCAGCATGTGGCAATCCTTGTAGTAGGATGGTGGCTGTCCATGACGTATATCTTTCAGCTCAAGATATGTATGTGTAGCATGTCCAATATCACAGTGTAGCACATGTCTTTATGCAAGGTAGCCAGCATGCTGCATAGTGGAGGTGAGGATCGTGAAGGCTGGTATCGCCCATCCACGCATGGCCAATACCCCTTAAAGGTGATATGTGATCCGATATTGGTCAGCCGAGTGCTGAGTATGCCTGTCCAGTGATCTCCATGCTCATGGATGGCACCCTGTCATGACATGGGTGCCTCGTATGACTACCTAATAGGCCTGGAGATGTCACCAACTCAGGGAGGTGAACTGCACAGCACCATCCCTTACACAGTGTCCATAATGTTGACTGCTGCCTAGGTGGTAGTTAATGGGTACAGGGTTATTCACCTAGCGGTGACAATGTTATTATCAGCTGTCAGATTGTGCACATATGTCACACACCTCACCCACAAAGCCCATTCTGTATGTTGTCCACAACACTGAGACAGCTATTGCTCCTAGGTCATGGCCATTCACATCCTTACATACACAGATGCCTCCCATTTGTCTGTGTGGTATGGGCTACAATGAGGGGGGAGTACAAAACATTAGCCCTGTTTTACTGTAGCTGCCACTGGTGTGATATGCACATGTCACTCTGACACCTTTTGTAGTGTTGATTCTGTCAACAGGCCACTGGTAGAACACTCCTGTGACATACGAAGGTACATCTAGTATACTCAGTGTAGCTGGAACACGGTATGGATGATGATGTCCTATGACCTGTCACAGGTATGCTATGCAGTGTGAAATCTTCCATACTGTCATCTACTTCTGTACTGCTAATATCTACATTGATAAAGGTTCATAGACTTGCAGACCATACTCAGCAGGGTAATAGTGCAGTGCCTCCAACTATGACTGTCGTCTCCACTTGTGGGTTGCAGTGGGTTGATATTATCCAACAAGTGGCTGCTGATGAATTGGATATAAATGTTGTTGTAAAATTACTTTTAAAAAAAGAAACTGTTTTTATTTTAAAATATGGTACTTTGTTACCTAAAGGTCTTAATACAGATTGCTGTTGGAGAAGTGTGATGTAAACTGAATTTTATTGGTTAATTGATAAATTGTGTTATTGATTTATGGACTGCTGGGATTATAAAAGATGTATTGGGTGTGTTTGGTGTTACTCCTTGAAGGCTTACTGTAGCCGAGGCGCTAGAGTGTATCGAATAAACCTTTGGATTTTACTGGATTTTGTTGTTCTTTGGTGATATTATCCAACACCCTATCTGTATTGCATATTCATGCTCAGCACTTGTTCAGAACTTGTGAGCACTTCATGAGCTACTAATTACTATAGCACCCATTCCAACTCATTTCGTACAAGTACACTGTCTGTCCTTACATTTCCAGCTTGCTTACAGTACAACAGCTGTTGTACACACGTAACTCACATATCTTGTGAGACATGGTTGAATATACAGGCATGTCCAACTGTCACGTACCAGTGCTATTGCCTGTCTATATGATGAATATGGTGAACATGTGGCAATCGAGCAATTGTCTCATGTACACAGTCAGTGCTCACCTCCCAACATACGACACTACAGCCTGTGGGAGATGCACATATGTAGCCATGCTGGAGGTAATGCTCTCACCAACCCAGACTGATCCTGACATTCATGTGGGGACATGTAACATTTGCAACACATCCCACTGATCACATAGTCTCACAAGATCTCCACCACCACAGGCTACACATAGTATGAGTACGACATTTGCAGAACCTCTCCATACTCTGTGTAGGGACCAGAGGCAGCCCCCATCACCAAACACAACAACAATTACTTATAGCCCACAGACTTCTGTGTGCCCATCAAATACAGCCAATAGGGTGTTATAACATATCCAACACACCAGTCATAGGTGACTCTTTAGGCGGTCACACTGATGTCCCACTCAGCAGGCTACACAAGGCGATAGTCACTTACATCTAGCTGTCAGGTAACTGGTTCTGCAACATAACCTATGCACCCATGCCACACCTCACCAGGTACAATTTGACTGTCATTCTCCATGTTAGTGTGACTGCCTTGAGATGTAACTTCCCAGACTACATGTGCAGGGACATGCAATAGCTCTCTGGTCTTGTAGCCCAGAAGGTATCGGCCAAGACCTGGGGAGCATTCTGCATTCATCCAGATTAGATACCACTGTACAACGACTGACTGTTTCACTTCAACAGTTGCCTATGCTTCTGCTGTCATTCCACAGGCATCCAGTATCTGTCCGCTTTGAATGACATGGTCAACAAAACACGATGCTTTGGCACAGATGACCTGCACTTGTCGGCCCTGGGAGTATAGTTAACATGTAAGGCTCTTGCTGCTCCTGTACTGCCTGTCTTGCACAGTTTCCAATAACATTCACCACCAGAACGGGAACAGGCAAGCAAAACATGGGGTCATGTGACTCAATGCTTGACATCATCTCTGATGCACGCAGGCAAGGCACTCCTTATAATGGACCACTTCAATATCTCTGCAGTGACTGGGACCTGCCTCTAGGCTCCGCAGTGCACACCTGCACTGACAGGTTATACGCAGACCACACCTTTCAGTCATGTAACCAGGACCGGAACACCCACAGCTGAGGTGTGTCCATATTTCACTATGTTGTACACACCTCCTGGCTGGTTACTTAGCACAATGCATCAGAGGTGATCCACATGCAACTAACTGTGGCCAGAACTGCTATACACATTGTAACATGCTACGGATTCAACAACACACCCCACGGTTACCGGACCTCATTTCTTGGTATACTGGACAGTAGGGTTCAGACAGGTACTACTGATGTGCGACTGACACTACCCCACGCTTAACTGGGATAGCTACTCATGTACCGACACATTAGGCCAACGCTGTCCGGGATTCATAACCTCCACTCGGCTGGATCAACCCATACACACCACCACCACCAAGACCAACAATATCCTAGACATGGACATTACCAACATGTCACTGGTGTTCCACACCTGGGGTTATCCCCTCGTTGGTAGTTTCTGAACATATGCTAATCACCCTTGTTATCCACATCCCGGCACCACATCCTTCACGGCATACACAGTACAAGATTAGTACAACGCCTACTACAGACGTCTTATGACAGCAGTAGTAAATGTCATGACACCCGTGCAGATGGACAATGCACATACAAACACTGAAACATACCCCAGTGCACTTCATTAGCACTTACACGACTGCATGGATCATGCTAGTCCAAACAGAGCCATGATGGTACCCACCAGATAACGGACGCCACTCTGGGGGTCCAGTTCCATGGACATAATGTACAACAAAAGGTGGAGGCTGTTGCAAAGTGGAGTACAATCCCATGGGTGGGGTAGCTCACTGGTCAGCCTTAGTAGGGCTCCGGGATCCCTTATCACATCCTCCAAACCTAGCTACGTAAACATTACTGTGACACATTCCAGGGTGTACCACAAAGCATTATGGAGGTATGTCAGTAGTCAATGGCAATACCTACATCTGCTCTGACATACGACGGTTACTCAGGAACGTTACAGAACTGAGTGATGTTAGCAACATCCTGGCAAATGGGTTCAATGCTAACTTTACACCCTCTCACTCCCTACAGGGCCATAATCCATGCAGTAACATTGCGGGGTCCCTGTGGTCACAACTACACAGTTCCAACCTGCACTCTCTAAGGCCTGGAACACAGACTCCATGTGACCGTCCAACATCCCAGGCTGTGATTTACACAAACCTCAGAATGACATGTCTCCCCACTTGGCCACCAGATTCACTAATAGCCTTGTATCAGACATTGTGGCCCCTGAATGGCACACAGCAACAGTTATCACACTCCACACAGGTGGCGCCACAATGAACCAGAGGGACTATTGCCTATACACCTGACTGGACTGTTCTGCAAGGCTATGGGGCACATCATCATGGAAGTCATTCACAGAGACATTGGTGGGCTACAGACCTTTGATGCCATCCAGGTTGGACTTGTTAGGGCCAGATCATGGCTCCTAAACCTGGTGGACTCCTTTGATACAGTTACCTTGGGAGGGACCCTACAACGTGGTAAAGAAGGTCAATGATGTTAAGTACATGGTATAACTGCTAGATAGGAGGCAGGGGCATGCATTGTACCATGTTAACATGATGAAACATTACCATGATAAGGAGGCCCTTGTGGTGAGTATTTGCAGTGGATTGCAGGAGGAGTCTGTGGGGAATCTGTGGCTACAGGGAGCTAGCCAGGAAAATCCCAGATTACTATGGTAGAGCCTAAGATTGCAGGCATATGATGAGACAGCACAGCATAGTACTGGGGTCAGCAATGCCAAGGTAGCTGTAATCTCAAGACAGGGAATGGGGTAAGGTATTCTGAGATAGAGTCAACCTTTTCAAGCAACATTTCTCAAGGGTCACTTGAAAAACTAGCTTGAGTTCTTGTCGGGGGGAGAAGTGTGACAAACCAAAATGCTGCCAGCCCAGCTAGCTGGCATTTTGTAAATAATTATACGTCACTTGAAAATATTAATATGATTTATAAAAAAAATGTGACACTGCCTGCCCAGCTATCTGGAATTTTGTAGATAATAATATGTCATTTGTGAATATTAATATGATCCATAGAATTGTCTTACAAATGTAAGAGAACTATATATGTGTATATTAAACTACTGGTACAGAAGTTTGTGTTGAACTGTATGTTATGTACTGAGCTTCAAGAATGTAATCACAATGTACCCTGCTGGAAAAGAGCAGAAATGTGTATAAACTTTATACCTGTGCAGATGTGTGTTTTAATGGTAGAAGTTGGAACATACAGAGTTAACTTGCAAAACCTCAAAAAAATAAGTTGAAATTGTTTTACGATTCTGTTATCTCTGTTTCAGCTCAGAGCAGACACAATGTCTAGAGTTGCAGGTTTTCCTGTTGTCTTGAAATAGAAATAATTGCTAGGTTTCAAATGTAAAAGTGTTTAATTGTTTTACGACTTCTAGTTCTAGGCAAACTTCTGAGAGATATGTACCTCTGACACAGAGGTGCTAAATTCTAAGTTTCTGTTAGCCTGGGAACTAAAGGCAGGTGACAAAGAGTGATGTCATCCCTGCTAACCTTGCAGTAATGTTTATTATTAATTTAAGAACTATCTCAGAGAGTGAGTCTGTGCATTTTGTATTTGTCTTTGGACCTAGAAATATCCTCTCATCAGCACTTGCCTTGATAATAATAAGTAATCAGAGTACAGTAATCTCTCTTAGATATAGATAGGAATATAGTAAGATTAGTTTCGATGTTTTCCCTGTTTATTTGAGACTGTCCTGCAATGTTGTTTTAAAATACTTCCTGTGATTCTGAGCTCTGTGGCCACTGTGCTAAGTTATTGAATATTGTCTTGTTTATTTATTATTTATTATTAAATATATTTAAACCTTTTAATTGTGGCTGATTTGTTTAGAGATATTTAAGCTCTTAGAGTACTTGCATATGTATATGGTGACACTATACAGGCCACTCCTAAATAGCGTTGAAAGTATTGGTCACACTTTTCATTTTTGGATAGTAGTAACATTACACAATAAGATTGGTCACCCTATGGGAAAGGCCTTAACGTAGCTGATAAGGGGTTCTAGTGGCAGTGCTAACTACCTTATGGTCTGGACAGAAGGGGGTATAGCTAGTAAACCTGTGCCAGCCTTTCCCAGGTGTGTGTTTGTGTAGAAATCAAATAAGTGTGTGTGTGTGTGTGTGTGTGTGTGTGTGTGTGTGTGTGTGTGTGTGTGTGAGCTACTTGGGCAGGGACACAAAGCTCTGGTTGGACAGAGAGAGTGCTGGGATGACTTGGCTTGGAACCCTGCCTAAGGACTCAACTCTATAGCTGTGCCAGTGGTGAGTCTTATTGGGGATCTAGAGAAAGACGGAGAAAACAGACCCAGACTGACTGTGATCTCTGTGTGCTCTTAAGGGAAATTGTACTTTACTGTGTGTGTACTTGTCATCCACTCAATGCATACGTCCCTCACTGGTGCTAGTGGTGAGGATTGAAGCTCCTTGATGACTGGGCCAGTGCGGGGGCATCAGAGCTAGTAAACCTGTGCCAGCCTTCCTCAGGAGTGTCTGTGTGTTTGTATCTATAAATCAAATCTCAAAGTGTGTGTGTGTGTGTGTGTGTGTGTGTGTGTGTGTGTGTGTGTGTGTGTGTGTGTGTGTGTGTGTGTGTGTCAGCTACTTGGACAGGGACATGAAGCACTGGTTGGACAGAGAGGGTGCTGGAGGTTTTGTCTTGACCACTCGGCTTAGATCTTAACCCTATAGCTGTGCCAGTGGAGAGTCTTATAGGGGATCTGGATAAAGAGGCAGAAAGCAGCCCCAGACTGACTGTGATCTTTGTGTGCTCTTAAGGGAAATTGTACTTTACTGTGTGTGTACTTGTCATCCCCCCATTGTGTACATCCCTCACTGTTGCCATTGGTGAGGATTGAGGCTCTTGATTACTGGGCCAGTGCAGGGGCATCACAGCAAGATTAGCAAAGACAGGGGCTACCCTTGCTGCCACGGCAACCCTCATCTTCTGCTTGTAAAGTTTGCCAGCAAAAGTAAAGAAATTGTTATCTAGTATTTGTTCCAACAAGGTGCAAATGGTGTTAATCAAACCATTGTTTAAATAGGTACAGTTGGTTAAATAGTTCCTTATGAATTTGATCCCTATATTCTGTTCAATACAGGTATATAGGGACACAACATCAAGAGCTGCAACTGACATTTGCACATTGCTCAACAGTTCTAATAAATACCAGAGTTTCTCAAATAAAAGTCTGAAGCCTATATAGTAACGTCTTTCGGCTTCTCCCATTAGGGATTGCCACAGCAGATCATCGGTCCACAGATTGATTGGCAATGGAGTTCTTCTGGTGTCACGTTGCCAGCCTGGCAGCCAACCTTCACAGGAGGCACACATATGCACCTACTGCATGTTTTTGAAACTCACTCAACCGCAGGGAGGACATATAGACTCTGCACAGAAGGCACTCCAGCTGAGAATCGAACTGGAGAACCTTTTGATGTGAGGTGACAATGCTCATCACTGTACCACCATGGCAGATCAAAATTCTGAAGCCTGTATACTGGGGTTTAATAAATGATCTAAAAACCATGAAATGGTTTATATTATTAATCATCAGAGAGTATCCGTAAACAAGTCAGTGAACCGACAACTTACAGAAATCCTCCGAAACCATTGGTTTCTGTAAACATACCACAGATGTAACAGGTTAATCAGAAATGACTATGGTTATATTTTATTCCAGCCGTATCTATAGTAATGATCCCTACTTTCATGTAGATGACACCTTCACAAGGCTTGAACCTTGCACCTATGGCATTGCAGTGCCATATTGACATGAGTAACATGCTGCACCATATGAACATTTAAAATAGTAAATATATTACCACCATGGCAGATCAAAATTCTGAAGCCTGTATACTGGGGTTTAATAATTGATCTAAAACCATGAAATGGTTTATATTATTAATCATCACAGAGTATCCATAAACTAGTCAGTGAACAAACAACTTACGGAAATCTTCAGAAATCATTGGTGCCCGTAAACATATCACTGACATTATATAGGTTAGTCAGAAATTACTACTGATATATTTTCATTTTGTGCCTATCTATTGTTCAACAAGACTGCTACCTTTTTATCCATACAACTGTATATGGGGAAAATGTGCTTGTCACTGATGCTCTTTTACCAATCTGTATGTGTATGTTTCAATTCTACACCCCTCCTTTATGTCACAGATTGTAATGTAGACGAGTTAGCAAAAAAAGGACTAACAACATGTACAAGTTGATTTATACAGATTAATTCTAACATAAGTATGTGATAATAACACAGCTTATAAGTACCATTTGCTCCATACATAATTATTTTATTTTTTATTTATTTTATTTATTTTATTTTACATTTGTTAACTGGGCTAGTCCAACTGGATGAATATCCATTTTCAGTAGAGGCCCGGGGAGATAAGCTCCAATTTGTACAATTTGTTAATACTAACTTAAACATCTAAGCATAACATTGACAAAAATAAAAGAAATCTAAGGACATTTTTAACATTATTCCAACCTTGATAAGTAGAAAGCAAGGAAAAAAAAGAGAAAGAGAAAAAAAGAACTAGGAGTTATAATATTATAAGAAAGAACCTTGTTCATATATTGTGAGGAAAATATAGCAGCAAGAGTAGACTTTGAGAAATCTAATTATCTAATAAAATTTGATAGACTGTGTTTATTAAGGAATTCACCGACATAGAAGTCTGAAGGTGAAAGATAAAAGAAAAAAAGTGTGTATAACATAAATTGCTTAAGGCAGAAGTTAGTCAGGATTACAACTAGGGCAAAGCCAATGTTTTTTTAGGTATATTTTAAGTTTTGGTTTGAAGTTAGTTAGAGAGGAAATAGAGGTGAGATCAGGAGGAAGAAGGTTCCATTTTTTCCCAACTACATTAGAGAAGAGAGCATCGCCTGCTCTGTCGTTGGATTTGCTGGAGGAGATAAGTAGTTTATTTGAGGAGCGCAGGGAGTTAAGATTCAGGTAGGGAGTAATAAGGGTAGATAGACTTAGGGTCTTCTTTGATTGGTTAAGTATTTTGTGGGCCAATGTAATTTGGTTAAACTCAAGTAGATTTTGAAATTCAAGCCAGCCTAGTTGAGATAGATTCTGGCAATGGTGTGTTCTAAATGGTCGTACAGTGGCAAATCTAGCAATGCTATTATAAGATTTAACCAGTTTAGAGAGATTGCTTTTTGAAAGGTGAGTATAGATAGTAGAAGCATATAGAAGTGAGGAGATAAGGTGGGAGTGGGCGATACTTATTTTAGCTAAAGGAGTGAGGAATGGCTTAATTCTGTAGAGGGCACCCAGTTTTTTGTTGACTATATTTACAGTATTATTGATATGCTCATTGAAAGTAAGGTGGTTGTCAATAGTAACCCCTAATAGTTTTGTTGTTAAGTCAGGTTGTATGTGAGTACCATTTTTTGATAGGACAGTAAAATCAGTAAGGGTGTGCTTTTGGGTTGGTGAAAATAGTAGGAGCTTCGTTTTTTGGGGGTTAAGTAGAAGACAGCGTTGAAGAAACCAAGACTCGACTTTATTAAATGCTTCTTGTGTTTTTAGTAAAAGTTCAGATGAGGTCTTAACTGAGCATAAAATTGTCGAGTCATCAGCATATTGTAAACATGTAGTTTGCGGAATAACTAAGTGTAAGTCATTAATGAAAATTGAGAAGAGGAGTGGACCTAAAATAGAGCCCTGAGGGACTCCTAGGGTGACAGGCAGTAGGGAGGATAGTTGATTATCCCATAGGACTGCTTGCTGTCGGTTAGTAAGATAGGCTCTGAACCAGTTTATAGCCTGAGTATAGAAAGAGAGGTGTGTAAGAATGTTTATTAATAGCTGGTGATTAACCATATTGAAAGCTTTAGACAGGTCTATAAAGAGAGCTGATGTGAGGATGTTATTGTTTCTGTTTTGGTCAATGGAGTTGCAGAAAGACAGTAGGGCAGTTGTAGTACTGTGGTGTGGCCTGAAACCATGTTGGCAATCAGCTAGCAAATTGTATTGAGTTAGATGGTTAAGTAATTGCTTTTGAATGCATTTTTCCATTATTTTTGCCAATGGGGATAATAGAGCTATCGGGCGATAGTTAGAGTGGTCATTAGAGTTCCCTCCTTTATGGAGTGGAATGATGTGAGAGATTTTCCAGATGGTAGGGATTTCTCCCTCAGCAATAGTTCTGTTAATGAGGATAGAAATTAGGTAGGCTATAGCTTTGGCAGCTGTCTGCAAATATTCTGCTGGTAACTGGTCTGCTGATGGAGTGCAAGGTTTAAGTTTTTGGATAAGTCTACAGATATCTCGAGTGGGGACAGGTTGTAATTGAAATATAGGGGCTACAGTCTTGTTTGTGTTTGGAGGGAATGTAATATCAGGAGAAAGTTGGTTAGCTAATGCTTGTACAGTTTCTGTGAAGTAGGTATTAAAGGCATTTGCTGCTTGTCTAGGATTTTCTCTTTGACTGCCTGTAGGGTTTGGAGTTTTGGTTTGACCTGGGTGAAGTAGTCTGTTGATACTTGCCCAAAATTTTTGTGGGTTATTTTGGTATTTGGTTTGAGTGTTCATGTAGAATTGTTTCTTGTCTAAGAGAATAGCTAGTTTTGTTCTATTTCTCAACTGTTTATAAGTGAGGTGATCTGAAGTACTTTTAGTAGTTCTCCATTTGGCCCAAGCTTTGTTTCTGTGTAGCATGTTTTCTCTGATGTTTTTGGACAGCCAAGGGGCAGGTTTGGCTCTAATTCTTATGTTCCGCTTTGGAGCGTGGTGGTCAAGGATTGCTAGAAATTTGGAGTTAAAGTAGTTAACTGCCTCAGTGAGAGGTAGACTTTTTAAGGGGGTCCAATTACAGGCTTTGATTTCATTTTGGAATAATTCTGGGTCAAAATCTCTATTGTATCTAATTGTTTTATAAGTGATAGAATGTGGGACATCATTTTTTTCCCTGATCAGGTAGGTTAAGGAATGGTCACTGAGATTGTCAGGGAATATTCCTACTTTGTATGCTCGATGAGGTTTATTAATGAGTATCCGCTGGATTTATTAATTCTGGTTGGGGAGGAAATAATCTGAGAGTACCCGTGCAGGTCAATATGCAAGATGGGATGCTCTGTATTAATATTGTTCCAGTCAATGTTAAAGTCGCCCATAATGATGGTTTCTTGGGTGAAGTATGGGGATAGGGTACTGAGGATTTCCTTGAGTAAGCTGATGTCATCGCCTGGAGGTAAGTAGATGCAGATGATATATAAGGACTTAGTGGAGTTTAGTTGAAGTTTAGAGACACGGATTTCAGCCTTGGTCTCAGGAAGAGCTTTGTAGTCAATGCGGGTAACTTGTAGGCTATTTTTGAAGAGAATAGCTACTCCCCCTCCCTTCTTTTTTATGCGGTCGTGCCTTATAATACTGTAACCTGGTGGGGTGATATCATTATCTTTGGTATGGGGTTTGAGCCATGTTTCAGTTAGACATAGTATGTCAAAAGATTGATCATCTAATAATGCATGGAGGTGTGCAAGTTTGTTGTTTACGCTGCGTATATTGAGTTGTGCAATGAAGAGAGAGTTTGTAAGTGTAGTGGGAGTTTGAGTTATGGGTGGAGAGGGGTTAAGATTATTAGCTTGAGGTAAGCTAGAAGGGCCTGGATTTGGATGTATATCACCATCTTGCAAGTGATTTGTTTTGGGTTTAATTAGATAGGGTAGAAACTGAGAGATTAAGCTTGGGAGTTTCCTAGTCTTTGGGAAATAATACTTGATGTGAAGCAGTCTATGGTATTTTGCTAGAAGATAATGTGTTTCTGAAGTGATATTAATGTGGTTTTGGGCAATGGCTATGATTAAGGTAGAATGAGTTGGAGGGTGGTAAGTATTTAGATATTTTGTATGTTCAAAGGATGTTAAGAGGTAAGCTGAGGTGAGGCTCATTAAAAGTGAGGGGAAGAGTAGCAAGGTGAGTTGTGTGAAGAGAGTGTGGGATGGCATGACTAAAGGTTGATATTCAAAAGTAGTTAAAAATAGAGAGTGGGAATGGTGAAGATGCTCTGAGGAAGTAAGTAAAGGAGAAAGTGCAGTATAAGAGGAGGGGAGAGGAACTGGTAGTATATGCAGGGTGGGGATAGTTAAATTGGGGGAGGGGTGAGTATAGAGAGTGAGGTAAGGGGAGGGGAAGAAAAGGATTGGTTAATGTGAGAGGGGGGTGGGGTTTAGATCTATAAGTCTAGGACCACTGGGGGTGGGTGGGAATTGGGGGTAGGGCAGGGGAGCAGAGTGAGCCCGCAGAGCGAACGAAGCGGGAAGAGCCCAAGGAGAGTAGAAGGATGGGAACAATCAGAAGAACTAGGTAGTAGGCAGGGGGAAAGTGAGTAGTATTGGAGGCAAAAATCCACAGGGTAGTGAAAGAGGAAAACAAGAAAATATTTCAGGAAAACTATAGTGGAAGGAGGGAAAAAAACAAAATTATTAAGCAGACAGAAGGTAGGCTACAGTGGAGAGGAAAAGGTACTACATTACAGGTGAGAGATTGAAATGGGCAAATATAGCCAAACTGGTGGCCGACTGGGTAATAAGTAATATTATTAGCAATAGTTGATCATGGGTCTGGGAAAGAGTTACCAGAGGAGCAGAAAAAGGCTACAGGGGAAGGCTAGATAGAGGGACTCCCAGTACAAATATGAAGGGGGTAGAGGTTGGCTGCTGCAGCACCAGGTACAGAGCGGAGGTCTGACCAACTAACAAGGGGTATGGATAAGAGCAAGATAGCTAATACCACATACTTTCAAAAGTTCTTTAAGTTTGCACAGTAGTTCAAGGAAGAGGATGGTACAGGTCCTTCACAAGGGAGCCAATTTCCTTCCATGACAGGCAGGGTGGATGGCAGGGTGGATGGCAGGGTTAATGAGGTTAATTCACTTTCAGTGTTTTGTAATCCGATTTCCACAATTCCACGTAAGGTCTCATAATTTGGTGCATTAACCAATAGATTGGAATGATAGGTATTGGTAATCAGGAATATCTGTAATGTGCCTGATGATGCCATCCTATATGTGGCAACCTTAAAATGTGATATTGATACATTGACTGCTTGCACCATTGCTACCTGCGAAAGGAGTGGGACCTCAGTATTTTTGTGACGGTGGCTTTTTGTATCAGTTTCAACTGCAATATTGAGGATGTCAACTGAGAGGAGGCTTCAGCATGTCTGTGTACCAAACTTGACTGAGTAGCAGATCACCCATATGCTCACTGTCTATGCTAGATATGAGCAGAGGATGAGAGCATGCCCCAGGAATTTTGCAATGATTGAGATCTGGAATTGGATTACAAGGGAGCATCACCATTGGACTGAGATCTATGAGACTGGTGTGCAAGTCCATCACCGCTATGATGACCTGCATCAGTGGGATGCAGAGGATCTTTGTCTGGAGGGTTGCAGAGGTCTGAAGCCAGCCAGCAGGTGCTTACAGTAAGTTACATAATCCACACCTTAACACCTGCATTATAATAAATGTATCTGCTTTAATTGTACTTAATGGGTGTTTGTACTGATAATAGTAATGCAAATGTCTTTAATATTAATGTTTTGACACCTTCTGAGGTTATACTGAGCTAGTGTACACGTTCTGAATAATCTTTAGTTATGAGTATACATTCATAAATGCATTACACATATAACTGTAAATGACATTCCATGAATTCTCCTTTTGGAATCACTAATGAGCTGTCCTGTAAATTAGCTCAGATTGTTAAGCAATAATTCAAACTGATAGCTCATCTCCTAAATGTGGGTTCAAATCCCATTTTAGGTCATTTTTAAATTACTGTACGAAGGTTATGTAAATAATATTGAACATAATGTATGGAAGACATTTGTTTGTTTGACAACTTTTTACACAGCTTTTTACACATCTGGCATGGTCATGGTTCTATGATCGTAGCTTTTAGGCCATAGATAATTATACATTTCTCCATTATAAGTTGCAATTCTAGAAGCATCACACTTTTTGTGTGAATTCTGAGTGATACATACATACATTAATAAGCTCTACATTATAGGGGCCACATTATCGTAATATCCATGCTTGTTGCACTTTATTTTCATGAATGTAAGACCAATGAAGGCCAGCATGGCTGAAATATGTTGGAGTTTGTAAATAATGCAACTGTAAGACTCAGGAGGTGGGTATAAACCCTTATCTCACCCGGTGGATAGCCAGCTTTCTCATAGACAGGACCCAGGAAGTTAGAACTGAGCAGTCCACCTCTGCAAAGTGGCGAGTCACAAGCAGAGTCCCTCAGAGATTGGTCCTGGGACTGTTCCTTTTTGGCATTTAGTTCTCTGAAGTCAAGGCCAATGCCAAGGGCCTCTAGCTGACTAAATTTGCAGATGACTACAAATTAGAAGCAGTTATAGAACCCCTTGCCAACACAAATCTCCTCCAGGAAGGGCTGACACAGATAATAACTTGTTTCACAGCCATAGACTAAAACTAAATGCCAAGAAATGCATAATAGTATTCTTCAGGAAGTCATCCAACCCTGGTAACTATCATATTGACAACACACCTCCTAGGAGTTGACCCAATAGTCAGGGACTTGGGGACACACATAGACTCTAATCTACCCTTAGACCATCACATGCCTGCAGTAGTGAAGAACTCCTTCTAAATTGTGCAGCTTATAAACAAAGGTATGGCATCTAGGTCCAAGTATGTCATTGTTCCACTGTATTTAATATTCATCAGAACTGTCATTGAGTGCAATGCTCCCTTTATTGTGTACCTAACCAGGTACATCCAACAACTGGAACATTCACAAAGGTTCCTCTCTAAAAGAATACAGAAAGTAATATGTCCTATGCAGATTACCTCAAAGCCCTTTCTGTGTATTCTGTCTCCTACAGGCTATTGAGGGGAGCTCTATGTCTGGCATATAAGACATTGTCAGAACCTACCCTGATAGAATTCCTGCATATCCACACAATAAGCAGCATCAGAATTACCTATTTTGCAGACTTAACCCTTGCTGTGATATAAGATGATAGAGAGGTATGTATCCCAGAGACTACCTTTCTTGGGAACAGGCTACCCATCCACATGATCCCCACTAAAAGAATACAGGGCATAAATAAAATGCCCTATGCAGACAGCTTTAAGGCCCCATCCCTGTATTCTGTCTCATACAGGCTTTTGAGAGGAGATCTATGCCTGGCATACAGGGCATTGTCAGACCCCACCCTGATGGACCTCCTGCATATCCACAAAACAAACAGCACCAGAAGTGCCCATTCTAAAGATGTAAACCTTGCCTGTGATATAAATACGACCTGCTGAAGAGATAGGCATGTATCTCAGAGACTACCCCATCTATGGAACAGGCTCCCCATCCATGTGAAGCAGAGTTCCTCCCTAACCCAATTCAAGTGCAACTTGGACAGTTGGATAGGAAACCGGAAATTCATCCCTGGTTTGGCACCTTTGTCTTTAATGGACACAGGTAACCTGTAAATGGCTCATCTCCCAGGCCCATGCTTACACTTATCAAGGGTATCAGAACTTGTCAAAGACTTGGGATGCATGGCTAGGTGTAAAAACACTGTTGTAGTCATTAGCCTATTAAACACCTATGGACCTGTGAAGCAGAGTTCCTCCCTAACTCAATTCAAGTGTACCCTGGATAATTGGATGGGGAACAGGAAATTAATCCCTGGTTTAGCACCTATGTCTGTAATGGACACAGGTGGCTTTTAAATGGTTCAGGCCCCTGCTTACATTAATCAAGTATACCAGAACTTGTCAGAGATATGGGATGCGTGACTAGGCTTAAAAAGGCCCTTGTGGTCATTAGCCTAGTATACACCTATGAACCTATGAACATCTAAGCGCTGAGTAGTACACAGGTATGTATGTAGTTCTGCATTGCTACATGCCTGATATGTATCCCTAAACTGTTTTCCCATTTTTTCTTCACCCATGTTGTAGAGTGTAAATGTGTACTCTCTGTGTACCATACCTATCCTTTATGTTAATTTCCAGCCTTTGTCATGTATTGTGATATCTGTTATATGTGTAGTGTATAGCTGCTGCTTTGCCCTCCTCTTCTTCTTTCCCTTTCTTTTCCATTCCTTCTATTCTTCAAAAAGAAAATTCCAATGCCCGTCTTACCTCTCCATTTTATCACATCTCTTGCGAGTCCTTCTTCTTCACTCTCACAGCACATCTGCTTCTCTATCAACTTATTTCTTTGCATGTGTGCATTACATGTATTACCTACATGTGTCCTGCTAGCCATGGTGAAGTGGTCATTATTGCCCTTCACCTTAATTCATTTTATTACAAATTTTGCAGATTCCATTGGATACTGTAAATTCTGATGAGTATATTTTTACACATCTGTGTATGAATTAAGATGACATCTGTAATTGTTTGTGGATATTTGTCACTATCTAGGCAGATTGCTGGCATACCTCTCAACTGTACAGCTTTTCACAGAATGTCCAGATTTTTGCCTCACACTTTTGGTATATTTCTCATAAAATTGTGGTTTTCTGGCAGATCATTGACAAATCACTGAGGATCAAAGTCATAAAATAATGACATACATTTGAGTTTTGGACTTCATACCCATCAGAAAATTCACATTAAAGCAAAATTGTTATTTTAGCAACCTTCTAAGTTTGTAAGAGCAATATTTAAAAACTGTCCCTATCTTTCGGCTTTTGCCCCCTGCCATTATTTATGTCTTTGTCCAGATTTCTTACTCTAAGAGATTGAGAGCTATGCATTTGCTGCACATTTTTTATTACTTCAGTAATTTGCAGTAAATTGCATTGAGTTTGTATAATTTCCATAGATTTAGATTGGTAATGCTAATCTCAGTTTATACAAAACTTTTGTTGAAATACAGCTTTGATGTGAGTGCTTGAGAGTGAGCAGATGCTGCTGGATAGATCTGTATTGCGCTGAGTTAGTCTCCATACACTGAGACATATTTGCATATTACTTGGTTATCTATAACTTTTGCATGGAACTCTGTGAACTGCGCAGGATTCTGCAAACTTTATGGAATCTGACCCAATATTAACCAGGAGTTATAGCTGGAGAGGTGTGTACAAATACCTTTGATCTAAAAGTGATGCTTAAAATGTCATAATCAACTGTGCACACCTCGTCAGAATAATTTCCTAGCTATTGTTGTCACATAATATTCTTTACAGTACACAGATTCCTATTACTTTATTTTGTTTTATTCTTTTTTTAGTTTTGAGGAATAATAAATAAATGATGCAAATATGTTTTCTGTATCACAGTAGGTACTTCAGTTTCATGTCTTTGCTTCCTTCTTGACTTTTAAGTACAGTTGCTTAGAAAAATATACTTTAAAACACTTTAATTTGTATTTGAAGTGTAAGGAGTTACTTTTTAGAGTAGACCACTGCTGTTGATATTTCCAGTTTGTTAGATGTGGGATACAGTTTGCACACAGTCCTTTAATTTGTAGTTTTGTTAAATCATCCCTGCCTCAGTGAATGACAGTCTATCAGGCTGCATGACATGGGCAAGACAAATGTTTATAACTGGTTTAGTATGCTCAAGAATTTGTCTCCACAAATTCTTTTTCTTGGCAACTAGTGAGTCATACACTTGGGATTTGAGGAATCTAATGCTAACCACTTGTAGATATATCAGTTTTGTAAAGTGCATACATCAATACATCACTACTTTCACTGTTAAGAAGTTATTTATTATTACTTTTCAAGGCAAAATAATGGCAATCCAGATACTATGAATTTGAGTGGATTAAGAGCAGTGTGTTTACTACAGAGTACTTTGTTGTGAAATCAGTTGCATAGTCATCACATAAGGGATGGGATTGTACACCTCACTATTAAATTATTGTATTTTGTTGAGGATTGAATTTATGGGCAATTCTTTATTTCTCAGTTTTCATTACAGTAGTATTTACCAAATTCTGTGTCAGTTAAATGAAGCTAAAACTTGTCAAGTAGCCAAGACTCATGTACAATAAGGTAAGACATCTAAATGACAGCAATAACCTGGTACTTTGTTAGTTCAAAATAATAACAATCAGACCGAATTTTGTCTTTAATTCAAGGAGTCCATCATTAGGGATGGTACATTTCTTTTATGAATGCAAAGAAGATGTCTTTATTTTACCAATCTCAGCATAAATCAGGGCATGGTGTATTTTTTTTACTTACGATTCCAAAGGTTACTATGCACATGTATATTTTATATACTGGCATAATGAAGTACAGTATAATATAAGGGATAGCTTATGTGAGTGTGAACATTTTGTTTTAAACTGTGATGCTACCAGTTCAGTAGCTGGTCTCTGTTTTTTGGAGAAAAATGCTTGAAGTCTGTGGGACCATTCCCCGAAGCACAAAATACTGAAGTAATCTGGGCAAGAATTAAACTATCCAGGAAAAGAGCTCTGATAACCATGAGGCTAAACAGCCAAACAAATACAATAGAATCATTGAAAAGGCAGAAGTCCTTTAAGGCTGGATGGGGCTGGGTGGAATCCATGCTGATAGCAACAGTACACAGAATGTGTCACTGAAAGCAAAGAAAGCTAAAAACAGTAAAGACCCAGGAATCTACTAAACCTGTGAAGAAAGCCTTGCCTAGGAAATATGTGTAACTAAAACTGAAGTATTGATTTTCTCTGTACAGCTGTGCAATACTAATACAAGCTTTGACAGGCACTCTATATATTCAGTAACAAACACCCTTAAATGCTATATAGTATCAATGCAGTGTGCATGCTTTATTTAGTGGCTGTGTATCCTCACAGTTGTGAGAATACTGTCAAATCTATGGCTGTCTGCCACAGTGCCAACATTTGAGGCATTCTGCTGGTATCCATAACAGTGTTTGCCGTAATGTTCAGTCTGATTTATATAACTTCAGAATGCTAACACTGTCATTGCCATATATACTTTCATTTTACTTTAGTAGCAAATACTATCCCTGACCACTGATGCACACAGTGATATATCTCCTGACCTCCCACCCTGAAGTCATTTTTAGATATTATAGGAGATCAATTAAAGTTGAGATTTGTTGGCCTAGGCATCCAAGGCATGTGTCTGGGCAACTAGCAGCCTTTCTCAAGAACTCCTTGTCAGATAAAATAACTATTTATAAATGGCAGGTTTGGTTTCCAGCTAAACTTCAGTAATACTTGTTTTCTTACCAACAGAAGTGAAAGTTATGCAGGTTTCAGACACATTTCCCAAATTATTTATTAAAATAATTGCAAAGAATAACTCTGGTGTGGCTGATACAAGGCAAGACATGACTACATTCACAGAACCTTTGATTATTTTTACAAACTCTTTAAAAAATCATTCATGTCTTCAAATGATATATGTCAAATATGGTTTTCAAACTAAAACAATAAGTTATGTTAATCAAACATAGCAACTTGCTTCTGGAAAACATTGGCAACAAAATGCAGTTGTTAACATCAAATTAGCAGATATTGATGGAAGAACATAAGACAGTTTAATTTATTTGCTAACTGGACATCTTCCACCCATAACCTGGGCCACATGTGGCAAGGGCTAATGCATTATGCACTGACAATCCATGGCAGCCATTTCTTAGATCAAGATACATTTCTATTCAATATGATCCATCAAATCCATCAAAAATTGAATGTTACCGAAAAAAAGAAGCAGATTGAACAATATTAGTGCCTGAATGCTGTGAGAAAATACTGAAACAGAAAAAGTTCTCTTAACAATGTTTCCTAGTATCTTAGATCCATGGAAAAGTACATTTTATGCAAGAGAAAGGTTATGTATACATTTATTTTTTCCTATGCAAAACAGGTTTTAAAGAAAATGGTAGTAATCATGGTCTATTCCAAGTGTTCACATGCTAGTAGTTCATGTCTCACTCACGCACTGCCTCCTGCTCTAAATGGAAATAGCCCCAAACCCACCAACCTGATCCTATTTATTTACCTAGCCCTCCTACCTCCCAGCCCTACTAAACTGAATATCCGTACCAGAGACCTAACTCTAATCCTAAAACTTCCATCTAATCCTTAACCTTAACAATATTCTTTCCCCATCCTGGTCATAAACCTAGAGTCCTTAATCACTATCTAAATTTTAACTCTTGCTTCCTAACCTTAAATTCCCATCCCACTTCCTAAGACTAAAACATCCCCATTTCCTAAACCTAAACCCATTTTCAATCACTACTTGAAACCCTAAACTGCACTTTCAACCCCTTCCAATCTCTCCCCACTGATGACATACTAACCTCCCTCGAACTTGACTGCTGTATTTGGACAAGGTACATCAGGTCTACTGTCTCCTCACAGCCGTTGCACCTCACCCATACATGTAGTCAGATTTGAGCATGAGGGTTACCCCTTGCATGCTATAAGATGCCCAAGTCGCTAGCTGCAAAACAGTGGTCTTTGACCTCCTGGGACTTGAGTGCTTGTAGTAGACTCTGATAATGATTACAAATTTATTTCTTGATGAAGATATAAAAGGTTTATTTTGAAAATGACCTGAATTAAGAAAATATATATTTTAGTGAGACTGTCTTTACTGTGAATATTCTTTGCTCATCTTCCATCCTTGAACAGAAAATGAAATTTTGATTTTTGAAAAATCCCCTAGGAGTTTTCTACATAGGTAGAAACTGCATATTTTCTCCACAATTCTGCCCTGTTTTTGGCAATCAAAAAGATGGGCTAGGATAGTAATATTAAAAGTAAAAGATCAAGAAATAATGTTTCAGAAATTAATACTTCTGCTGTTAGAATTCTATAATATACTAACTTCAACACACTATGGTGCACATGATACACAGTGCCGTGGATACTGTACTAGGCTATTATGACATCTTCTCTTTTATCAGCTGAAGCAATATCAATGCACATATTTATTAGCTACCAATGTTTATACATTTAACAAAGCAATAACCATAGGTGGGGATTTGTACACATTTGCTGCACATCTGCACAAGGTCTGTGCAGTAAGGCAACACTGTGCAGCATGAGAAGTACTAATCACAGTTGAGTATCTAGCTCTCAGCACTTCAGAGTACTCATTTGTAGCCCTCAGCACTTCAGAGTACTCATTACTACTCAGTGCAGCATAAGTACTAATTACAAATGCATGTCTAGCCCTCAGCACTTCAGAGTACTCATCACTACTCAGTGCAGCATGAGAAGTACTAATTACAGATGAATGTCTAGCCCTCAGCACTTCAGAGTACTCATCACTACTCAGTGCAGCATGAGAAGTACTAATTATAGATGAATGTCTAGCCTTCAGCATTTCAGAGTACTCATTACTACTCAGTGCAGCATGAGAAGTACTAATTACAGATGAATGTCTAGCCCACAGCACTTTGGAGTACTCATCACTACTCAGCTGTGGTGTGGTGCATAGTAGGTTCAAACAATCATGAAGCACTACAGACAAACAAGAATAGATTTGTACACATCCACATCTTTCCACTCTGTGAAATGTATCCCCTAATAATTTCCATTTATCATTTATGATTGAGAGTTGACTCCTGTTTTTGCTCTTGCCCAGTGCAGTAGTGCTGCAGCCCTTACCTCAAACATACTGTCAGCATTCAGTTCTCCTCACTGCACCACTTTATACCTTGTGCCTGGAGTGTCTGCCCCCTTCATTCCACCCTAGCCGTGCTTTTGCTGAATACCCCCAAACATTATGAATCAGTCAATATAACATATGTACTGATTCTTTTGTTAAAGTCCTTTAATGTGCATTTCAATAAATGTGAGTACAAAGATTTCCTTCTTTGAAGCTGATTCTGATATCATTCACCGATAAGTTCATTTTTTAGTCCATTCTGTTGTGTAATATTTCAAAATGTCTACAGGTTCCCTTATGAACTACAAATAAGCATGATTATTCTAATTTTTCAAACAATTGCACACATCATGGCCACTTACTAGTACACTACTGTAAGCATTTACACTCCTTTGAATAATGACAATATAAACATACTTTCATTCACCACATTTACTTTATCATATATGGTATTCAAAAGAATTTTGGAAAATGGGTCATCACAGTAGAGTTCAGAAAAACACAAGTGTATTTTATCATGTCACACACAGACTCAACCACCCTGAGCACATTCGGACATACACACAAAAAAACAATAGCTGCCATATTTGCTATTGCTAAAGATAACACACAGATAAAATATTATTGCAGAATAATCCATGGTAAACCAAGCAGCAACACTGTCTACATAAAAGCAAATGAATCAACAAAAGCAAGTCAAAAAAGGACCACTTGTGATATAAAGTGACACTGTTTAAACAGAATGGTCCTTTTCCATTTAGTTTGCCTGTTTCTTGTACCTGTATGTGCTACTATGTGAAATAAAAAATAATATATATATATATATATATATATATATATATATATATATATATATATATATACACACACACACACACACACACCAAATAATATATGCATGCATACACACACACACACACACACACACACACACACACACACACGCACACCAAATAATATATGCATACACACACACGCACACACATCACATCATATAATATATGCATGCGTACATACCACATATACATCAAATATACAACACTACCACCTTCCAAATAATTAGTGCAAATAATAATACTATGCACTCACAATCTCATGTCCCTGCACACACACCAACACACACCAACACACACACACACTCACAAAAAAAAATTACAAAGCTACGTAATACAAATTAGAAAAAAACACAACTAATAAAACTAACCTTCTTTAATAAATAATGTTCTCCATGTCCAGAATCCTGAATTAAAATATATGCAAACTATTTTATAATACAATGATGCTTATACAGAACAAAAAGTAAATCAGTCATAAAATATGCTAAACCGTAGAAAATATATTAATAAAGAAGACTATTTTGCTTCAAAATTATTAATAAAAGCAAAAATATAAGACATAAATTAAAATAAAAGTAAGGTACTGAGTAGCAAGTATGCAATTTTAAGTACAATAAAGCCCTACTGGATGGATGTTAAATGGAAGTAACAGACCTTCCATATTTAGGGTGCCCCATTACGTGCACTATCAGGCCTTACAATGCCCATGGGTAGCCCATTATTTTGCAGGGAATAAAAGGAAGCCCTCTGCTTTGAATATCAGGCTTCAAAACATTCATGTAAGGTCCATTATGTCCCTATAACCCCCACCCTTTTAGACATTATTATTTGACTGACTACACAATAGAAAAGCATGTTTTATTTAATACAGGGGATTATAAGTGGGTTACTGATCATAACTAGCTTATTATGTGTTCGAGACATGGATGCCAAGAAATTCACCTCAAGAGTGAAGCTTGAGGGGCAAATCTTGGCATCCATGTCAAGAGCACATAATAAAATGTTATGACTGCGTCTTCAGTCATAATTCTTTGTAGTGCATGGCTTTCAAAGCCATAAATGCCTAGTGAGCTCTTCCTGAAAGACAGTGTTAAGAGATTGCTTTGTATTAGAAAAAGTCAGGGACACATTGCTGGCACAGACAGAATGCAGAAATGAATCTATTTTTAATTCTTCCTCTGTCATTTGCTTGTCAGTA
Organism: Protopterus annectens; assembly: GCF_019279795.1. Lineage (NCBI taxonomy): Eukaryota > Metazoa > Chordata > Ceratodontiformes > Protopteridae > Protopterus > Protopterus annectens. The sequence continues at coordinate 854,533,867 of NC_056729.1, read as the reverse complement.
CTGGCAGATTTAATGCCTAGACTGATACCCAATCTTAACAAATGAAGCAGGGGTACTTAACATTTGTTAAGATCAAGTCTAGTGTTACATAAGCACTTAACCGATTTGTCTATTTTCAGATATCAGAGCATAATTGCTACTTCCCTACTTCCCTCTAAACCCGCACCAAATCCTACAATCTGTTCCTGCATTTCTCCTCTTCCTCTTCTCTCCCTACTTTTCACTTTTGCTTCTTCCTCTCTCTCCCCTTATACTTACTTCTGTTTGTTTTCCCCACTCTCTTTACAGTACTCCACTCCTGAAGGTCTCGCTCTACTTCCTGAACTTACGGACTACCTCCTGTAAAAGCTCAGTCAGCTTACCTGGACTTCTGTACACACTAGTCTGGGCTCACCTGAAACAGAACCTCAGAGTGGAATCCCTAAAACTTTTTTTCAGTAAATGTATGTAGCCTTATACCTAATCTCAAATAGCTAAACTTCCATATTTGTTAACCAGTTCCTCAGTGTGTGTGACTCAGCAGCCTACCGCAGACCACAACAACTCCCCTCTCACTGGTACTCTGTGACCTCTGGCCTCCTATCCTTTTTCTGTACCCCTTTGAAGGCTCTCCCTTTTTTCTCTGTTTACTGCTTATTTTTTACTGTACCTTAGAGTCTTTGCTCTATCTTACTCCCCATCCTTCTCTGCCTGCCATTTCTCCTTTCTCCACTAGGTGGCACCATCTTTCCACCTTTCTGCCTGCTCCTACTCTATTAATTCTTTTATTTCCAACTTTACCTCTAAATACTTTACTCCACTTTCCCTACCTTATATTTTTCCTCTAGTGTTGCTCAAACTCTACTAATTTCTATCCAGTCTTACTGTACTTCTACCTACTTACCTCTGCTCCATCCTGCAGTAGCTGATACTTTTTCAGCTGAACTCTTCTGCCCTGTTGCTCTGTCCTGCTCCGTTCACCTTGCGGGCTCACTCCACTCCCCTACCCTGCCCCCAATTCCCACACACCCCTAGCAGTCCTACATTTATTGACATCCCATATACCCTCCCCCTTACATCACCCAATCCCCTCACAGAACTTCTCCTCCCATTTTCCCTAGAACCACCTCCCCCTCCACCAACCATACCCCATTTAGCAATACTCCTCCCCACCAACCAATTCTTACATAACTCTTACAAACTTCTTTTCTCCTCTAATCAAACAACTTTCTAAGATGCTCTCTTTTCCCACTATATTCCCTGCCACCACACTACTCCTGCTCCTCATTCTTCTCCCTCTGTACCATACCACCTCTTATACCAACCTTTACCTAATCCCTCCACATCAACCTCCACCTCCCTACCCTACAAATAATTTCCACAATATCTCTGCCTCTTTAACCCCCTTTCACCCCACCTTTCTCTCAGCATTAAAACTCTTCCAAATCCCCACCAAATGCTACAAACCTAAACCAACCCCCTACCATCCATTCCTAACTAAACACTCTCCTAACAAACTTATTCACCTTCTCTCTTACCTTTGCTTAGCAGGTGACATTCATCCCAACCCTGGACCAGACATTTCTCAAAAAAGTAACCTTACCTCCAACAACAAAGCAAATTGTAAATGCCTCAAATTCCTCACTATCAACACCCAAAGCTTAGCTAATAAAATTACCCTCTTTCATGTCTGGCTTAACCACAATTCACCCGACATAGTAGCCATCTCTGAAATTGGTTAAAACCACACATAACTGACACAGAATTCCTTCCCCCAGGATTTCAACCTCTCCGATCTGACCGCCTAAACAAAAGAGGTGGTGGTGTAGCTCTAATCTACTCCAATCACTTATCAATCACTCCCTTCCCAAATCCTATCCCTTCCTTTAATAACGCTGAAATAGTTACTGGCATTCTAAAATTAAATGACCACAAAAGTATCTGCATCATCTCCCTTTACATTCCCCCTGGTAACAACACCAATACCTTGGAAGACATCCTGTCTTGGACCTCCTCAAATATTAATTACGAAACCTACATAATGGGAGATGTAAATATTGACTGGCAAAAAATCATTAATCATAATCCCACCATATCAATCAATCTCTTCAACTTTACACAACTTATTAACTCTACCACCAGGCCCAACAAAACCAACCTCACTGGCTCCATCCTAGACTGGATCCTGGTGTCTCACCCTAACAGAACTACTACATCTGGTGTCACTCCCGACCCACTAGGAGACCACCTCCCTGCCTTCACCCATAGAACTACTTCCTCTTTACCATTCTCCCACAAAGTCTTGCATACCTGAAATTTATCTAACTTTAACCCCTCCACCTTCTCTGACTCCCTCAAAATCACCAACTGGAACCCACTAAAAACCCTACCCCTAGACAAAGCCGTTGATTTCTTCAACTCCAAATTCCTTACTATCCTAAACTCCCTAGCTCCAGTATGAACTAAAAGAGTTAAAGCCAAGACTGCCCCTTGCCTAATTAAAGAAACCAAGAAAATCATGCAACAAAGAGATAAATTTTGGAAAAGCTATCTCCATCATAAACAACCTGCATTCTTACTTAAATGCAAACAACTACAAAACCTAGCCAAAAAAACAAGTTATAATAGATAAAAGGTCCTACTACAACCATCTACAAATAAATCATGCAAAAAAAAAACAAACAATTCTGGAACTCCATTAACTCTCTCCTTAATCCTGGTACAACTAACAACCCCTGCCCTGATACTAGCAAATCTGACCAAGAAATTGCCAAACTATTTAATACCTTCTTCACCTCTACTGTTGCCGAGCTAACCAAAACCTCCCCAACAACATCCCTCCACCCCCCTCTGCCCAAGTTTCCTCCACCTCACCTCTCTCAACTCCCATCTTTGAACTTAAACCTGTGTCTACCTATATTATAAAAAACTTCTCTCCAAACTCAAACCATGCACCAACTCCCCTGACAACATCCCCTCTTCCTTCTTAAAAATTGCCTCCAAAAGTATTGCTCTCCCCATCAGTATCCTGATAAATAGATCACTACTCGAGTCCTATGTACCCAAACTATGGCGCTCTGCTTTCATTCTTCCACTCCATAAAGGTGGCAAAAACTATAACTTCTCCAACTTCCGCCCCATAGCCATCCTCTCACCCATCTCAAAAATTCTTGAAAAATGCATTCACCTGCAGCTCATGCCATTCCTAACCAATCACCAACTGCTGTATCCTACCCAGCATGGTTTCTGCCCTGGACATAATACCAACACAGCCCTTATCTCTTTCCTACACTCTGTCAATTCAGCTCGAGTCTCTGGTAACTTAGTTTCATCAGTTCTATTAGACTTATCTAAAGCTTTCGATACCATCTCCCACTCCCATCTACTAAACCATCTATCTAACCTCAACATCTCCCCAAAAACTCTAACCTGGTTTTCCAGCTACCTCTCAGACAGGTCCCAAGCCATGAAATGGGGCCAAGCCTCCTCCAGCTTCCTTCCCACCCCCACAGGAGTTCCCCAAGGATCCATACTTGGCCCTCTGCTATTCAACATCTTCGTTAACGATTTCCACAGAGCTATTCCCAATACCAAAATTGTCCAATCATGAGCGACTCAACTTTCATCTGCTATGCCTCTAACCTTACAGAACTCAAGACTCTAACTTAAACCGCCTTCTCAACCACTGAAAAATGGATGCACCAAAACCACCTCTCACTAAATGCTAACAAAACTAAGATTCTTCTATTCACTCACTCTAAATCCACCCCCACTGAAAAAAACTCATTTCAAATTACTAGCCTTAACAACTCCATCATTGACATCGTTCCCTCTGCCAAACTACTAGGGGTCACCACTGATGAACACTTAAAATTCAATACCCACATCCAACTTAACATCAAGAAAACCCACATAAAACTCGGCCTCCTATACAGAAACAAACAGTTCCTCTCCCCCTCTACTAGACGTACCTTGGCCACTACCTGTCTCCTCCCATCTCTTCTATATGGTGCTCCTCTGTTTACAAATCTATATTCCACCCTAACCACCAAACTGGAAGTATGCTACAATAAAATCTCCAAATTCACCACCAAGGCAATTTCCCTCTCCCATCACTGCACCTCCCTTCAAACTTTAAATTGGCTTGAACTCCGTAATCAACTAGACTACTTCCAAATTGTCTTAGCCCACAAACTAATATTTCAACCTAGCAGCTGCCCCGCACTATCAAATATTTTTCAACCTGATACCCCCCCCTCAGACCCCTCAGATCTTCTCACCAAAACCTTATATCCATCCACAAACCAAAGCGCCCAGCTGGTCAGCTTCTAATCTCCTTTACCCTAGCTAAAAAATGGAATGCCCTGCCCTCTACTCTGAGGACCTGTGACAACCTACACTCCTTCAAAACACAATTCCACTGCCACCTGCACACTCAAAGAAAATGTAACTGTACTCTTCATTCTATACCTCCCAAGCTCCCCTCCTCCTTCTCTCCTGGCTAAAATTTTTACCTCTCTAATTTGCCTCTTAGTCATACATTGTTAATGTAACTAACATCCCCTCTTCTAACCTTATGTTCTATGCCTGTCGTCCTCCAGGACAATTCTTCTTTAACATCTTAGTTGCTTAATTTTAAATGAATTCACACTGTATACCAGCTGTTTTTGTAGAATTTCCACCTATTTTGATTGTAATAATTGTTCTTTGTATTTTACTAGTATTTTCATTATGTGATTTAACATTGTACTGTGGAGCTTTTCTCCCCGGGCTTCCACTGAAAACAGGCTCTCGAGCCCAGTGGACCTCCCCGGTCACCAAACTGAAATAAATAAATAAATAATCACCATGCCCCCTGCACTACATGTATTCTGGAACATGACATGTAATATTTAAATTATATAACTAATCCATTATGTCTCAGATCCCTTTAGATATTTTTATAACATTACAAATATTATTTCAAGCTGTTCAGTATACAAAATGCATACAATTTAATTATTTTTTTTACATATGGTCAGAGATATTGACTTTTTTTAATAAAATCAAGCTTTTCCCCCTAATAATGTAAAATGTTTGTTCATTTAGGGCCAGATGCCATGAGGACTTGTGGGTGGAGAAACATGATGCTGTGCAGTTACTCCTGGATGGGCAGTTATTCCATGTCTGAGCCCAAAACTGAGTCCAATTGTTGGCATAATGGTTAAGATGTTTCCCTCTGAGACACAGAATACAGGGTTTGAATCACACATTTGAGTGACATTGACTGGCTTTAAATGGCCTGCAAGGACAGCTAGCCTAATACTTCCCTATGAACAATAGTACTACGCAAGTCAATATTCAGAGGTCTGCCAGAACACTACACCTGACTCCAAAAGGGGAATCCAGTTCTCCTAGCTGAAATAATGTGGCATCATTCATTGGCAAGGCTTGTCAATGGAAAATGCTGAATCCTTGGCAAAGATCATTGAACTGAAAGGCTTTCTTAGTGAGGTAGAAGCTCTGTACTTGAAGCTATGTATTGCAAGTAGCACCTGCTGGGAAGCCAGACTGCCTTCAGTATCTAGTTCCACATACAGGTGGAACTATACTGCAAGTTGCAGGAGTCAAGGGACTAGGACAGTTAACACAAACAGATGCCCCCTGAACTCCTTTGGGTATAGGTCACAGGACTCTTGTTAAAACAAGTATTTCCCTGGTGGTCTAGTGGCCCTGAATGCCTGTCTGTCTCCCTGGATGGGGAAATATAGTCGTGATTGTCAAGTTGTCCATTATGTCTGCATTTACCAGTCTGCCTTACAGAGGAAGGACTTATGCTGGATAGATGCATGGCTCTGCATCTGCAGTATCAGGTCTAACACACAAATGGAGTTGGCTGCACTGGAAAACTTTGACTAGACTCAGCAGCCCTGCCAAGTCCTTGGGTAGATTCAGGCTATGCTCAAAACAAGTAATGATAGTCTTTAATTAAGAATGTTGCATAATCACCTTATCTATTTTGGGCATTGTGAGACCCCTGTCAATTCAGTAACCTGGTTTTGTGGGTGATTGAATCAGGCACACTCCCAAACCCTGTCCTCTCTGTGGTGATGTTATCACAGCAGGTAGGGTGGATTGCATAATTTGATGTATCCAGAGTTGTCCTGCTCTTGCTATGGCATTTTGTTTTAATCTGACCCCTGAACTATGGTTACTAATGGCAGTGAGTGAATGATGTAAGTGCATCTTCATGGCAGCTCATTTTATCATTCAAGGACCATTAATAGTTTACTGAGCTACAAAAACAAATGGTAAGAATAAGCAAATGATCCCAGTGCATTGTTACATGTCACTCTTTTCTCTGCTCTGTTCCTGTAAACTGAGCTGCATGTTTTTTTTCTTGCAACAATCATTTCAAGCTAAGACAGATTTCTCTCTTTTAATATGCCAGACATGTTCTTTAGTTGACTGAGAGCTTTTACTTAAAAAAAAGACTATTGTAAAACAAAACATTTAATGTGAATTCCTTACATGCAGAGGCATCTCCATAGCAACTGTTTACTCAGTCACTTTCCCTTAATCTTCTAAGGCTTTTCAGGACTTTTAATAACAAGGAAGCATTTTATTAAAAAAAATCTCTATCTATCCAGTCTAAACCATACAGTTAAGTCACATATTACATCAAATAATAATAATAGCAGTTACAATCCTGCAAATGACTGCCTTTATTAATATCCAAGTTACCCTGTCCTTCTTTTCTACATTAGGTAGACTTAATAATCATAAGATTCATTTCGGCTATCAAAATTAATGGACTCTGTGGTATAATTTATATATGTTTATTCATTTTTTTGTTTCTTTATGTTTTTACTTATTTGCTAACAGGTAGGTGCAGTGACACCTCAGCCATTTAAAGCCATAACCTGGACTGTTGAGCAAAACATGATGTTAAATGAAATATAATTCTAACAAATGTATACACGTAGAAAGAGTTGGCTTTTTAAATTTTCAGAGTATTGGTGTAGAAAGCTGCTACCATCCTACTCTGAGTACTCTGAAATTATGCCCCCATCGCACATCATCCTGGGAGGTAGGATTTTCCCAGTTCACATAATGAATATTGACTAGATGCAGATAATAAGAATCTTTACCATGATATGTTAATTAATCTCATTACGTCTGCTTAGCATTGTACGAACTTTTCTGAAGACTTGGTGGATCCACAGAGTCAAAAGCAGTAGATGTGCTCTGTAGGTCCATTTGTGTGGCAGACCTCATATTGCAGCAGGGTAGAAATGTTTTTAACTGTATCAGCATACGACTGTTTTGTGTTTACACTGTCTGGATATTACATAGGTGTGAGTGTGGATAAGACAGTGTAAGGTTTATTGTATGCTTCTGGTTAAGACAGAGAGACACTTCCTGTTTAATTAAATATTTTCACCTTTATCAGATAGTCTTTTGATTAAGTAGAAGTTGATTTTCAGTGAGCATGATACAGTTTATACACTGCCTTGTGATATCATATGCTGTAAAGCTAGCAAAAGAAAGAGGATCAGTCTACTGTCTCCCCCTGGTGACACGTGCTGCCACAAGATGAAGGTTAGTGAAGAACTAGAGAGAGATATAGGGGAGAAGTTAGTTAGACTGGAGAAATGCAAGATCACACAGCTAATAGAAGGATCACAGAAGTCCACTAACATCATCGCAAATCAACTCACCTCAGCATAGCTCTGCACAACTCAGCACCACCCAGTGAAAGGTACATAGATAGAGTACAAGTGGATAACATACTCACATGAATTAGGAGAAGGTACCCTTTCAATAGTACTAGAGGAGAGAATTTATTTGTGGAAACTGGCTTTTGAAGATTGATCTAAAATGAAATGCAGGAATGCAGTTATATGGGGTTGCTTAAAGAACAGAAAGAGTATATGCAACATTGTTAATAAGGGTCTGCTTTCCTGAAGCTGATTTTGAAAGAAGAAAGCCTTAAAGTCTTTGGCGATAACCTGTAAGATGAAAGTGCAAGTGAGGATCCTGGCATGAAGAATGTATTATTTTATATAACACACACACACACACACACACACACACACACACACTTCTTTTAAGACTATCTGACTTAATAAAGGCAAATCTGTTTAAAAGTCATTGTTACTGTCATACACCATGAAAACGTTTCAGCTCTAGTTTAAATGCTATTACTAATTATTATCAAGCGGTTACAGTTTTTGTCTAAAACAGATCATTGTTGATTAGTAATGCGGTTGTCTAATTTGTGAGCTCAAGGACTTTAGTGCATCAGGCCTCTCTGTCAGGAAATGATTCTTTCAACTTTTGCGAATTTATATTCATTACTTTAGCAATGATGTCTATCCATGTTAACGTCTACACCCCCCTCCTTCTTTCGCCTTTATATTTCACAGGATTGGAGTCTTACCTAGTGAAGCCTGTCTTTGGATTATGTGGCCAAAGTATTTGAGTTTTAGTTTACTATCAAGCCTTCCAGTAAACAATCTGGAGTTATTTCCTTAAGAATTGATTTATTTGATCTTATAGTGATAAAAACACAGAAGAACTCAGGTACAGCCAAGGCTTCCAGTTTCAATTGAAGTTTTAATGTTAAAACATAAGTGCTTTCGCAGGAAAATCTGCTTCATCTGATGCTAATAAATACAACTGAAATGTGCTTCTTTTTACACAACCTCTAGCAAGCACTAGTAGTCACATGATACAAATTAGGTAAAAACAATTAACATCATAGGGTGTAATTTGAGCTTACTACCCTACTGAATGAAAGAAAAGCTTGCAAGCATGCACTGCTATCAATAGAAGGCACTTATGAAAAATATATAAAAAACACATACTGGAGTGAAGTTTGTATTATTTTATATAACAAACACACACATATACAATCCGATATATGTCCAGACAAGCGGTTTGTAAACTGGGCTGTGCATTATCAATATCCATCAGCTGAAATTATACAATCTCAATACAGTAACATGAAATCAATAACTGATAGGGGAAGACAAATCTGAAGCAATCCATCCAATAGTGGAAAATATTTACAAATATCTATGGATGTCATGCAACAACATTCAAGTGAATAATATTTGTAAACAATTATAGATTTAGTTGTAATGCTTGTACAGATGTATGTATATATATAGCTATATATACATTATAATATATGGAACCTGACAGAATCCACAAATTTCTACATGAAAAGTAAGTAAGGTGAAGGGCAATCAGCCCTTCAACATAGCCAACAGTAGTTAACAATGAGTGTGGGACCTAAATGGTGAAGATAAGTAATGCACACACACAGAGAAATAGGGAAATAGAAAAGCAGATGTGGGGCAGGTGTGAAGAAGAGGGACACACAAGAGGTATGCTGAAACAGAAAAGTCAGAATGATAGAGAGATACGAGTGGGAATAGTTCCCTCCCATTTTTTTTTTTTTTTGTGAATAGAAGGTGTGGAAAAGACAGAGAAAGAGAAGGAATACAGAAATTAGCAGGGATAAATATGCAACAAATATCACAATACATGACGGACAAAGGTTGGAAAAAACATTAAGGTGAGATAAATTACACAGACAGCACACTGTACAACAAAGGTGAAGGAAAATTGACAAACGGGGGTGCATACCAGCCACAGCACAATGCATAAATACAGATGTGCCTATACATTATCTAGTGCTGAGATGTTGAGAACTGTGTGCCAGTCAAACCTGAAGCAGTATGACTGCTGATAGTAGTGGGTCAAAGTGAAATTAATGACGGTTGTGATACAGAGTAGATACTGAATCCAACAAAGTCTGTCAGCAGTCCAGATAAAGCTACAGCATGGATGAGCAAATCCAGCCAGGGAAATGCAGGAGAAGATAAGCAGAGAATAGACTAGAATCTCCAACCATGACAAACAAGCACAATGCCAAGCAGAAGTACTGTAGCAAACATAGTATGTGACCGTATAATGCACAGCTACTTGTACACAACCTAAACATATGCAAAATTGCCTGCATATGTGAAAGACATATGCCTTGTCAGAGGCAACACATATGTGTTGTCATATGCATATGGCCTGCATTGGATGAACAAAGTCCTATCTAAAAGAAAAGTCAGTGCATGTACACACAGTAATGATATAGAATAATAAAGTCAATGCATGTACACACAGCAGTGACAGAGAATAATAACCCGTAATTAATGTATACATAATGCTAGATAAGGCATTTAACATAGTGAAACAGTTTTTAAAAAGCAATGGAGATCTTGCTTTCTCTGTTGCTTTTGCCCACAGCTCTGATGTACTGTGTAGACATGCGCATGCGCATCAGAACTGCCACAGAATACCAGACAGCTGCAGAAGGGCAGCAAGGAGGCATTATACAATGCCATTATTTAAGAAAAGTAATTATTTTTTTTCTTAAATAATGTCATTGTATAATAGCAATAACCCACTTCTGGGTGTAGGTAATGCTGGATTTACCCACGGTTGGCTTTGTTTGGCCACTCGGGCTTCGCCCTTGTGACCAAACCACACCAACCGTGGGTAAATCCAGCATTACCCACACCCAGGCGTGGGTTATTGCTATATTAGATGAGCAATGCAACATAGTTATTGTCTGACATCACAACATCAGAGAAATAGAATGCAGTACAACACCTCAGGAAAAAAACTTGACAACCATAATCACAGTGACAGCATGTGATATCTACCAATTTGGTTTATTCAACACAGTGTTCATTAAGAAATGTATAACTATCACTACCTACATTTGCAGTTATTCTTATCTATATGCCTGATCCATTAAAATACTATAACACTGGCCAGTGAATATTTAAGAAGCAGATAGGAATTAACAGGATTGGGTTTGTGCACAGCAACTGTAGAAAAAGGATATTAATTTTGTGTTAAACAATCCATTACATTTGTTCACTACAGACGTGCATGACATGCTGAACTGAAGTACATGCTATAAATCATAATCCAACCTCATAACAAACATTGAAACACCCATTCAGCAATAAAATATGCAGACTATGCACAACATAACAGTCAGTGAGTACCACTTCTACACATGTAAGATTACTATCACCTAGGCATAATAACAAAATATCCCATGAATGAAACAGTCCAGGTAAAAGCAGCATGACAGTTACATACATATAGCTTCATAGGTTGGTACTAGGCTATCGGCCCTAGGGCCTATACAAGCCTTAGCCATAACAATTCCCTGGAAATTTCTTCCCACAATATTTACTTCCCTGGACCCCTGTCTAGCAAGGCAACTGACATGATCCCCGGGATGAATTTCCTATCTCCCATCCAATTGTCAAGGTTCCTTTTGAAGAGGGCCAAGGAGGCGCTCAGCTTGACATGTATGGGCAGTCTATTCTAGAGTATGGGGAGTCTCTGGGTCAGGAAACTATCCCTCCAGCATGTTTTGTTCATTGTGATGACAAGGTTTAGATCCCTGGAGCGTGTGGCTCTGAGGGATTGGGATTTTTTTAAGTGGCGCATGTCCAACAGCTCAGGGTTTGACATGGCCTTGTATGTTAATCAGGGATCGCCTCTGAGTAGACGATATGCCACAGAGTATAGCTGGAGTTTTTTTAGATGGTCAGCATAGGGCATCTGCTTTAGGCCTGTGATTCTTTTAGTGAGGTATTTCTGCGGCCTTTCCAGCTATTGCAGATGTCTTGTGATGTACATACCAAATGGGGCGTTGTACTCTGTAATGGGTCTAATGAGGGATGAGTACAGTGGGACAATGACCTCCTTTTTTATGGATGAAAAGCCCTTAGTGATGAGGTGTGCCACATCGAAGGATTTCCTGACTGTTGTGGCATTGTGGTTATCGAAGGTGAGACCATTGTCCACCTGTGTCCCTAAGTCTCTCGTCACACTTTTGGTGTTCAGTGTATTGCCACCTATGTGATAATTCATGGGTACATGGTTTTTCCCAAAATGGATAACTATACATTTCTTGGCATTAAGCTTTAGCCCATGGCTGTGGCACCAAGCAACTGTTTCTGTAAGGCCATTTTGTAGAATATCCACATATAATACATATATATATATATATATATATATATATATATTTATATATATATATATATAAATATATATATATATCTATATATAGACATATATGTACTGACAATGAGATGCACATGCAACAATAGTGACAGAACTGGGATGTTTTGAGAATGTTTGCAGATAATGGAGATGTTTGTAGTTATCCATGAATTAAGTTGTAGGCATTAATTCAAATCCTGGATACCTGATGTTTAAAACAGATATACTATATAACTGAACAAGCTAGTATCTGCCATATCTGTTCTTAAATGAGTTAAGGTAGATGACAAAAAAATCACCCCATTGTACAGGATTACTAAGGAATGTTTCTAGAATCTAATGGATAATGGTGAAATACATAAGGCCTAAGGGCTATAGGTATTAATGCACCACTTAATTACTAGATGTGTAAGATGCTATTCTGCAAATCTGAACAAGCAGTTACCTCATATATCTGCTCAAATATGTAGTTATCAAAATAAAATAGACATGCTCCATACCAGAAATCTAGCACTGGGATCTTCCCCAGATGTATCCTTAAGACATTCACACTGACCTAGAGCTAAGTGTATATCACAGTGTTTAACTGTTTCAAAAATGTTTCGTAATATAGAGACTAATAATGTATGCCTGTATTACTCAGCATTCACACATACAAAAATTTACTGTGTGATGCTTGTCAAACCATTATGGATAAAGGAGAAATGTATACTAGGCCTAAATACTATAGGCATCAGTTAAACACAGCCATTATATATATATATATATATATATATATATATATATTATATATATATATATATATATATATGTGTGTATGTATATATATATATATATATATATATATATATATATATATATATATATATATTGCAAGTGCTATAAAACCTGCTGGAAAGCACTAGGAAGCCTTAAACTGATACAAGCACTCAACTATCCTTGTTAATAAGGAAAAAATAATCATAGGCACTAAACAGCCTATAATTGCAAAGGATCTTGGCAAGGTAAGGGAAAACAGCTCTTGTGCTTTACAAAGAAAAATAAATAAATAAAGCACCTAACGAGGCATGTCCAAGGGTCAGCTTCTGGGGATTTCTCCTGTCCACCTGGTGAATCTGGGCATACTGGGGAAATGCAGCAATTGCCTCATGTACACAGACAACCCTCTCCTCCTTCCACCTAACACTACAACCTGCGAGAGATGCACTTACATAGCCAAACTGGAAGCAAAGCTCTCACCAGCCAAGATTGTGCTAGACAGTCAAGAGGAGAAGGTTAACCCCCACACTACACCTTAAGCAACACATAGCCCTTCAAAACCCTCACCACCAACACCTACACATAGCAACACTAAACCCACATATGCGGAGGCCCGTAACATTAACCTGCCCAAGCAACAAGGACCTCCAAAGCTGAAATGCAAACAAACACCAGTCACAACCAAAGTATCACATAGCTCACAACATCAGTGTGCCACCCAAAAACAGCCCCTAAGGCAAGACAGCGTACCCAACACTTTAGTCATAGGTGACTCTATAGTCAGGTACACTGATGTCCCACTCACCAGGCTGAACAAGGAGAAAATTACAGTCAGCTGCCTCTCAGGTGCCAGGATTCACCACATAACGCATGCACTCAAGTCACTCCACAACAAGTACAAATAAGACTCTGTCATTGTCTATGTTGGAGTGAATGACTTGAGACATACCTCCCTGGACTACATGAAAAGAGACATGGAAGAGCTCTCAGATCATGTGGCCCAGGCAGGTATGACCCTAAAACTGAGTAGCATCTTGCCTTCACCCAGAATGATACCACAGTATAAGGACAAAATGATTGACTTCAACAATTGGCTAAGCTTCTGGTGTCATTCAAAGGGAATCTAGTATCTGTCTGCCTGGGATGACATGATTGACAAACCATGATGCTTTGCCAGATATAGTCTGCACCTGTCGCCCCTGGGATTCAGGTTACTAGCTAAAGCGCTTACCACCCCTATAGTGCCTTTTTCAGGCAAGGCTCAAAGGACAAAATCACCATTGTAACAGGTACAAGTATGTAGAATCTGAAGGTAATGCTACTCAATGTTAGAAGTCTAAACCTCAAAATGCACTCTCTTGAGGCACTCCTAAAAATGGAGAACACCAATATCTGTGTAGTAACTGAGATCTGGTTCAAGGCTCCAGAGAGCACCCCTGCAATACCAGGCTACAACTCTTACCACACTTTTTGGCCACCAAACCAGGACTGAAACACTAAAGGTGGAGGAGTGTCCATATTCATCGAGGATATTCACACCTCCAGGCTAGTTGCCCAACACAATGCATCCACAATTCTTCAGGTGCAACTAACCCTAGGTAAGACTGCAATCCAAACTGTAGCTTGCTACAGATCCCCCACCATGCCCCAAGATTCTCACTACACCTTTCTAAACATACTGGAAAATATTAAGATACAACCAAACACCCTAGGTGATTTCAGCTACCCTGCCATTAACTGCTAAAACTACTCATGTACCAACACCTTTGCCCATCGGTTCTTGGAATTCATAAACTCCAGTGCCCTGGATCAACTAATCCATAGTCCCACCAGGGGCTCCAATATCCTGGACCTGATCATTACCAACATGGGAAATTGATGCTCCACACCAGTGGTCACCCCCTCATTGGTTAGGTCTGACCATAATCACCTTTGACATCCACATCCCACCCTCTCCCCCCAGCAAGGAAACATCCGTAAAAAATTTCTCCAAGGCCAACGTCATGCTACTCAAGTCAGAAGTGACAAACTTCATGACATCCATGCAGCTGGGAATTGAAAGTTCAACTGCTGAACCCTACACGAAAGCACTGTACGAGCACATCCACTCGTGCATGAATCGTGCCATCCCAAATAGAACCAAGACATTCTCCTCCAAAAAAAGAAGCCAATCTGGTAGTCCCCTGTTATAAACAAACTATACAACAGATGGAAGAAACTGTTGCAGAAAAGAGGAAAATCCCAGGATGCAAAAAACTGTCTTACCAGCCTCAGTAAGAAGCTGAGATCCCTCATAAAATCCTCCAAAGTTAGTTACGAAAATAAAATTGCCAAAGATTCCAAAGACAACCATAAGACATTCTATAGCTATGTCAAGAATCTAAATGGCAATGCTCAGATCTGCTCTGAGCTACAGAAGAATGGCATTAAATATACTGATCCCAAGGATATTGCCAATATCCTGGCAGATCGATTCTGTACCAACGTCACCCCCCCTCACCGCCTAAAGGGCCCATCTCAATACCGAAAGATTGCCAAATTCCAGTAATCACAGCCACAAAGGTAAAAAACGCACTCTCCAAAGCTAAGAATACATCATCCATGAGACCAGACGACATCCCAGGCTGTGTACTACATGAACTATAAAATGAACTGGCACCTCACCTAAGTGTCATGTTTAATCATAGCCTCACCTCAGGCTTCATGCCCACTGAGTGATGCACAGCTACAGTTATCCCACTCCACAAGAGGGCATCCACCTTGGATCCTGGGAATTACCGTCCCATCAGTCTCACAAGCCTGATCTGCAAGGCCATAGGATGTATTATCATGGAACTTATAAACAAAGACACTGGCAACCTTCAAACACTGGACCCCACCCAGTTTGGGTTCGTGAAGGGCCAATCATGTCTCCTGAACCTGACTGACTTCTTCAAATCAGTCTCCAGAGCCCTGGACAAGGGTAAGGCAGTCCACACAACCTATTCGGACCTCAACAAGGCTTTTGACACCATTCCCCACTCTGGAATCATAGATAAACTTACTAAGCTGGACATAAATCCCTACATCACTTGATGGGTTGCCAGCTGGCTTACTGAAAGAACCCACACTGTAAAAGTAGCCGACTTCAAATCCAGCTCCAGACAAGTGACAAGTGGAGTACCACAGGGTTCAGTCCTGGGACCACTCTAGTTTGGCATCTACTTCTCTGAAGTACAGGCCAGCACTAAGGGACTTTGACTAACAAAGTTTGCAGATGACTGCAAACTGGGAGCCATTACTGAATCCCCAAATGATGTGGATATTCTACAAAAGGCCCTTACAGAAACAGATGCTTGGTGCCAGAGCCATGGGCTCAAGCTTAATGCCAAGAAGTGTATAGTTATCCCCTTTGGGAAAAAACAATGTACCCATGAATTACCACATAGGTGGCAGTACACTAAACACCGAAACTGTGATAAGAGACTGAGGAACACAGGTGGACAGTGGTCTCACCTTCGATAACCACATCACCACAACAGTCAGGAAATACTTTTATGTGGTGCACCTTATCACTAAGGGCATTTCATCCAGAAAAAAGAGGTCATTGTCCCACTGTACTCACCCCTCATTAGACCCATCATAGAATACAATGCCCCATTTGGTATGTACCTCACAAGACATCGGCAACAACTGGAAAGGCCACAGAAATATCTCACTAAAAGAATCACAGGCCTAAAGCAGATGCCCTATGCTGACCGACTAAAAGAACTCCAGCTGTACTGTGTCGCATATCGTCTACTCAGAGGCAAACTCTGCTTAACATACAAGGCCATGTCAAACCCAGAGCTGATGGGCATGCTACACTTAAAGAAATCCCAATCCATCAGAGCCGCACACTCCAGGGAGCTAAACCTTGTCATCACAATAAACAAAACATGTTGGAGGGATAGGTGCATGACCCAGAGACTCCCCATACTCTGGAATAGATTGCCCGTACATGTCAAACAGAGCACCTCCTTGACACTCTTCAATAGGAACTTTGACGATTGGATGGGAGATAGGAAATTTATCCCAGGGATCACGTCAGTCACTCTGCTAGACATGGGTCCAGGGAAGTAAATATTGTGGGAAGAAATAGCCAGGGAATTGTTATGGCTAAGCTTGTATAGGCCCTAGGGCCGATAGCCTAGTACAAACCTATGAACCTATATATATATATATATATATATATATATATATATATATATATATATATATATATATACACACACACGCATGTGTGTGTGTGTGTGTGTGTGTGTGTGTGTGTGTGTGTGTAGAAAAGATGTACTGTATACTTGCCAAGAAAATAGAGGGCTTAAATTGCTTATGTTCAGTATTAACTACTTTTTTGAAATAGCTACCAAAGCCATAGATGAGGGAAAGGTAGTCCACACAGCCTACCTGGATCTCGCAAAGGCCTTCGACACAATACCCCACTCTGGCAACATAAATAAGTTTACCAGCTTAAATATCAACCCATATGTCACAAGATGGGTTGCAAACTGGCTCAGGGATAGAACTCACATGGTCAGAGTTGTGGGTGCCATGTCTGACTTTAAACCGGTTACAAGTGGCATCCCACAGGGTTCAGTCCTGGGACCCCTCTTGTTTGGTATATACTTCTCTGAGATACAGGCAAGCATAGGAGGACTGTGGCTGACCAAGTTCGCAGATGATTGCAAGCTGGGAGCCATAATCGACTCTCCGACCGACACAAGCATCCTCCAGAAGGGTGTTACAGAGACGGATACCTGGATTGTTGGACACATAAATAACTATCTTCTGGGTAGCAGTTAAAAAACACAATGTCACTATCTTTCAATAATAAGATATAACATGCAATACAAAGCAGCCAAAACCTCATAGTTTCTGGGGATCTAGCAGCCCCCACACTGCAGACTATATAACTGGATTTTGACAAAGGCTTAATATAGGCCTCTGGCCTGAATATCATCTAATCTAATACTGGCCCTGGACAGAATTGTGCACAGAAGGTTGTTGTTGGTTGAGGATGGGGTTGCTGGGAAAAATATGGTCATTACCATTTAATTTTCCTTACAATAAACCTCTGAGTTGTGGACAGAATCTCATTACAGCTTGTGTGGGGGCTGGGGTCATTATATTCATTACTTCTTTAACTTCCCTGACAAACTTTAAAGGTTTGCACAAGAGGTCACTATAGCCTGTCAAGAAGCAGTGTAGTGTTTGGGATCAAAAAGTTGGAATACATTACTGTAATTGTTATTTTTTTCACATCCTTGACAATAAAGTCTGACATCAGAGGGGCATACAAAAGGTGGCTGTCTTTTGATGTAGGTTAGTGGAGTCATGCTGCATATATGATTGACAGCAGCTACTTGAAATGCATAACTGTGGCCATTTGTGCCTTTATTCTAGTCTAATAAAAGTGGGAAGGACAGAAGTTGACTAGCTTTATGTATATTTTTCTTTTGGGGGTTGGTAAGGCAGGCACTATTTCCTGATGTGATTTATCTTCTCAGGTTATTAGCTTTAAAATGTAAATCAGAACATCTCTAACCCCATGGCTTCTGGGGGCTTACCTGTCCTTACACTCTTGGCCTTATCTGATTATTAATTCTGCAGTTATTACAAATATGTTAAAAGGATTAAAGAAAAAGCAAAGTTGAAGAGTAAGGCCAATTTCCTTTCATTAATCATGATTTTGTTCAGGGCATTTGTGAATCAAAAGTTGCAAAAAATTCCAAAATGCACTTCAGAACATCTGTAGATCCTATGGCTTTTGGGACCCTGGCTGCCTTCAGACTCCCAGCTTAATTGAGTTATTTCCTTTATAATTAATACAGTGCCATCTGCTCCTTTTAGGGTGGAGGACAAAGCTGGGAAAAAAATACAAGAAAGTGCAAAAAAAGTACTCAGGATGATGTAAGGAGATTGTTGTAGGGGATTCTGAGGATCACTGAGTGATATATGTTTGGAGAGAAGAGTGGGCAGCAGAAAGGGCACCATGGAGCCCTTCACCTAAGACACCATTTCACCTAAAGCCACTCTTGATTGTTCTTGAATTACTTTTGTGTTTGTCTTGTTTTTCTCCCTTCTGTTTGGCTGGTTGATGAATTTTAACCCACCTGGGTCCCCTGTTTGACTCCTAGTCTATTTCTATGGTCAGATTCCAAAAGAAAGTTGTAGAAGGACAGCAGGCAGAAGGAAGATATCAGCTCATCAGTGGCAAATGTGATTCCATAACAGATGGCAATACAATAGCAATTTTATCCACAAAGTTTCCCTTAGAACTGAAACCTGTAAATTAGTGTGGCTAAAACAAACGCATACTGTGGAGACAAGCTTAGAGCAGCTAGGTTGCACATTAATTACTACTATCAGATTTTACTATAGTCTAACCTAGTGTATTTCCCAACCCCAGGGACCACCCAATGAGACCTCTGTATAAACCAATCCATGACCTACAGTACCTCACCCAAATACAGGTCCAGACAACATGGATAGCCAGTTTCCATATGTCTCTTTACAGATAACCATTTACTCCTTAAAACTACATGGTATGTGAAAGATGCAAATACACAATTTTAGTGGAGCCATAAATCTTGCATATGAACAAGGCTGTCAAGAACACACACAGTACATCCACTACACATAATATCCACCACATACATAGACCAACCTATACTGAGGCACTAAAAATCAATTTTACCAAACCTCAAAGACCTCCTAAGCCTATAAACCGTAAAGCCTAACCCCAGATATTTCTAAAGCACTCACAAAAAGCAACACCAAACACCACATATATTCCTACATCCAGTGGAGTCCTAAGAGCAAAGCCCACAAGGCAAGCCAACACATTATCCGGGTCCAGGACTCTAGTCATATGGGAGTCCAGTGTACAACCCACAGATGCCCTGCCCATCAGACAGATTTAAAAAGGAGAAGATAACAGGGTCTAAATGGAGAGATGATAAATCAGCAAGCAAAGGAGAGCAGTATTGCTGGAATTGAATTCATCCTCAAGTCTTGGTGAGTACCTTCATGAAATGGACCCTGTTTTTCACAAAATCTCAAAAAGAGGACACTGATATATAGACTGTACCAGGATGACGCTGATATATAGACTGTATTTTATATAGCATATATCATGGATAGAAGTAGGTTAAAAATAAAAAAAAGATAGTTGTGTGCACAAGACCCAGAATAAAAAAAATTGCCCAGTCATGGTAGGCACACTGGTGCCAGGAATGGAAAAAAAATGAGTGTAGAATCCTCAAGACACAGAAATATTCCTACAATGGGGCTAGGCCCAGGGGGAGGATCGCCCCACCCTTTTGTAGAAGGAAGCAGTACTCCACAAAAATCACAAAAAACTGATAGGCCAAAAAAGAGCCATAAGGACAACAGAGTGGACAACTGAGGATAAGAAAGAAACTATGTATTGTTACTATTTTGCAGGAATCCCAGAATTTCCAGACAGAAGATATACAAAAGATTAAGAGAGAAATTAGAGGAAAGAAAAATACTTGCTCAAGAAAAACTGTCAGAAGCTTCAAATAAAAATGTGTATTCATTAATATAACATATTTATGAAAAACATTATATAGACCAAGAAACCTTGAAGCATTTGGAAAAAGAAGTGAGAGAGAAAGTGTGAAAATATAAAGAACAAAATCTAGAGATTTCTGAAAGGTATAGAAAAGAAATATGGACATGGAAAATAAAGAGAGATCTGATATGGTACAATATTTATACAATGGACACATCCCATTTACTAAATACAAGAAGCAACCCCAAAGATATTCGAAGAAAAATACAAGCAAAGGCATCCACATATGTAAAATTCCAAAATACAGAAAATAAGTTCATAAAGAGCAACTATAGAACAGAAGATTAGTAAAGTAGAAGTTAAAAAAATAGAAGTTGAAGTTATGGAATACCTGTGAAGTGAATGATTTAGTGTAGAAAATCTAAACATATTAGATCACAGCACGATGGAACAAGTCCCACAAGTAAGGAGAAACAGGAGGAGCAGGAGACATCTGAAGAAGAAATGTGGACATGGGAAAGAGAAGGAGAAAGAGATTTAATATGTTGCAATATTTATGCAAAGGAGAAAGCAAAAACTAATCAGTAAAAAAAGAGCAGTACCAAAGATATTTGAATAGAAATACAGGCAAAAGCATCTGGATATGGATAATTTTACAATACAAAAAATAAGAAAACAAACAGGAAAACTAGAAAAGAGGTTAGTAATGGAGAAGTTAAAGAAATAGAAACTGAGGTTATGAATTACCTGCAAAGTGAAGGATTTAGTGTAGAAAATCGAACATTGATAACATCACAGCAGGATTGAGCAATGGATCCCCAAATTAAGGAGAAACCAGTGTTGTGTAAAACATGTGATCAGTTGGCATATGAGGATACTTTGAATCCTTCCATAGAAAATCAGTACAAAAGTTCATTTGCAGTTGTACAGCAAGTGAAGTCAATGTTGTGGAGTGATAGGCCAGTGAGTTCCCATATGAAAGAGCAGAAGATGACACAGGATGAAACTCAAGAGAATGTGGCACAAGAAGATGCTGTGAAACTTTTTCTAGAATGTCCATGGGAAATGGAGAACAAAGAATGTACCCTCAGTTTAGAAGAAAATGATCTAAGAGAAGAGTTAATTGATTTAATAAAGATGGACAGACATATTAAGACCAATAAAAGAAATAGATTACAGAAAATCAATAAAAGATTCTGAGGGATATTGCCAAGATGGTGAGCAGTTAACAGCACTGTTTTTAGCTCTGCTTCATTTTAACATATCTGACAGGATTTTTACTAAAAAAAAACCTCAAATAGAACATTTCAAAACTTCATGGATTTATAGTTGAACATCTGCTGAAAGATTTACTACAAAAAATAACACGTTTGAAACTTTTTAATTGCTTTTTCCTGTCAAGGAAACTATAAATAACTTATTGTCTCAGAATAAGCTACTCTAAGCCCAATGTATAAGACAGTACTATGAAAAAAGACATACAGGCTATACTAAGTAATATCAGTGAGTTGTCTGTAAAGACATAAATTAGAAAGCAAGATGAATAATTTCAAAGAGCAATGTAAAAAAACAAGTTGAAGTACTGAGTGAATCTCTTAAAAAACAGTCATCACAAATCTCGAGTACAGAAGAGGCAATGTCTGATTTTGATGGGAAATTACTTGAAAATGAGAATAACACTGAATTTCTTCTGAAACAAAACAACTTATTCTGGGATAAAATAGAAGACTTAGAGAACAGATCTAGAAGGAATAACATCAGGATTTATGGTTTTCCTGAAAAAGAAGAGGGAGATCATATGAGTCAGTTCCTTAATACCTGTCTGCCTAAAGCTTTGAACCTGCCTGAAGCTTTTTCCTTTGGTAGCAAAAGGTCACATAGATCACTTTCTAACTCATCTTAAAAAAAAACACCTTCACCAAGGTCAGTGATCGTAAGAATTTTCTCAAGTCAGGATAAGGATTTAGTCTTAAAAGCTACATGGACTAATTATCCAGTTAAAGTTAAAGGTAATACAATAAGATTTGACAACTACTATTCTACATTAGTGATGTCCAAGAGAAAAGCATATGTGCCACTTTGTAAAAGATTAAAAAAAACAATATTAAAGCATAAATCATGTTTCCAGCAAAAATAAGATTCACCTTCCAAAAGGAAAGAAGATTAACATCTTGAAAGATACAATAGATTTTATATAGAAAAATAAAATCCTAGAAAAAAAACAGAAGAAATGGACTGAAATCTTTAAACTTCTTTGAAGAGAAATACAACAAGAGATGGCTGATTAATAAAAGACAGAAGACAGTAAAAAAACTGAAGGACACATGACAATCAATGTATTTCATGGTTCTGAAATCTTATTAATTTAAATAAGTGCTTGAATACTTATGAACAGATGTGCATATTAATTTTTTGTAAGGTAAACCATTTATTTATTTCCCTACTTCAGATGGTTACTAGTTCCCTTTATAAAACATTAGAGTTTGATTCTTTTAGCTATATATGAAATTAAAGCCACTTATTTTCACTTAGAGTGTAAAAGGTTAAACTATTCATCTTCTTAAAAATTAATCATTATTATGATGAAACTTAGGTGGCACATTTTCTAATATGTTGGCATAGATGAGTAATGTACTATTAAATATAATACAAGATGCAACAAATGACACTAAAGAGGTATGTTAAGTAACATTCTGGGTTCTTAAAATGGTCCACTACATGGAATAGCACCCAGGAAAGACATGCTATATTATAAAAATGTATAAAAATATAGATGCTTACATATGTAAAAGTTGCTACTGGAATAATATCAAATAATTAGAATAACACTCACACTTTTTACAACTTAAACCTGGATCACACATACATAACTGCCATTCTTGTAATGCAAGTTTATATGCTATGTTTCCTTTAAAAAATGACAGATGTTATGTGATCCTACCTCGCCTACATTCTGAATGATGGGTTATCCAAGTCTCTTATTGGCTGAGCTTACTATATCCCAGGATGCACCACTGCCAGTCCCCAGATCGGCCTCGAGCTGGCTGGGCTGAGTAGTTTTATTAACTAACTTTCTGTCAGTTTTTGCTGTTTTGCTACCAAAAGCTGTTTTAACAGCTATCGCTAACTTTGTGTACGTTTGGATTGAAAAATTGTTGTGTGTGATTGGGTTGAGTTTGTTTTCGCCCCTCCATCCAGGGCCTTTCCGGACTGTCAACCTTCAATACAGGGTCTCTAGTAATACCTTAGTTAGTTTAGAGTTCCCTATACTTTGTTCAGGAGTGTTATATTAAGCTATTACTGTAAGCATAGCTTTATTATCAGTGAAATTTAGTTTGTTTACTCTTCTGTGACTTGAATTGTATAACATCATGTCTCAAACCCCTAGGCCTTCGGGCTTTAAAAATAAATGTGGGTTTAAAATGTCTATCACAGACGATCATTCGCTCTGTGTATATTGTCTCGGGGCAAAGCACTTACAGGAGTCATGTAGTGTATGTCATGCTTTTTCCTCAAGGGTCCTCCAGGAGAGGAAAAATAAATTGATTCTTAAGGGGTTAGTCAAACCCTCCTTTGAAGAAGCCTTGGCATCCTCTCGCCAAAGAAAAGGGCTTCGGTTCCGACCAGTCCGTCGGATCCGACTGCCAAGAAACTTAGGCAGGCCTCGGCTCCAAAGACTTGAGCCGAGGTTGGTCTGCCTCGATGCCACCAGTGTCGACTCCTATGGCTTGGCCGATGGCTGGGGCATCCTGCTCGGAGCCGACAAGGGTCGCCCACTCAGACACTTCCTCCTCGGCTGAAGTCTACCTCGGCACCGATGGAATCTGCTGTGAGTATTCCTCGGCGCCGATACTCATCGCTCGAGCCGGTCCCCTAGCCCTTTGGGGCCGATGGAGAGGCCTTCGAACCCGTTCTGTTTCCTCTCGGTCTTCGAGGATGTCGGATTCTGATATCGACAGGGTGCTCCAAAGACTGTTCCAGTCCCCAGTCTTCCAAAATTTGTTTACCCAGCTGGTTTCCGATGACCGGCCCACCCGTTGCCATTCCTCCTCCGACAGCAGGTGCTGTTGGAGCCGGTGGAGATTTTAGGGTCGGCTCGACCCTTACTCCAACCGGGCCGGGTCCGAGTTTAGCACGCGGACTTCTTCGGCTGGACCCGGGGTGATGTTTGGGACCTATGCTGGTTCCGAGCCTCCCCTCGGTGCCCGAACTGCGGGACTCCGTCGGCTATCACGGCTCGAGTCCGGACACTCACAGGATTCTGGGGTCCGGCTTTCAGGGCCATGAGGAGTGCCTTGGCCAAGTCCTCTTGCCATCTCCCGGTTTTACCAGCACCTTCCCTGGGCGTGGAGACTGGGTCTTTGGCAGTTCCCCTGTCCGTAACCAGCGGAGCCCGAGGCCTGAGGTTACCCCCAGTGGGGTTCCCTCCTCCTGAGGGTTCTTGAGTTATCTTCAGAGGAACCCCAAGGAAGAGATCGTGCAAGAGGAAGCACGTGGACTCCCCGAGTCTATTACATCGGACACTGATATGGATGATGCGGAGGGGTCCCTCCTCGGATGATGTCTCATTTGCGGACATCTTAGAGATCCTCAAACAGGCTGGATATCCAAACCCCCTCTGCTGACGAATCAGTGCTCCTCAAGGCCTTTGGGGCTCAGCCCTCCGCCTCCTGGGTGTCTCCGCCCGACGAGCTTCTGGATTTAGTTTGTATCCAGATACTGTGGAACCAGTCCCTTCTCGTCCAAATAAATTCTTATCTGCTCCCCGAGAAGGAGTTCCTTACTAAAGGCGTGGCTGTAGATGCCATGGTGGTGGCATCTGCTACACAACAGGACGTGGCAGAGGCTTCAGCGTCTATCCATCCTCCTAATAAGGAGTCTAGGAGTATGGATAGGCGAAAGCGCACCCTGACTTCAGCGGCCTTTACCTTAAGGTCTCTGAACTATTTGGCACATTTTACAAGGCTTCAGAGGGACCTGGTCAAGGAGTTGTCAGATTCCTCTCGGGTAACCTACCTGAGCAGCTAGCCCAGTCGGTTAGCTCTCAGTTGGCTATCCTTACGTCAATTTCTAACTCGTCCATGAGGCTCATTTCCCAGGCACAGGCGTGGCTCACGTAGACAAGCCTGGCTCCGCTTGTGTCAGTTTGCGGAGGCCTTCAAGTCTTCCTTTTGATGGGTCCTCACTGTTTGGACCCAAGGTGAAAGACACCCTTACCGCTGTGAGCAAGAGGGAAAACGTTATCTGCCGAGGGGCCCGTTATTCCACTCCCTTCGGCCTTACCCCAAGGCCAAAGGAGGAAAATGTGGTTCAAAATCTGCAAGTTTTTCTCCCAACAGCAGGAAGATTCCCGTCCAGAGGCAGAGGCGGGAAATTTCAGAGGGCCCCGCAATTCTGGAGACCGCGAGTCCTTGGCTCTTCAGCCTCCCACACATGAGGGATTGCCCAGCTGTGCTGCTCGAGCCAGTCGGGTGTCGTCTTGCCAAGCACCTAGAAGCCTGGGAGTCAATCACTCAGGACAGATGGGTGCCGGATCATTGCCGGAGGTTACACCATCCCATTCAAAGACTCACCCCTCCGTCCAAGAGAATCCCGGACCCACCACCCAGTCAAAGGGAAATAGCAGCCGCAGAAGCTTTAAAGCTGCTAGAAAGGAGTCATCCAACCGGTCCCCACAGACCAGATCGGATCAGGAAATTACTCCAGGTTCTTTTAGTGCCAAAAGACAGGGGACCTGAGACCAATATTGGATCTCAGCAGACTGAACCAATCCTTGAAATCCAGATTCCGAATGGTCACGTTACAATCCATTCTCGCGTTGTTGGAGAAGGATGTTTGGATGTGCTCCATAGACCTCAAGGACGCCTATTATCACATACCGATACATCAGGCGTCCAGAAGGTATCTGCGCTTCAGCCTGGGAGTCAGTCATTACCAATTTTGTGCTCTGCCCTTTGGTCTCACCACAGCCCCCAGGGTGTTCACCAAGTGTTTGGCAGTAGTGACGGCTCACCTGAGAAGTCTTGGATTCCAAGTGTTTCCCTATCTCGACGACTGGCTCCTGACTGCCACCACCAGGCATCTACTAATGGACAACCTCAAAGCCACCATCTCCCTGGGTGTTTCCCTAGGGATTACATTCAATTGGTCAAAGTCTGTCTTGCTGCCCTCTCAACGCATAAAGTTTATACGGGCAGAGATAGACTCAACATTGATGCGAGTCTTTCTTCCTGCCGAAAGGATCCGAATCTTACAGGGCCAAGTTCAAGCTCTGATCTCGAGATCCAAAGCCCCAGCCAGGATGGTTCTACAGGTTTTAGGCTCAATGTCTGCCACGGTTCTCTTAGTTCCCCTAGCAAGATTACACATGAGGATTCTTCAGTGGCTCTTGTCAACTCAATGGTCCTTTCAGGATCTTCCCCTCAATCATCACATCATGATTACGGAAATATGCAAAAGGGACCTTCGCTGGTGGCTTCAGACATCCAACTTGGATCAGGGAAAACCCTTTGTTCTCCCCCCTCCAGTAGTTACCCTGACGACAGATGCCTCCCAGATAGGGTGGGGGGGGGCATTGTCTGGGCAGGCTAGTTCAGGGCTCCTGGCTCCCGGACGAAGCTCTTCTCCACATCAACGTGTTGGAGATGAGGGTTCTATCCCTACAGGCCTTACACAAGTTTCTTCCACAAGGCATCATCGCCATCCACACAGACAACATGTCGGTGGTTTGGTATCTGAACAAACAAGGAGGGACCAGATCGTATCCCCTTTGCAGAGAGGCCATGAGAGTGTGGGAATGGGCTGTAGCTACCAACCGCTTCTTGGTAGCGACCCACATCCCGGAAAATCAAATGTATTGGCGGACAAATTAAGCAGGACAATTCTATCTCCTCACGAATGGTCTCTAAACCTACAGTAGCAGCTCAGGTTTTCAAGAGATGGGGGCGCGTGCTGCGACCTATTACAAAACACCAAGTGCCAGAAGTTCTTCTCCTTGATTCCACATCAGGAAGTACCAGCCATGGATGCTCTAGCACAACCTTGGCCAACAGGGCTACTTTATGCCTTTCCTCCAATTCCACTCCTTCCAAAAGTTATTCAAAAGCTTCTCAACTGGGGACTTCAATGATTCTGATTGCCCCATACTGGCCTCGTCAGATATGGTTTCCTTACCTGAAAAAGCATGCAGTGGACGATCCGTGGACCTTGGACCTGATCCCGGATTTGCTAATCCATCAGTCGGGACATTGGCATCAGTCCTTCAATCTCTAAAATTGACAGCTTGGCTCCTCCACTTCCAACCTTAGTTAGAAGGCACACACTAGACCCGAAGTTGTTCACATTTTATCTGCCCACAAACCCACCACTAACAAATTGGACCTCAGTAAGTGGAAGAGGTTTGCTATCTGGGCTCAACTCAGGCTTAGACCCTATCACTGCTCCTGTCCCAGAGGTTTTGAAATTCTTAACATCCCTGTTTAATCAGGGATCTTCTGTCTCAACTATTAAAGTCCAACTAGCTGCTATCTCGAAATTCCATGAATCCACGGATCCTCCTTTGATGAGCAGCAGACTATGTAAAACGTTCATTAAAGGTGCCAGTCTGTTAAGACCACCAGTTTTCATCCTGCACCTCCGTGGGATCTTGATTTGGTGCTTCGTGCATTAACATCTCCCTTTTGAACCGGCTGCTACATGAATTAAAATATCTGTCTTGGAAAACGGCATTCTTAGTGGCTATTACCTCTGCAAGGAGAGTCTCAGAGCTTCAAGCCCTGTCTATTAAACCACCGTACTTGATTTTCCACAAGGATAGAGTATCACTTAGGCCTAATCCATCCTTTGTCCCCAAAGTCTGTTCTAGTTTCTGTCTTCAACAATCTCTAGAGCTACCAGTTTTCTTTCCAAAATTCTCTAATGAAGCAGAATATACTCATAAATTGGATGTTCACAGACAATTACGCTTCTATTTAGACAGGAGTAAGTCAGACCAGTTGTTTGTGTCCTTCTCAGATAATAAATTGGGCCAGACCATTACAAAAGCTACAATCTCAAAATGGATCAGAGATTGCATAACTCAGGCCTATTCTTCTTCGAATAAACATCTTACATCATCTATCAAAGCTCATTCTACCAGAGCTATGGCTACTTCTATAGCCTTTCATTCCAAGCTCGCTATTTCGGAAATTTGTGCTGCGGCTACTTGGTCCAACCCGCACACTTTCATTTCCCATTACAAATTGGATGTGGCATCTAAAGGACGAGCATCATTTGGTTCCACGGTACTCAGGAGTGTTTTCCAGTGAGCCACCCAGGATTCAGGTGCTAGGGGCTGTCCCATCATTCAGAATGTAGGCGAGATAGGATCACATAACATCTTTTAGTTATGTACTCACCATAACTTCAGATGTTTGGGATCCATCTCGCCTGCCTTGCAGATCAGAAGAGATGGAACGGTTTTGAGCTCCACTGTTTTTATCTTGTTTCATCTGACGATGTTATATAAGCAGGGTATGCATGTGTGCATGTATGCGGACAAACTAGATCTGGGGGACTGGCAGTGGTGCATCCTGGGATATAGTAAGCTCAGCCAATAAGAGACTTCGCTCTTTGGCATAAGTCGGAGCCGAGGGATCGGCTCCGAACCCATCATTCAGAATGTAGGCGAGATGGATCCCAAACATCTGAAGTTATGGTGAGTACATAACTAAAAGTTTGCTTTTATTAAACATCTCATACAAATAGTGCTTGCTAAATCATTAAATGTTATTTCTTACTTTGAGATGTTTTTATTGTTTTTTGATGGTTTGGAGGGGTTTGAGGGATTGGTGTGTGGTGTGCAGGTGGCTTGGATTCACTTGTGGATGTTTTTGTGAGAATTGCAACTGATGGACTGCCCATTTTCCAGCCCTTACCATGAAAACCAGTTTGAAACAACTTAGACTCATGAGCACTTTTGTGATGCTCTGGGAGTTCTGAAAATAATAATAACTGTCCAGGTTACTTCTTCCAGCCTAAAGATACAATCATAATATTTTGGATCATATGTTAAGATGTCAAAGAATACAATTTAGATAATAAGCAAAATATAGTGAATTGCATTCCAAACCACTGTCAGTTATTAAATACTTCTGAATGTTTGCTACTGATAGTATACCTGACATGTAATAGCACCCAGGAAAGTTATGTTTACGAGTTAAATCTGGATCACTCATAACTGGCTTTCTTTTAATGCAAGTTTATATTCTACGTCTCCTTTTAAAAAAATACAGTCTACTTTATATTAAACATCTCATAGAAATAGTGCTTACTGAATCATTAAATGTTATTTCTTTAAATACAATAGGTCTTTAGTGGTTAACATTCTTTGAAATGTTTATTATTTTTTTTAGTAGTTTGGGAGATTGATGTGTGAAGTGGAGGCAGCTTTGATTCACCTGTGGATGTTTTTGTATGAACTGCAGCTGATGAATTGTTCATTTGTAAACCCTTGTCATGAGGACCAGCTTGAAGCAGCTTAATTAGAATCATGAACACTTTTATGATGCTGCAGGAGTTCTAAAATTCTAAGAACTGTCCAGGTTACTTCTTGTCTAAAAGTAAATAATCATAATATTTTGAATCATATGCTAAGATGCTAATGAATGCAAGTTAGATAATAAGCAAAAGACATTGAACTGCATTCTAAATCACTGTCAGTTATTAAATAGTTCTGAATGCTTGTAGTATACCAAAAGGATTATTTATACACTAGCCTATATAATGGCACTTCTGATAAAAAATTAGGACTGTGTTTCTCTGTTATTGTCTCTTTTAATGATAACAAAAATGTAATATCTCCAAACAATTTACTCTGGAGGTTTGAATCTTAAAAGGGAAGATTTTGCAGATGTTGGTTTAGATACTATTAGGCATAACATTTAAGAAGAAATAGGACTGATTTTAACAGTAGTACTAGATTAAAGGGTGTCAAATATACAAAGGTAAATATAAATGTTCTATTATATGACACTCTACACTAGGATTATACAGTAGCTAAAATATAAAACCTAGGAATGTAGTTATAGTACAACACATAGTTTACAAACAGAAACAGAAAGAGATTATAATAAGTAAATATGTATATAATTAAAGAATATAAATATGTCTACAAGGGTGGGAGGTTGGTATAGTAGTTAAGGTGTTCACCTTATGGACACAAGCTGATTCTCACATGAGGTAATTGGCTGGGCTTGAAATGTCCTGCAAGGACAGTCAGTCTGGTACTAATTTATTTTATTTTATTTATTTAACATTTGTTAACCGGGAAAGTCCAACTTGGAATGAAGTCAATTTTCAGCGGAGGCCCGAGGATAAATGCTCTAGATGTATGTCTTTGTAACGTGGGAGGAAAATGGAGTACCCGAAGAAAACACACATGAATGCAGGGAGGACATGCAGACCCCACACAGAAGGCACTCTAGCCGAGAATCAAACCAGGGAAACTCTTGCTGTGAGGTGACAATGCTACCGTTGC
Organism: Protopterus annectens; assembly: GCF_019279795.1. NCBI lineage: Eukaryota > Metazoa > Chordata > Ceratodontiformes > Protopteridae > Protopterus > Protopterus annectens. The sequence goes on along the minus strand of NC_056729.1, from coordinate 854,502,986 downwards.
ACCACTGTGCCGTCCTTATTAACTTATGATCCTATGTACAACTTTACACATAGTAAATAAAATAGAAAAAAATATAAAATTATCTGATCTATAAATTAATAAATATGAAAACATCAACTGACGTCCTCTATATAGTAAACCAGGGTGATAATGTGAGGTACAGGGAAAGAGGAGTGTAGAGATATTCAGTTTAGTCAACTTACAATAAAGATTCTGAACACCTGTTTAACTTTTCTTATTCATAGTAACTCACTGACAGGCTTTTTTAAGTTGATGTATGCTAAAAATGAGACACATTAATATGAATCAAAAGCATGAGCTAAGATTTGTTAGTCTAATAGAAAGGTAGTTTGTTCATCTTTTTTGACAAACTAGGAATACATTATTTCATGGTAGAATGTTTTAGCGTTATATCATTAGGTATAACTTTTATTTGTTTCAAAAGTTTTGTCCATAGCTGAAGATTTTATTTTGTTATATATAAAATATATAAAAAGTTCTGTACATAAATGCAAGTTCATCATACTTTTTTCTCTTATATAAATGTCTTGATTTTAAATGTATATCTATTAATATTAATGGATTGAATAATCTAGTAAAGAGGGGGAGTCTGTTCAAATACTTGCAATTACATAAAGCTCAAATAGTATTTCTACAGAAAATACATTTACTTAATAAAGATGTAAATAAACTTTCAGTAATGAATTATGTGGTTTTAGCAGGTACTGGGTTTTGAGCTAAAAGAAGAGGTGCCTTCATTTTATGGAAGAACTCATCAGTAATGCCTAAAGTAAAGGATACCTGTGTTGATAAAAATGGTATGTTAAGCATTGTTATAAATGAGTGGAACAGAAGACTATATACATTGGTGAATTCTTATTAGATTCCAGGGGATGGAGCTAAAGATGCAAATAAATTACTTGGATACTACAGCCTATTACATGAAAGGTAAAGTTGTAATGGCTGGTAATTTTAATTATATTTTATCAGACAAATATACCACTGCAGAGAGAAAACTGAGAATCACATTCTTAGACAAACACTTAATGACTTTTGCAAATCTAATTAATTTAAAGAACAAATATGAGCTAAGGAAAACAAGCTCATGTCAGTTTACTCATTTTCATTTATATATATAGGGAACACAAACAAATATTGGTAAAATTTTTGTCTCAAACAATCTGTTATCACATATCCAAGAAGTTTCAATAGTTTCATGTCCATTATTGGACTACAATGCTATAATCATTGATATTATGTTAAAAACTGACAGTCTAATACATCACAGGAGATTACCGGTGTACATTATTAAAATAAAAGGATTTAAGGATTAGTATGTTAAAGAGATCAAAAATTTCCTAGAAATATGTTTGTGTGTGATAAGGACTACAGAGAGACTGAGCCTGTGATATCGTTTACACTGTTTCAATTGAAAATTATTGAGAGAAGGAAGAAAATATTAGAATTGACTAGAAAAATTCAGAATACGGTGGAAATGAAACAGAGACAGGATTTAGGAGATGGTGATGGAGGAAAAGAAGAGTACTTATATTAATTGCAAGAGGAGCTCCAACAGTGATAGAAGAGGGAAAAAAAGACAATGATGATAGATTTGGAGTACTAAGCGGCTGCTGTCAAGAGAGGAAGATTATACTGGCATGTATTTAAATTCCACCTAAAACTGCTATAATGGAGCTTAAGAAAATTCTGGGAGTAATAATCGGCTTTCAGCAAGGAATATTACTTAAGAGTTGGGGACTGAAATTTGTTTTTCACCAGTAAAGATGTATCTGGGGCCCAGAAGGGAAAATATAACAAAGGAGGGTAGATTTTTGAAGAAATGTATGAAAATGTTTGGTATGGAAGAAGTGCATTCAGTATTATAAGTCTGGAGTGAGTTTACATATTATTGGCCAAGATACAGAAACTGGGCTAGGCTAGATAGAACTTATATTTCACAGGAACATGTGTACTTAACTGAAGGTCTTCATATGCACCCAATAATTATTTCAGATCATTTGCCAATAATAACTAAAATAAAAACACAAGTAATAAAATAAAAATGGGACACTGACACTGTCCCACCTATCTGTTGAAAAGAGAGGAATTTAAGGAATGGGTTTTAGAAATTATTCAGGAGCTATTAGAAATAATAGATATTGCTTCTAAAAATACAGCTAGGGAGTGGGATAAAATAAAGTGGAGTTTAAAACTATGGCAGAAATAAAAGAAAGGGAGATATGGCTAAGAAGTAACAAGAATTATTTAGAGGGAATGACAAATGTATTGCAAAATAGGGGGAATCCGACAGAACAAGAAGAAGAGCAACTTCAGAATGCTAAACAGAAAATAAGAGATTACTTTGATAAAATAAATATTTAAAAGGGGCACTATATGTCATGTTATCATGTCATGACATCTGACCAATGCCTGTTTGGAGTTTGCATGTTCTCCCTGTGTCTCTGTGTGGTTCCTCCCTCCTCCAAAAAAAAAAATGCTGAGTGTTTCCTTCTCAGACTCACCAATGAATGAAGCTGTGGGCAGCAGCACAGAATCTATATGGTGCCCAATAGTGGGAAGAACTGTACTGACCAACTGCTTTGGGGCATCTGCTGTGGTGCACAGTATTCTCAAGGTAGGGGAACATGGATCACAGACTGCATGCTGTGACAGGTCTAACCACTCAATGGTGTAAAATATGGCTCTAAGTGATTCATTCATGTTGAATAATGTCACCAAATGGGCATGGGTAGTTGCCAGTGATAAGTGGGTTAAGGACCTGGCCTACTCCAACCTATGCTAGGGACCCATGCCAATGGTGAGAGAGGTGTATATGCCCCTATTGGCTAGTGAATGCCCACCATAAAGCCCAACAGCCTTGGGTCAATAAGCTACTGGCCATCCAGTGTCTCATTGCCCAGCCTGGGTTACCTGGCATAGCTCTATTGAGTGAAAGCTGGACATAAAACCAATCAACCTGTCAAACATGAACTAAGAATTGCTACACTTAATGTGGGTTCACTGAAGGGATGCAGGTTGTAAATGGATTACATGATAATACAGAGGAGGCTGGACATCCTATGTATCCAAGAGACAAGATGGAATGACGGTGCAGCAAAGCCACTTGACTTGGTATTCAGAGTCTACTACTCAGGAGGGGAACGGTCTAAAACTGGTGTGGGAACTGTGGTGATAGAAAGGCTTCAGAAGGCAGTGAGAGATAACATCAGAATTAGTGACAAACCTATAGTAATCAGACTCCAGTGTAATGCTAGGGCAGTATTCATAATGTCAGCCTATGCCCCACAGCATTGTTATGATAGTAATGAAAAGAGAACATTCAGACAGTAGTTGCAGGACCTACTAGATAAAGAAGGACAACATGAATTGGTGTTGATAATGCTTGACTTCAATGCACATATCGGTACAGACAGAACAGGATACGAGGATTGCCTGGGTCCACATGGGTGGGGCAACAGGAATAAAGAAGGAGTGGCCATTCTAGACTTCTGTCTAGCACATGGCTTAATAGTAGCCAACACTTGGTTCAGAAAGAGAGACAGTCACAAGATCACATACAAGAGTGGCCAACATGCAACTCAGGTAGACTTCCTCCTAGTAAGGAAAAGGCAATGGGGAAGAAACAATGATTGCAAAATCATCCCTAGTGAAACAGTCAGTCCACAGCATAAACCACTGATTGCCACAGTCAGCTACAAGCAGTGGTCAGAGACAGCTCTAAGGTCAACATAGACCAGGATGAAGACCTGGAAGTTGACTGGAGAGAAAATGCAACAGTTCAAGGAATTACTCAGGGCTCTAGCACCCCAAGAAGAGGAAATAGGTGGAGTTGAAGAAGAATGGCAACACCTCAAAACAGAATGTGTGAAGACGACAGAACAGATATGTGGCAAAGTCAAGCATGGAAATAAGGTACATAAGAAAAGCTAGTGGTGGAATGCAGAAGTCCAGGAAGTCAGCAAAAGAAAGAAAGAGTGCAGGAAAAATTGGGAGACAGAAAAGACTGACCACACTAGGAAGGAATACTGGTTGGCTAATAAAGAAGCTAACAATGGAGTTGCAGTAGCAAAGAATAGGGTATCAGAGGCCTTTACCAACTTCTGGAAAGTGACTCATTAGATGGCACAAAGAAACTATATCAGGTTGGAAGGCAAAGACAGAAGGATAAAGAAGATAGTCAGACACCCTTCATAAGGGATGCCAGCAACAACCTGCTCACCAGTCCACAGGATATCAAAGGCAGATGGATGAAGAAAACCCCACAGAAGCTGTACTGCCCCAGAAACAGCCTATGATGAGAGAAGAAGAGAAGCCAACCTTAGAAGAAATAAGAATAGCACTTAGGAAAATGAAGTCAGTGAAAACAGCAGGCTCAGATGATGTCACAGCAAATATGATAAAGATGTTGGATGAGATAGGGGAGAAATGGCTACTGAGAGTACTCATAGCAGTGTGGAGAGAAAGGAGTATCCCAGATGACTGGAGAATAAGCATACTTATGCAAGTGTACAAGAACAAAGGTGGGCAGTACAGAGGCATCAAACTCCTACCACTTTCATGAAAGTCCTAGAGAGGGTGATTGATAAATGGATGGGAGATGAGAACTTCAGATTCAGCAGTGATACAGATAGTTGAGAAGAAGCTAGAGATGAGGAAAGAGTCCAACTGGACATTCCTAGATTTGGAGAAGGCATATGACATGGTCCCAAAAAACCTGATGTGGGCAGTACTGTGGTGGTTTGAAGTCCCAAAAACATTGGTAGAATTAGTGCAGGCTATGTACAAGGACCCAATGACTCAAGTATGAACAGTGTTCGGCCTCTTAGAGGGATTCCCAATGGGAGTGGGTGTACACTAGGGTTCAGCTCTGAGCCCACTGCTGCTCATACTGGTGATGGACTACATTAGCAAACAGGTTGGAGGGGACAGATCAACAAAGTTGTTGTATGCAGATGATGTGGCATTATAGGCAGACACTGACCGAGAATTCCAGCAAAGTATAGAGCAATGGAATGCAAAACTGAAGGCACAGGGGATGAAACTAAGCACATATAAGACAGTGGTAACGGCAGCAAGCTGGGGAAATCAGAAGAAGCTGAGAATTGAGAAAGAAGGGAATATAGTGGAACAAGTAAATAGCTTCAAGTATCTGGGAGAGGAGGTTAAGGAGAAGGGAAGTCTGAATGAAGAGGTCAAAGCCAGAACCAGAGGGCTGCAGCTAATTGGCATAGAATGTCAGGTGTAGTCTGTGACAGAAGAATGCCAAAAAAGCTGAAAAATAAGGTGTATAAGACAGTAGTGTGACCAGTACTACTGTATGGTATAGAAAGCTGTGCAATGAAGAAGCTCGAGGTGATGGAAATGAAGTGCCTGAGAAAGGTGGTAGGATGCACTCTGTGGGACAGAAGTAAAAATGAGGACATAAGAGCAGAAGCCAAAGTAGCTCCAATTCATAGGTTCATAGGTAGGTACTAGGCTATCGGCCCAAGGGCCTACGTAAGCCTAGCCAACAAGGTTCCAATTGCAGAAAAGATCACAGAGAACAGATTACAGTGGTTTGGAAACATGCAGAAAAGCAGAAGACAATCTGGTGAAGAATATTTGGAACAGACAGGAAGAAGGTAAGATTAAATAAGGACATCCAGCAAAGAGGTGGATAGATTGTGTGAAAGAAGATCCGCGACAGTCAGGCATGAGTGTCGAAGAAGGAAGGAGTGTGGCATTGAATTGAGAGAGATGGTGATGGTTAACACAATTCCCTAACCCCATGTAGAAAATGGGAAAAGGAGGCTGATGATGATGATGATGATGATGATGATGATGCATGAATTTAGAAAGACTGCTGCCAAGCAGCTGCTTTTTTTTATAATACCTCTAGAGCAGAAAGACTTGTTGTGCAACATAAAGTAAAAAGAGCTGTCACCAAGCTTAAGGAGCCTATAACAAGGAAGATAACGAGATCTTGTAGAAATATTAGAAATATTTCTGAAATTTTATAGAAGTCTGTATAAAGCAGAGACATATGGGAATCAAGAAAAGATACAAATGGAAACAAATGGAAATGTTTATGGAAGAATTAAATATGCCAATGTTAGTGGTAGATGAGGCTCAATTACTAACAGGGTAGGAGGAGATGAGATAAAAATGATGATGTATAACCAATGTAAAGTAAAGTCCACAGGAATAGATGGTATTCCTGTGGAGGTTTGGAATTTAAAGTATTTTAAGAGAAGGAGAAGTACCAGCATCCTGGAAGAAAGCAGTGGTAGCTGTAATAGCTAAAAAGGGTAAAGATCTATCATATCCAGTTTTATACAGGCCACTTTCAATTTTAAACTATGATTATAAAGTGTTTATGTCTATAATGGCTAAAAGAATGGCAAAAGTGATGCCAAAATTGAAAGATATGGATCAATGCTGTTTGTGGAGGGCAGACAAATATTTGATAACTTTAATAGAATACTGAGGATCCAGAGGGAAGCAGATGCAAGAAAATACCTCTGTTGCTGGTGGGTCTTGATGCAGATTCAGTATTTGGCAGAGTAAGCTGGGACTTCATGAGCAAGGTAATGGAAGTAGTTGCTTTCCCTGATAAAATTATAAGGTTGATTAGGAGTATATATGAAGGATTGGAAGTGAAAATTAAAGTGGGCAGGGTCCTCTCTAATAATTTCAGCTTGAGTAGAAGAACCAGGCAGGGAAGTCCTCTTTCCCCTTTGTTGTTTGCATTATATTTATAACTGTTGGCAAAGAAAATAAGGCACTCAGAAATTCAAAGATATAATTGGTATGGTAGTCTAAAAAATCTGGCTGTATTTGCAGATGATATTATTTTATACCTGACAAAACCAGAAAGGGACATTACAGTGTTTTAAAACATTTTAAGACAATTTTAAATCTTCTTGTGGTACAAAATTAATGAACTTAAAACAAAGGCAGTAGCAATAAATTATGTTCTGACACTTGAACTGGTCCAGCAATATCCATATTTATGGGGACATGATAAAATGAAGTATTTAGGAGTATGGATTAAAATGACTCCATTGTGGCATTGGACTAAACATAATATAGTACAAAACTGAGAAACTGGAAGCTTTGTGATATGGATAGTAAGATACAAGCAGTTAAAATGTAATAGTCCCTTTAGTTTTATACACAGGTTAAGCATATGTTATAAACCAGAGGAGAAGTTGTGGATAGCAGTCAAAAAATAACTGAAGGATTTTATCTGGGAGAGGAAGATGGCAAGAGTCAAGTGGGAAAAGCTGATTCTTCCAATGGAACAAGGCAGACTAGGATTAGTTGATTTGAAGGGGTATTTTAGAGCAAACCAGTTAAGGTTGTTATACATAGCACAAGCAGAAAACTATAATTCAAAGTGTAAAGGGATGATGACGATACAGGGGAGAAGCTCAAGACACAAAAAGAAACTGAGAATGTGGATGCAGACTCTTAACGAGAATGACAATAATCACACAGAATATTGTATTCAAAAAGTAGCAGAAAGTATTCTAAGAACCAAGCCAGCAGAAGAATGGAGAAAAGAGATTCTGCCAATGGGGATGATTGCAATTAGGGATACAGATAATAGGCAAGAGGGGCTGGAAATTATTGGAAAAATAGCAAATGATCCAAGATATTGGGAGTAAATAAATAGAAAGGGAAAGGTAATAGAATAGGCAGATGCCAAGAATGTATTTGGACTGCAGGTTAGAGATTACCTTCCCTATCAAGGATTGATATCAGAGTATAAGCAAACAGAAAGAAACAAGGGGGTCCTAAATGAAAGACTAGCACTGGTAGAGATTTTAATAGAATCTAGAACAGAAGCTGCAGTTAAAAAAAGGAATAATTAGGAAAGCATATAAAATATTGCATGACAACTATAAGAATCAATCAGAGGAGCTTAGAAAGGATTGAGATTGGATAAGCAATTCACAAAGAGACAATGGTGGGGGTATATGCATATCTTCCAAATATGCAACAACGTCTAGAATATTTAGAATCTATGCCTGGAAGTGTTTGCATAGGTATTTTTATACTCCAAGTAGACTCCAATTAATTTTTCTCAGGTAAACAGCATATGTTGGAAGTGTGATGGGGAGAAAGAGGTAACTGGGAGCATATTTTCTGGGAGCGTAATGAGTTGCCAGACTTTGAAGATTCTCTGCAGACTGCTGTGTCAGAGATACTGGGTGAGCAAACTGGTGCAACTAAGGAAATTATCTTTTTGAGCTATGATACAGAATCCAGTTGCCTAGACATAGTAAGGCCTTGCTGAGTCTAATTATGGTGGCTGCCAAAAAGCAATTACTAGAAAATAGAAGTCAAAGTCTAAACCAACTTTAGTGAATATAGTAACAGAGATAAAACTATTGAAATTGTGATCTTTAGAAAAGGAAATGAGTAAACTACATAGTAAAAAATGGGAATCGTGGGAACATTATAGGCAGAAGAGGAACGAGGTTTAAAAAATTCAGGATTTGAATGAGCTATGTAATAGTTTGCAACTACAGCAGTGTCAGCGGTGTCTGTAATGCATAATTTTTGCAACTAAAATTGTATTAATGTGGTTTGTTTTTCATTTATACAAATGTAAGATTGCCTATGTCATATGTGATAATTTAATAAAGATTTTTTTTTGTTCAACAAAAAACAAATCCTAGAAATAAACATGAATGGTGAATTAACTGAGATTGCCCTGTGAGATTCACTAACGGCTTATGTAATAGAAGAGTTTCAAGCTGGTATATTAGTAAAAGAAGAGAATGGGACAAAGAATTGAATATGCTACAAGCCAAAATAGGCACATTAAAGTTAAATCTATAACCAAATTACATTATCAGTCAGTCTGAACTTAAAAACTTAAATACAAAATATGTTGAAATTCTAAATCATAAAGTTTCAATAATCCTGGAAAAACCTAAACTTCAAACATATTCAGTAAGCCCTTTAAGCTTGCATAAACCTGCTCTTGGATCAAAGAAAATTAATAAACTAAGTCATATCAAAGAAATTATAATACATATAAATAATAAAAACGAAAGTAGAACAGATATTAAAGGTATTCTTGAGGGCTTTAAAATATTGTATGAAAATATAAGTAATAATAATACAAATAACCTAGACAATGATGATATAGTTGAAACTTTTCTAAGGGAAAATATAAATAATAAATTAGCAAGTGAAAACAATGATAGACCATTTACTTTAACATAAATAAAAGATCAAATGACTTCAATTCTCAGATATGTTCCTGTATAGAACCAAACTAAATTCAACCTGTTCCTGACTTTCAACATCCCTAGATGACAGGTGTACTGTGTAGTTTCACTTAGTGCATAGTACTATGGACCAGGTGTTTATAGTTAAGATTTCTAGTTTATGACCCTGTTTGTCTATAGAAATTTCTTTTTGAATTTATGTTCAAGCAGTTCTATATTTGTTGTATAATATATTGTTTAATTGTTTCTCAATATTCTAACCACTGTATGCTGCATCAATTGTAAAACTCTGATTTTTGCTCATTTTATATGTTCTATGTTCTTTGTACAAAATAGCTATGTTTATATATTTTTTTTATTTTTATTATTTTTTTATAATTTTTTACTTTGCATTTGTAGCTTTTCTCCCTGGCCTGCTGAAAATCGTCACCTTGTGTCCAGTCAGACTAATCTGGTAAACAAATGGAAAATAAATAAAATAAATACATGAAAAAATTAAAAAATAACAAGACAGTAGGCTTAGATGGTCTTGTACCAGAACTATATAAAATACCACCATATGATGCAGTTAAAATATTAGATAAAGTCTCTAGATAAATAAAAATAAATGCTAAAGCCTCCCCCATTATGGAAATATTCCCTTATATCACCTATTTTAAAACAAGATCAGGATCCTATAAAGTGTTCATCATGCAGACCCATTTCTCTTTTAAATGTGGACTATAAGATGCTCATGTCCATTTTAGCTAACATAATTAATCTACCTATACCTAAAGTAATTAACAATAATCAAACTGGGTTTATTTTAAATAGACAAGTACAGGATAATATAATAAGAATACATACATTAATAGGCTATGAAAAATAAAAATAAAAAAATAACTTTCTATCATTTGTATTGATTTAGATAAGGCGTTTGACTCGGTTAATTGATTGTACCTGTTTAAAACACTTAAAGTCTATAATTTCTCACCTGTGCTAATTGCATTAATTTATAAGTTATACAATAACACTTGTGCTTATGTTAAAATAGGTTATTTTCTTTCTAATTCCTTTAAATTACAAAAAGGCACAAAACAAGGTTGTGCATTATCACCTTTACTTTTTGCATTAATAGTATCAAAATAAAAGAAGATTTGGAACTAAAGATTCAACTCTTTGCTGATTATATTTTACTAACAATATATAAAATTATTTACAGCATATAATTAGTTTTATGAGTCAGTTTGAAGAACTCCTAAATTTAAGATTTAATCATACATTATTAATTAATAAAAAAATTTTAAAAATATACACAAAATATTCTAACTTCAATTGGACTAGCAATCAAATGAAGTACCTTAGTATAACCATTATGGCTACTAGTAAAGAAATGATACAAACAACCTTTCAACAGGTTGTTAATACAATTTTAAGTTTAGTCACAAATTGGAACAAATTCTTCTTCACCATGGAAAAACTATTAATGCTTATTAAGATGGTAATTCTCCATAAAATAGTGTTTGTCTTACAATCTTTAGTACTGTCTCCACCAAAAAATAATGAAAAAGATAAATAATATTCTACTTAATTTTTTTTTTTATCCTACTAAACCAAGAGTTCCCTTTGATTGGCATAGAAAAGGTTGGGATAATGGTAGGATTCCCTGATATTTAATTGTAAGCTACTTCAACAATTGTAAAAGTTATAGCGTTGTGGATAAATTCATCTTATGATTCAAATGGAAACAAATACATCAAGAAATATTGTCAATAAATAATATATATATATATATATATATATATATATATATATATATATATATATATATATATGTTGTTTTTATTTCGGCTTTTCCCGGTTAGGGGTCGCCACAGCGGAACTCCAGTCCGCTAATGATTGGCAGTCAATTTTTATGGTGACGAGGTGCCAGCCCGATGCCCAAGGCATGTCCATTCACTCATGTCTTTCCAATGCCATTCGACCACGTATATATATATATATATATATATATATATATATATATATATACATATCACAACCAGTCATAAACAAATAGTACCTAATAGTTTTATATGGTTATTAAAAGATCTTTGTGTAAACGGCATTGCACCCTCTTCTCAAATTCCCTATTTAATATCATTTCATTTTTCCAAAAGTTCACATATTCTAACCATTGCATTAAAGACTTAATATTGTTGTCAACTGCATGTACAAATGACTTCTTAGAAGCTCATAACTTCAACAAAATGCTAGTATTGAAACAACAAAATAATTTAATTTATTGGCATCAGTTTTTAAATGGTACTGATATATATATTGTTGAAAAGTCAAAGTCCAAATACAATCCAGATTCTGAGAATTGGTTAATTTTACAAATATTTAGAGACTTTGTAAACACAGAGATAAATATAGTATTTAACCTAGATAAGAAATTGTTCCCCAAATTATTGGAATTCTTAATAATTATCAGTAATAATGCAATGAAAAATAAATCATATTTGTCACAAATGTATAAAATTCTTAAGTTAGATTTCACATATTTAGATAATTCCTATTGGAACTACTCCTCAAAAATGAATAATGAAGACTTTTCTGAAGAACACAAGAAATTAATATTAAAATCTACAGATAAAACTACATCTTCATTATATTAAAAAAAAATTCACTCCGAAATTTTTACATATAGATTTTGTCACTCCTAACAAAGTTATAATTATGTATAAATCAAATATAATTAAATGGTGTAGATATAATTCTGAAATAATAGCTGATTGGACATGCATGGTATATGAATGTGTAGTCATCTCCCCTTTTGGAAATAAATTAATAACTTTATTCAAGCTCCATGGCCAGATAGATGTAATATTTCTAAATCATTACTTTTATTTAATGATCTGATTCCTGAGATAACTCCAAAACTCCAAGTGCCGCTTCTTTGGTCCATTCTTGCTATAGCAAGAAAAGTAATTACTAAAACTTGGAATAGTAAAGTTACCCCTTCTAATATTGAATTCATTAGTATGGCAAAAATTGTTTGCAGTAGTGAATTGCATACTATAAAGATGAGAACTTCTAATATTACAGATTCCTATAAAGCTTGTCTTAAACGTAAAGACTTGTTTGAAAAAATATTAATTGTTGATGTATAACTTTGATGTATTCATCAGCAGTGGACGTATGAGAATAGTTATGTGTTTTATAATTGATTTGTGTATTTATTGTCTTAAAACAAAATAAAAAAATATAAAAAAAGAAAGTCAATAAAACCCACAAAGTTAGACATTTGATAAAACAAATGAACATAGTAATTAGGACTGTTCACAGAGATTCATGTGATATAACAGAAGTAAATAGGGTATATTACTGTGAAGCTAAATTAATAACAGATAAAGTCTTACCACAAAAACGCAATGCAGTAAGGGAAAAGAAGGGGAGAAATCAAATGCCATCATGGAAGTATCAACTAGAGAAAACTATAATGCAAATAAAACAAGAGGTGTCACTGTTAGAAGAGTATAAAAGGGATAAATGGGTAGGAACATATCAACAAAAATACTCAGAATGACAGACATGATAAAAGCAATATGCAGTATCAGAAGATCAGTACCTATCGTGCAGTATCACAAATAAACTAAAAATAACAGCACAGACAGAAACACTTAAAATATATGCAGATAAGTATAAAGGAAAAGTACAAAAATAAACAATTTATTGATGACTCAAAAATATTTTTATAGAGAATTGGTAAACAAGGCAAAAGGAATTGAAACAAAAAACAAAAAAAGAAGAAATACATACATTTTAGAGAAATATCTATGAGGATCCTGTGGAACATCACAAAGATGTTAAATGGATAGAAGTCAAAGAAAGAATAAGAAGTTCAAATGTACAGGCTATGAAATAGGGTGAAGCAATGGTCAGAAATATTGAAATAAAGTTAAGAGAAGCTCCTAATTGGAAAACCCCAAGCCCCGATGTAGTACCTAACTTCTTTCTAAATGTATTAAGATCTTTACATGAAGATTTATCCGTGAGTAAGAGCTATTTGTATGTAAACCCTGAACAGAAACCAGCCTGGTTAACACAGTTAAAACAATGCTCTGACTTACGAGCGAACCTGCAAGCTATCGTAAAAACTATAGAACAATAACTTGCCTTCCTGCAACATATAAACTATATACTGGAATTGATGCTGACAGAGTTTATAGTCACTTAGAAGAAAACTTAATCATGGCAATAGAACAAAAGGGTAACAAAAGAAAGTTGTATGGAACAAAGGATCATTTCTTGTTAAATAAAGTTATAATGGAAACTGTATAAAGGGGAAGAATTTAAGTATGGCATAGATAAACTATAAAAAAAGCATTTGACAGTATCCCACATTCATGGATAAAAGAGTGCTTAAAAATGTATAAGATGCACCCTACACTGATCAGTTACATTACAGTGACCATGAAATAGTGGCAAACCACTTTGCAGTTAAGCCATGATAAAGGAAAAATTATTATTCTAGGGATAATAATTCAAAGTGGGATATTCCAGGGTGACTCTTTTGCTCTTTTGTCTTGCCTTTAACCTGTTAAGCTGTCTACTTAACAGATTAGTCCATGGCTACAATTTGCCTCCCAGAAAACAACAAAGTGTAAAGACTTCTCATCTTCTTTTTGTATGTGATTTAAAACAGTATAGTTCATCAGATGAGGAACTTAAAGCACAACTACAAATGGTCAAAACATTTTCAGATGATATAAGAATGTCATTTTGCCTTGATAAATGTGCAAAAGCAACCTTAAAAGCAAGAAAGCTGCATCACCAAGAAAACATCAGTTTGGGACAGGAATGTGATATAAAAGACTGATCAGGAGGGATTGTGTAAATATTTGGGAACTGATGAAGGATTAACAATAAAACTTGAACAAATGCAAATAAAACTTAGTAAGGAATATTTTAGAAGACTAAAATTAATACTGAAACCAGAGTTGACATCTACGACCAAAGTCCAAGCTATAAACCAGTTTGCTCCTCCTGTCCTAACTTAGCAGTATGGGATAGGTTGGACAGGGGAACAAGAAGGATGCCTCATTCTCATCAAATGATTTCTAAAAATCAGTGTCTACGAAGACTATATATTCCCCATTCTGAAGGAGGTATGGGCCTTCGCAAAACTGATTACATGTATAGATCTGCAGTAGTGGGACTGCATACATATCTGCTGACTTCACAAGACCCAAATGTAGTGAAAGTTTTGAAATATAAGGAGAATAAGTCTAAGATTACTTCCCTGCTTAGTTTAGCAGAAGTATATCAGCATGAAATTTGAAAATTTGCAGATGACTGCAAACTGGGCACCATAATTGACACTCCATCAGACACAGACATCCTCCAGAGAGGTCTCATAGAAATGGATAACTGGTGCCAGAGCCATGGCCTTAAGCTAAATGCCAAAAAAATGTATAGTCATACCCTTTGGGAAAAACAAGGTAACCCCTAATTACCACATAGGTGGTAATCCATTAAACATGGAAGAAGTTATCAGGGACCTGGGGACCCAAGTTGACAGTAACCTCTCTTTTGACACTCACATTGCCAAAGTGGTTAGGAAGACCTTCTACATTGCCCACCTGATTATGAAGGGATTCACATCCAGATCAGGAGAGGTCATTGTACCCCTGTACTCTTCACTTATCAGACCAATGATTGAGTACAACGCCCCATTCAGAATATACCTTACCCAACACCTGCAGCAGCTGGAAAGACCCCAAAAGTTCCTCACCAAAAGGATAAAGGGGCTCAAACATATGTCATACGCTGCCCGACTGAAGAAACTCCAGCTCTATTCAGTCGCATACCGTCTGCTCAGAGGTGATCTGTGCCTGACATACAAGGCCATGTCCAACCCGGAATTAATGGACATGCTCCACCTCAAAAAATCCAAATCCACCAGAGCCACAAGAGCAAGAGACTTAAACCTCAACACGGATATAAATAGGATGTGCTGGAGGGACAGATTCATCACCCAGAGACTCCCTACACTATGGAACAGAATCCCAGTCCATGTGAGGCAGAGCCCCTCACTGACTCTGTTCAAGAGAAATCTTGACGAGTGGATGGGAGATCATAGGTTTACCCCGGGAATCATCTCTGTGTCACTGCTGGACAGAGGCACAGCAAACTAATGGGTATAGTATTCTCATCCTAAGGGGTGGTGAAAGCCACACACACTCTGGCTAGGCTTATAAATGCCCTAGGGCAGATAGCCTAGTATGAACCTATGAACCTATGAAGCAGGAATAGAAATCAAACCGCAAGTAGATAAAACTCAGGCAACAACTGAATGTGCCAAAAAACAAAAGAAAGACTATTGGGTGAAGGGTCAGATGATAAGTCAAGAAATGTGGAAAATGCATAAATACAGCTGCAAGTATAGAAAACTCCTGGAATAGCTTTGTGTTGATCAGGGTCGAACGCAGGAATGATTAAGGAGAGGTGAATTGAAATCAAAAGATGAAAGGTTAATATTGGCGGCCCAAGATAGTGGACTACATGCATGTTGGTTTACAAAGTCCATTGAACATGTGGGAGAAACAAATAAATGTAGGTTTTTATAAAACAGAATTGGAAACAGTCGCATTTGTTTTTGATGGTTGTGATATACTAATGGCAGAAGTACTGTATACTGAAAGGTATAATAATGTGGTAAGACTGTTGCACTGGGGAGTGTGCAAACATTATTATTCTGAAATAGATGAATGACACTGGAAACCTGAGCCACAAAGCATTATAGAAAATTATGAAGTTTGTATCACATGGAATTACCAATTACAGTTCAAAAAAATAGATGAGAGAAAAACAAATATAGTAGTCAGGAAAAGAAGACAAAAGTAGCACTGATCATTGAAATTGCTACACCCACTGACTACAGTGTCTTACATACAGCGAGACACAAAGTCATAAAATGCCATTATTTGCAGGCAGAAATGAAGGCAATGTGGAAGAAAGATACCCAGACAGTTCCAATAGTAGTAGGAGCAACGGGTCTTATAAAAAAGAATTTACAGTTGTACTTAGATATGTTACCGATGCATGTAACTCTGCATCAATTGCAGAAGGAGTCATTACTGGGCACATTGTGGGTGCTGCAAAGAACACTTCTGGCTAACATCAAAGATTGAAACAATAGTAATTTCATGAACTTTAACTATACTTTTTACTTAGGAATGGGGGGTCTATTCCAGTCATGGAATTAGAAACCCAAGAAACTTGAAGAAATTAAAAATGTGATAGGCACTAAAAAGCAATCTTCGCAAACCTCAGAGACCTCCTAAGCCTATAAAGTGTAAAGCCTATCATCAGAAATCTCTAAAGCACTCACCAAAAGCAACACCAAGCACCACACATATTCCTAACCCCAGTGGAGCCCTAAGAGAAAAGCCCATAAGGCAAGCCAACACATTATCCAGAACTCTAGTCATAGGAGTGTCCTTTGTACAACACACAGATGCCTCACTCATCAGACCGAACAAAGAGAAGATAACGGTTAGTTACTTATCTGGAACCAGGATCTACCAAAATACGCACATACTCAAGTCACTACACCACAGGTACCACTATGATTTTATCATGGTCCGTATAGGAGTTAATGATGTGAGATATACTTCCCTGGAATAAATGAAGAGCTACATTATTGATCTCTCTGAATATGTGTCTCAGGCAGGTATGTCCCTTGCATTGAACAGCATTCTACCTTCACCAAGATGATGCCACAGTATGAACAAAAGATGATTGACTTCAATATAATTTCTTTTTTTCCTGGTGTCTTTGCAGGGGGATTCAATACTTGTCAGTGTGTAAGTACATACTTAACAGACCACACTGCTTTGCCAAGGATGTTCTGCACCTATCTTCCCTAGGCTTCCAAATATAGTCTAAAACTTTATCCACTCCCCCTAGAGCCTTTTTTAGGCAATGCCAAGTTAACAAATTTACTGGCATGGCAAATAAACCCCAAAGAAACTTAAAGGTGTTATTGTGCAGTGCTAGTAGCCTAAACAAGAAACTCCACCCCCTACAAGCTCTCCTCAATCTAAAGAATATAGACATCTGTGCTGTTACAGAGATATAGTTGAAATCTGCAGAAAGTACTCTATTAGTGCAAGGCTTGAGTGCCTTCCACACTTTTAGACCATCAGCTGCACAGACGGGGACAAAAGGGGGAGGAGTCTCCATCTATATTAGCAACAAGCATAACTCTGTGTTGGTTAAACAAGATGATGCCCTGGAATGTATTCACATGCTCATCCCCATAGACAAAGTTCCATACTATATCCTAGCAAGCTATAGGTCACCCTCTATGACCCAAGAGTCCCATAGCTCATGTCTAGACCTACAGGAGACACTCACCATTAAACCAAATACCCTATTCATGGGAGACTTTAACTGCCTATCTATAAACTGGGAAACATACACTACCTCATACTCATAGGTGCAATGATTCTTGGACTTTATTCGCACATATACCCTTAACCAGACAGTGCACACACCCAACAGAGTTTCAAGTAAACTGGACCTGGTAGTCTCCAATATAGGAGAGTGCTGCAACTCCACCCCCAAGTGTCACTTCCTCACTGGTGAGTTGACACCACAAAGCTGACTCCTTCAAAAAGAATCAACTCAGTAAACCCAGCAAATCCTGTAAAAGTTATGAACTATTTCAAAGCAAATGACTCTCCATTAAGTGAAAGTTTAACAAAATCCAGTGCCCTTCCCAACCCCAAGTTCACAACAACCTATATGGAATTGTTCAAAGAGAAAATATACAACCATGTAAATGGCTACATAAAAGATGCTGTACATATTAGAAGTAAGCTCAAAACAAACTCTAAAAGCCAAACACACTGATGGAATCCTAACCTTAACCAAATATATAACAAAAGGAAAAAAGCCACGGATAAAATCAGTAAGAGCAACTCCCATAATGACAGAAACTCTATAATTAAACTAGACCTGAAACTAAAAGAACTAATTAAGTCCAATCAGGCTAGTTACAAGGTCAAGATAGCATCACAGCCTAGGGCTAACCACAGGGCCTTCTACAGCTATGTCTGAAACCTCAAAGGCAGTACACATCAGTGTGTTGAACTGAGCAGAGTGACATAGAAAATTTACTGGTTGACAAATTAATTTCAAACTTTATCCCCAATTCCCTGTCTGCCTTCCTCCATGAAATACCTCCTAGCATAACCCCAGAAACTACAGACCTATTAGTCTGACTAGTCTTATTTGCAAAGCCATGAAATGAATTATCATGGAAGCAATCAACAAATACATAGACAACCTTCACAGAGTGGATCTATCCCAGTATGGCTTTATTAAAGAACGATCATGCCTACTAAACCTGGTGGACTTTATTGAGAAGGTCACCAAGGCAATGGATGAGGGAAAAACTGTGCATATTGCCTACTTGACCAGGCTATGGCATTTGATACCATACCACACATAAGTACAGTTGACAAACTCACTGTACTGGGCATAAA
This sequence comes from Protopterus annectens, assembly GCF_019279795.1. Taxonomy (NCBI): domain Eukaryota; kingdom Metazoa; phylum Chordata; order Ceratodontiformes; family Protopteridae; genus Protopterus; species Protopterus annectens. The sequence continues at coordinate 854,484,226 of NC_056729.1, read as the reverse complement.
CCCCTACATAATTTGCTGGATTGCAAGCTGGCTCACAGGCAGGACCCAGGAAGTCAGGGTTGGTGACAGCACCTCCACTAAGAGACCGGTGAACTATGGGGTAATTCAGGGCTCCATCCTGGGACCACTCCTATTTGGCATCTTCTTCTTGGAGGTAAAGGCTAATATCAAGGGCCTTTGGTTGACCAGGTTCATAGATGGCTGTAAATTGGGAGCTATTATAGATTCCTCCATGGCATAAACATTTTGCAAGAGGGTCTAACACAAATGAATGGTGCCAAAGTCACAGACTAAAACTCAGGGCCAAGCAATGTGTTCCAGTGTCTTTTGGGAAAACAACCACCCAGATTAATTACTCCATCGATAACACACACCAAAGAGTTTATCCAGTAGCTAGGCGTCTGTGAACATACCTAGACAGTAATCTGTCCTTTGACCAACATGTTGCCAAGGTAGTAAGAGAAACATCTTATGTGGTCCAGCTTATAAGTAAGAACATGGCATCTAGCTCCAAGGGAATCATAGTGCAACTTTATTTGGCCCTTATCAGACCCATCGTTGAGAATAATGCCTCCTTTGTATGTACCAGACCAAACATATGCAACAGTTGGAACACCTACAACGGTTCCTTACCAAGAGAATCCAGGGTGTAAACACATTGTCCTACACTGATCATCTTAAAAACCTACCTCTGTACTCTGTCTCCTTCAGGTTACTGAGAAGCAATCTATGCCTGGCATACAAGGCATCCTTAGATCCAGCTTTGATGGACCTTTTGCACATCTGCAAAAAAAACAGGATCAGAACCACTAGATCCCATGATTTAAATTTTACTTGTGACATAAATAAGATATATTTGGAAGACATATATGTGTCTCAGAGGATCACCATGCTCTGGAATAAGCTCCCCATCCTAGAGAAGCAGAGTCCATCCCTAACCCTATTAAAGTGTAACCTTGACCATTTGATTGGGAAACTGGAAATTCATCCCAGGTCGGGCCCCATGTCTCTGATAAACAGAGGCAGACAGTAGTGCCCAAATTAACATACCTTCCCACATAACCTCTAGAAACTTAAGCACTAACATACCTCATCCTAATAAATGCAATTGATATAGAGATAATTGCATGGCTGGGCTTATAAAGGGCCTACTGGACATTAACCTAGTATATAAGTATAAACTATGGATCTATCAACCTAAGTAAAAATATATTCAATGTAGGATAATTGTGAACTCTGTGTACACCTGCTAGATTCCAAAACACAGCATGTGTGCCTAACAAAAATAAACTGCAACAAACTAGTGCACCAACAATTTTATGAAAGCACTCGGAGGAGGCCATTTGTGTTTACCCTTAATGCTACCCATACTCTATGAAATACTAAGCGATCCTGCAGATTTTGCAAAATATAACTAAAACAATACAAGCTGCATTTAATGCACTAGGGCAAACAGGGGTAATATAATCCCTGATAGAGGGAAATCCACAAATGCATCCATAAAGGCAGCCAGCAGGGCACTGAGCCAGGCTACAATTAAGGCATCTCTGTGAACAGGAAATAATAGATAGATGCAGATTAGATAAAGAGTTGATGCAGGCTGTGCGCATGATCTGTGCACCCCATATGCACTCTTGCAGTCTTTGGAGTAACCCAGTACTGGTAGAAACAAAAGTTTGTCTTATTCTGGATGTACTGACCTGTGGGACATTTCAGTGATATATGAGTTATGCTGTAGGACTGTCATAGACAGACACCAGTTGGATTCTAGCACAGTTCCTAGCAGTAATGCGCACAAAAGTGGATGAATGCATCCACTTCCCAACAACAGCCATGGAGCACACGACTGTCATGCAACAGTTCTATGCCATTGCCAACTTCCCTTATGACCTCAGTGCAATGGACTGCATTCACATCCCAATCAAAACCACAGTGGTACCTGATGCTGAATGGTACATCAGTAGAAAGACTGACCATTGCTCAATCATCAGTTGGTGTGCTCTGCAGACTACCTCATTACCAATATCATGGCAAAACACCTTAGTAGTGTGTATGATGCAACAATTTGGAGGGAGACGTCTCTGCGGTCTGCTTTGCAATATGGTGAAATAGTGGAGGGGCTCCTACTAGTAAGTATATGACTACAGTTATACTGCAAGCAGTAAGCAGACGTGTACAGTAAGCATGATGAACAAATCCTCCTAAAACAGGTGAATGTAGTTATCCATTGGAACCTTAGCATCTGATAATGTTAATCTTCGTTCATTCCTTACATGTGAGTATCGGTTCCGACCTCGGAACCGAGCTGGCCATCTTCCAAGCTCGCGTCAGCTACAAACTCTCAAGCTAAAACTCTTACCCAGAATTCCCCTCTCCCTGTTACCTCAGATTTCATTTGCCACATCACCATTCAGTCATGTCAAGCTACTTCTTTTGAGCTAAGAACAATATTTTTCTTCATACTAAATTCTAAAACAGCCTTTTCTCACAGAAAAGTTATTAGATAGTTTTCTCTTACCTTATCACATTTAGCGACTATCCTTTCTTGAATCTTTTCAATTCCTTTCCTCCTCTTTACCGCAAGGTAATTTCTTTTTTACCATCGTTGGTAAACCCCCTTTCCTTCTTACCTTTAGGTAATTCTTGTACCATTGCTGGTATTTTGTCTGGGTTTCCTTCTTTCTTTCTAACATGGCAGATAAAAAAGGTAGTCCAGGATTTAAAAGATGTTCAAATTGTGGCCATAAATTACCTACTTCAGATGCACACTCCCTGTGTGTCTATTACTTGGGTGTGCCTCATTTAACAGTTGACACGCCCTAAGGGATTTGTAAGAATTTCTCTAACAGGACGTTGATTAACAGAAAAAATAAATTAATATTAAAGGGGCTACTTAAATCTCCTTTTTCAGAGGCTATTTCTGGGTCGGAGGCTTCAACCCCTCCAAGATCCCATAAGAAAAAGTGTGATGAACATATAAAGGCCAAGTCTCTTCCTTCATCCCCTGCTGGGGACTCCCAGGAACCGAGACCTAAGAAAGCTAAGCTTTCCAGTTTGGATTTGACTTCTTCGGCTCCAGTGCTTTCGATACCTAGACCTTTGGCACAGAGGCCACTGGCGTCATCTGTTACTTCGGCACCGACTACCGTGCCCTTTACTGTATTGGTACCAAGAGGCTCCTCAGTTCAGACTTCTTTACTGGCACCGACTGTCCAGTCACTGCAGACTGTTACGACGTTGATGGATTTTTCAACGCCCATTGCTTTTTCGGCTCTGACAACTTACCTGGCACCGACTACCCTCTCAGCACTGACAATTCAGTTATCAGCACTGATTTTTTCGGTTCCAGCCTTAGTGTGGACAACCACTTTGGTACCAACCATATTGTTGGTGCAGACCATGACTTCGGCCCAATGATTTCCTCGGTACAGACATCTGTAGTTCAGTCCTTTGCAGCCCTGTTGTTTTCAGTGCAGACCTTCAAGGTGGGCACCAAGCTTGCTCTGTCTTTGGATAGACCTGACTCCCCCTCAGCCGTGTCCGTGAAATCCCCTAGAAGCCTCTCTGAACATGACGTGTTGCGTCTTGTGGATCAAGTGCTTTTGACCAGAGGTATCCTGCCCCCCAGGACCTATCCTTCCTCGGGAGGTGATCACTCTTTACCAAAGACCCCTACTTATTCTCCACCTTCATTGCCTTTGAAGCCCCTTGATATAGCACAGTCTTCCCTCTCTATGGTTCCCTTTATGGACCTCACTAAGGAGGCACAGTTGCCTTTGTGGCAGTAGAGTTTTGCTATGACCCAGGATGTCAGCTGTGGCGTATGTAATTTGGTGTTTCACAGCCATCCAGGGACTCCATGTCAGCAGGCTGAGCCACTTAGGAGAGGGGTGACCCCTGTCTTGGGCACTCACCCCTCTTCAGGTGGACTGGCCTTCCAGCTAATGGAGAAGGATCTGTCAATCATGTGCTATCACTCTCCCCACCCTCCTCTGGACCGCAATGTACAGAAATCGCTCCTGGCAGACACCGGGCGCAAGGACCTCAGGATATACTCCCACAGGAGACCCCTTTTGCGCTGTCTTCCCCAGCTTCTCCCTCTGAGGAAGTTCATCAAAAGAGCTTGTGCAAGAGGAAGCACATGGACTCCACAGAGGAGTCCCTTACTAAAGACACATACTTTGATGATGGGGAAGTGTCCCCTCGCTCACCCTATGAGGTATCCTTTGGTGATATTATTGAAATTCTTAAACAGAGAGGTGACTAGCAGCCCTCAAACCTGACCTCTGAAGAGCCTGTGTTCCTGCAGGCCTTTCACACCCGGCCCCCTACCTCCTGGGTTACTCCACCTGCCGACGAACTGGTCCAGCTCATTGTGCAGTGTGAGTGGAAGGCTCCTGACACCATTAAGACCATTCCCCAGAGGCCAGATAAAATTTTGTCTCCTCCTGCTACTGATCCCCATTGGTCCAAAGGTCTTCCTGTAGATGCTTTGGTGGTGGCGGCCGCAACTAAAAAAGACCTGGCAGAAGAAGAAAGCCAGACTGTCCATCCGCTCAACAAAGAGTCACGGGCTCTGGGCAGAATAGGAAAGCATACTTTTGCATCAGCGACCTTTGCAATCAGGTCCCTGAACTATATGGCACACTTTACCAGGCTTCAAAGAGATTTAATTTCTGAGCTCTCTCAAACTTTGGCTGGAGCTGCATCTGATGAGGTCTGTGACAAAATGACCTCTCAGCTAGCCACCATTGAATCGATATCTTACTCCTCCATGCATCTGATATCTCATGCATCAGAAGGAGCAGCTAGAGTGGCAAGTTCAGGCATTGTTCTGAGATGACATGCCTGGATGCACTTGTGTAATTTCATGGAACCTTCAAGGCTTCCTTTCTCAATGCTCTCATCAAAGTCTCTTCATTGTTTGGACCCAAGGTTAAAAGCACACTGGCCAGATGTGAACAGGATGGTAAGACCCTTTCTGCTGTGGGTGTCTGTTATTCTTCCCCTCAATGGGCTTTCTCCAGAAACCAGAAGAGTGGGAACATATGGTACAAAAAGTCTCAGAGTCCTTTCCATGACACACAGGCTGAGTTCTCCCCTAGAGGCAGAGGGGGAACTCACAGGGAAGATGCCCTTTTTGGGGCGGGGGGGTTGGTGTAACCAGGGTTCCAGGGACTCTTTCCCTGGCCAATCCTACCAGCTCTCCTGAAGAGCGGCCCAACTGCTTTCCTCTGGAAGTGGTTGGGGGTTGTTTCTCTTTGTACCCTTCTGCCTGGCTAACCATCAATACCCATTCTTGGGTACAAAGGATTATAACCAGAGGTTATCATATTCCCTTCAACCTTTGTCCTGCTCCCCTAACAAACTTACCCAATGTTCCACCCAGTCAATGGGAAGAAGTAGTTATAGAGATTTCAAAACTGCTAAGAAAAAGAGTCATCCAAATAGTCTCTCCAGACCAGACAGGATCCGGATTCTACTCAAGACTATTTTTGCTGCCAAAGAAAACTGGGGACTGGAGACCAATTTTGGATCTCAGTGTATTGAACAAGTTTGTAAAAGTACAAAAATTCCGGATGGTCACAATACAGTCTATCCTTCTGCTTTTGGAAAAAGATGATTGGATGTGCTCAATAGATCTTCAAGATGCGTACTACCACATAAAAGTGGACAGACCATCAAGAAGATTCCTTCGCTTCCATGCAGGAGCCAGTCACTACCAGTTCAGAGTACTGCCCTTTGGACTCTCTACATCCCCCAGAGTGTTCACAAAGTGCATGGCAGTCATCACAGCTCACTTGCAACTACAAGGATTCCAGGTGTTTCCATACCTAGACGACTGGCTCATCTCCGCCCCCACCAGACATCTATTGGAAGAAGCCCTGGCATACTCTCTCCTCTCTGCAGAAAGGTTAGGCATAACCATAAACTGGCAAAAATCCAATCTCTCCCCATCTCAGTCCACAGAATTCATAGGGGTCATCTTGAATACAAAGAATTGCAGAGCATCCATTCCAGAGCACAGAATTCTAAGGATAAAGCAACAACTGATCCTAATCCTTTCAAGGGAGAAATCCACAGCTCACTGTCTTCTACAGTTGTTGGGTTTCATGGCAGCCTCCATCACTATTGTCCCCCTGGCCAGGTTTCACATGAGGTTTCTACAATGGCCAATGCTCACTCAATGGTATCCCTTTCAGTACCCTCTTCCAGCCAAGATTCGGGTAACTCACAGGTGCAAACAGGATTTAAATTGGTGGATAGCCCACAACCCATCAAAATGGTCTCGCCCCTTCTCCCACCAACAGCCCAAGGCCACAGTGACCACGGACACCTCCCTGATGGGGTGGGGGGGCTATGTCAGGGATTATTGTGAGACAATCAGACAACATGGCGGTGGTCTGGTACATCAACAAACCGGGTGGAACCAAATCTTACCCACTCTGTATAGAGGCCATGAGGATATGGCATTGGGCGATGACTACCAATCGTTTTCTTCTAGCAACACACAATCCCGGGAGTTCCAACATGATAGCAAACAGACTCAGCAGGTGTATACTACAACCTCATGAGTGGTCTCTGAATCCCTTGATAGCGGTGGAGATTTTCAACCGCTGGGGTCTTCCTTGCTATGACCTCTTTGCATCCCCGACCAACTACAAATGCAGCAACTATTTCACCCTGATTCCACCTCTGGGACAGTTACCCAGGGATGCTCTAGTCCATGATTGGCCCTTGGGACTGGTTTATTCATTTCCACCTCTCCCCCTCATTCTCCAGTTTCTGAAGAAAGTCCGCCAGTTGAAGAGCAAAGAAATCCTCATAGCACCATATTGGCCTCATCAGATTTGGTTCCCCTTCCTTTGGCCTCACCTGCTAGATCAACCATAAATTTTCCATCCAACCCCGGGGTTGATCTCCCATCTGCAGAATCTGATTCCCCCAACTTGAACAGCCTGAAGCTCACAGCTTGGCTCCTCCAATTCCCTTAATTGCCAAGCAGAATTATCTTTCTTTGCCAGTACATGACATTCTTATTACATCTCATAAGTCTTCCACCAGAATTACATATCTCAGCAAGTGGAAAAGATTTACTTTTTGGCTGAAAGAAAAACAGGTAGACCTTTTTTCAGCCCCTGTGTCGATCATACTGGAGTATCTAGCCACCCTATTTCAATCCGGTCTATCTGCCTCTACCATTAGAGTTCATTTGGCTGCAATATCTAATTTCCATGATGGTGTCCAAGACTCCTTGCTTATGTCACACAAATTATGCAAGACTTTCATAAAAGGCGTGAATCATCTAAAACCCCCTTTTAGAGAACCTACTCAACCATGGGACCTGTCATTAGTCCTACAAGCTTTGACAATGCCACCTTTCGAACCAGCTTCTTCTTGCGACCTCAAATACTTGTCATGGAAAACCTTGTTTTTGGTCGCCATTACTTCTGCCAGACGTATCTCTGAGCTTCAAGCCTTATGCATCAAGAGTCCATATTTGATTTTTCATAGAGATAGAGTGTCATTGAGAACTAACCTTCCTTTCTGCCACAAGTGATCTCTGAAATGTCCATTAATCAAACCATTGAATTGCTAGTTTTCTTCCCCAATCATTCAAACAAAGGAGAGTATTGCCTACATACCCTAGATATTCACAGGCAAATTTGTTTCTACTTGAACAGGATTAAGGCCTCTCTTAAATCAGACCAGTTATTTTTGGCCTAATCTGGACCTAGATTAGGATGTGCTGTTGCTATGGTCAAATTGGCTAAATGGTTGAAAGACTGTGTGACCTTCATTTATAGACAATGTAATATTCCATTACCTACTACCATAAAGGCTCATTCTACAAGGTCGGTGACAACTTCTGTTGCCTTCCATGCCAGAGCTTCTTTACATGACATTTCTGCAGCTGCAACTTGGGCTACCCCTCATACCTTCATCAATCATTACAAATTGGATTTGGCCTCCAGGGGAAGAGCATCTTTTGGTTCTGTTGTGCTCAGGAATGTCCTTCCATGAGAGCCTCCCAGGAATAAAGGTAGCTGGGGACTCTGCCCCACACGTAAGGAATGAACGAGGATTAACAATATCAGATAAAGAAGTTATGTCTTACCATAATGTTCCATCTGTATTGTTGATCCTCATTCAGTCATTACAACCCTCCCTCCTTCCCCGTCTTGTGGCTTGTAGTGGATCTCACCATCCGGTTCTATTAAGTCATTTGACTAGAGGTCGCCTCTACCTTCTTTTGACTTGCAAACTCAATCTAAGGTAACAGGGAGATGGGAATTCTGGGTAAGAGTTTTAGCTCGAGAGTTTGTAGCTGACTCGAGCTTGGAAGATGACCGGCTCAGTTCTGAGGTCGGAACCGATACCCACACGTAATGACTGAATGAGGATCAACAATACAGATGGAACGTTATGGTAAGACATAACTTCTTTTTATGATGCCATACAGAGCCTCATCAATGCCTGCTGAGGATGCATACAACAAAGTGCACACTGCAACATGGAGCACCATCTAGCATGTGTTTGGCATGCTGAAAGCAAGATTCGGATGTCTGGACACATCAGTGTTGCATTATAATATACACCCAGAAAAGCATCACATATGGTCACCATGTGTGTCATGCTGCACAGCATGATAACATCAAAATACAGTGGCCTAGCAGCTGCAGATGTGGATGGTCTACCCCCAAGAACCAGAGATGTCTGATATGGAACAATAAGATCTGTCATACAATGATCACGGGGACTTAGAGTTGAGAAGAAATAGACATGGGAGATGGAGACTGTGGCCATATGTTCTAGCTTAGGTAACATAACAGCATCTGACTCACACATCTGAATCATGAAGTACACAGACAAAACAGTAATGTTCACACAGTGTTATCCCAGAACAGCAACACAGAGCACTGTTAATGGAAACATCCCATTAGTTGTCCACATTAAACATCATACAAAACAAAACCATATGATTAATCTGTAATAACATTTACATATACACATGGCATAACAATGATGTCTACAGGGGGAAAATTACCACAGGAATACTCTGCAAGATACAGCATCAAAGAGGACTACACTGACATATGTGTGTCATGCATGAGGTCAGCACTACAGAAGGTATTGTTGTCCATGTAGGATATCATCATACAGAAAAGTAGCATGCAAAGTTAGCTGTAGAACAGCTAATACCAAATCCAGGCCCATCCAGTGTATGGGAATGTATCAACACAAACATACCCTGATTGGAGGAGTGGTGCAATAACACAGATGTATCACACACAGAACAGTGATATGTAACAGTCTTGTATAACACATTATGCAGCTTACAGCAGCATGAATACTGACAGCATGTCAAGGACTGGCCATACATATGTCACAAACAAGTTTCACATTATATGCTTGATGTTGAATGTCACACATCAAGCAACATTACAATGCACAGGTGATTGCTACGACAAGTCTGAGTCATTTAGATGTAAAAATATGTTCATTTATATGGTGCATCAGTGACAGACAGTACACATCAGCCATGGAAAATGTATCATTGTTCTGAAAATTGCAATATAATTATGTATGTATGTGTAAGCAGGTAGATATGGTAAAGATACACATGGGAAGTGCATGTATGCAAGAGGATAACAAAAGGAAATATGTAAACAGAAGTACATATAGTGCTGAGGGTGAGGCATGTGCAGTACCTTATTAAAATATTACATGTAATACTGATATGCATAAAGTGGCATACCTGTGCATGCAGGTATGACAAACAGCAATTAAATATGTAATGGGACAATCAATGCTGGCAGAATAAGGTAACATGCTGATGATGTTCATGAGAAATGTCTACATGTCAAATATAAAGAGATGCAAACATGAAAGCAGGGAAATTGTCACAGAGCATTGCAGTCATCAATATCTGAGCTACCATACAATAATGACAAATATTTACAATATAACATAACCTAAAGGCAGCCGCTTAAGTCAGATAAATGATCAGAAAAAGTCTGTCGCATCAGGCATTTGAAAAATCTCTTACAGGTGTATTATGCAGTGATCAACACAGCAGTCATCATTCCCACAGGGTCAGAATGACATAAAAGGGCACACACTCTAGATCAACTGCAGGTGATACTCTAATGCAGCCTAGGATGCCCACACTGATGGCTTGCACTCAGTCCTGGTTGTCCCTATCATATCTGGAAACACTCAGCCCATGGTGCTGTATCAAGGAGATGGATTTGGTGACACTAGCAGTATGGGACATAGTGTGGGTAGGAGCAGTAGTGTTGATGTGTTCAGAGTAGGTCAACCGACAGCTGATGTGCATGCACATTGTAGCACAGACAAGAAAGAGCTATGTGTGGGTCTACTGAGAGTGGAGTCTGCCTTTCCCCTGTAGGTAATTTACTCAGGGCTCATAGTGCCTGGTTTGTACTGTGGCAGTGCTCTAGCACCACTGTAACAAGCCTTTCAACACCGAATGCAACAGACACCAAACTGTTATGCTGTGCAGTCAGTGCTGTCATGACCTCACCATGGATGCCTTCCTGATCTTCATGTAACACATGCAGCTGATGTGCTACATGACTGATAACATGAGCATATACAGGTCAGAGCCATGATGTCACTGTGAATATTCATGGACCTGTAACAGTAAGTGTACACCTACAGACATGCATCCACACACATCAGCTACACCCCACATGTAGTCTGTTGGACAGTACCAGTCCATTGTGGGGAAGAGTCAGCATAGGACAGTTGGCATGGTTATCATCATGTCCTTTATCTCATTCAAGTCTAAAATGCCTTTGTTTCATATTTTCCAGTTCACATACATAGCTCCTTACAGCATTAAGACCTTTTTTGGGGTTTGGCATCTTTAAATAAGTAACTTATCAGCTAATAATAGGCACTATTAGAAAGTATAATGAATTATTAGCAAAATGATATTTAGACTGTTAATCTAGAATGTGCAGTAGTAGAGAAATTAATCACTATTTGTCACTTATTATTTATATGTTCATATCTGTGTTCATATTTTCATAACTCAAAGCCTTACATGTTATTGAGTTTGGTGGTGTGATATAACATGTTGGGAGGCAGGAAAATGTTATCAATGTCCATTTATATCACACCATATCTATCGTATTGCTAGTTGCTTGTTAGTAAGTATGAAAGTAAACAATATTTCAACATGTACTTAATATTTCAAAAACATGTGACTTAGAAACTGTAGCATGACATCAGGTGGAACCTTAGAGTCTGTTAAAGGAACCTATCTTTAATATTTTCACTGTAAGTTAGACATCTTAAGAGATTTTCAATTTTCTTTATATTGTTAATTCCACAATCTAAGCATGCATTTTCACATTTTTTAAATATCTGAATAAAGATGCACTCAGAGATTAATTTATTGTAGTCACGTGAAAGCTTATGTCTGGTTAACTAAAATGTTCTAACATTATATGTCTAGGTTGTAGTTTCCAGATATGGGAATTTGTTTGTGAAAGTTGAGCAAAAATATAATTTGATGTTTCTGTACTTTATAATACATGGTAGTATTTATGGAAAGACCATGAATGCACTGACTATTATCACTGCAAAGAATATTTCTTACTGAAAATATTGCCATTTGAGCAGATTTAATGGAGTAAAACAGCTTTTACTGTGTACAAAATATTTATATTTATCTACCTTATGCTTTTTAAGTTTATTTTTCAGAAAATGCTTAGGAATGCAAACTGTGTGTAGGCTGGCAGAGGTGTGCAATGCCCCAGCACTGGCCCAGTAATCAAGGAGCCTTGATCCTGACCACTGGCAACAGTGGGGGATGTACACACACAGTAAAGTGCAATTTCCCTTAAGAGCACACAGACAGGACAATCAGTCTGGGGCTGGTTTCCCCCTCTTTCTCTATATCCCCAATAAGACTCCCCACTGGCACAGTTATAGAGTTGAGTCCTTAGCTAGGGTTCCAAGCCAAGTCCTCCCACCACTCTCTCTGTCCAGCCAGTACTTCATGTCCCTGCCCAATTAGCTGACACAGACACACACACTTTCAGATTTGATTTATACACAACCACACACCTGGGATAGGCTGGCTCGGTTTTACTAGCTTTGCCGCCTTCTCCCCAGACTATAAATAAGTTATCACTGCCACCAGAACCTCTTATCAACTACTTTAAGGTCCTTAACAAAGGGTCCCTCCCTGCCTGCAGCTTGTGTCTGACAGGAATAAGAACCATAACCTGTTGCCCTACAGCATACTCTCTAGCTTGAGTATTCCTGTCATACCAAACCTTTTTCTGCTGTTGGGCTTGGCAGGAATATCCTCAAACACTCCTACTTGCTGGCTTCCTTTTCCACCCTCCCAGTCAAGGTGAACCCTAGCCAAAGGTATTTGGAATGGGTCCCTCCTAAAGCTCTGACTGCAGTAGACTGTCCATGCAAGTAGTGTTCCTCTTTGACCATTGCAGGCTTCAGAATGGTTAGGTCAGAGGCTGTGTCTCTCTTAGCAGTGGCCTCTTTCCCATTTACTAAAATAGGATATACCCTCTTGTGGTACTTTGTTACCCTTGTTGTCTCGAGACAACTTACTGCTGGCATTCTGTCATTTCCACTTACTGGCTCTCCCATCTTTTGTTCCCTACCTTTCCTCCATGGATATATATATATGCTACATGCCCCCCACTGGTTGCATTTAAAACATGTCACCTTTGGTCCTCGCCATGTATCTGGATTAGTGGCTTCCCCTGCTACTGGCTGACTCTGCTGGGGTGGTCTAGGCTACCCACCACATGCACACACAATAAAGTGCAGTTTCCCTTAAGGGCACACAAAGATCACAGTCAGTCTGGGACTGGTTTCTCCCTCTATCTCCAGATCCCCAATAAGACTCCCCACTGGCACAGCTATAGAGTTGAATCCCTAGCCAGGGTTCCAAGCCAAGTCCTCCAAACACTCTCTCTGTCCAACCAGTGCTTCATGTCCCTGACCAAGTAGCTGACACGCAGACACACGCACACTTTGAGATTTGTTTTATACACAAACACACACCTGGGAAGGGCTGGCACTGGTTTACTAGCTATGCCCCCTTCTGCGCAGACTATAAGGTAGTTATCACTGCCACCAGAACCCCTTATCAGCTACTTTAAGGCCATTAACAAAGGGTGTCCAATCCTACTGTGTAATGTTACTATTAATCCAAATGGTAGTTGGAGTGGCCTATACAGTGTCACCAAATAGATATGCAAGTACTTTAAGAGCTTAAGTATTTCTAACAGGCCAGCCACAATTGAAAGTTTTAAATATATTTAATAATACATAATAAAAGAACAAGACAATACTCAGTAAGTAATCAGTTACATCAGTTCAAATTCACAGGAAATATTTAAAACAACATTGCAGGACAGTCTCAAATAAATAAAGAAAACATCTAAGCTATACTTTATTATATTCCTTTCTGAACCTAAAAGAGTTACTATGCCCTAGAAACATACTTACAGAAAGGCAAATGCAGAAGGTGGTGATGAGTGGATGTTGTTGTCAGGTCAAAAGACATATACAAATGTCCTGTCTCTCTCAGAGAGATCCTAAATTAATGTCAAATATTACTGCTGGGTTAGCTTGGATGACATCACTTGTTGTCACATGAATTTCATTTCCCAAGCTAAACCCCCATTGTCAGAAACTAACAGAATTTACCATCTCTCTGCGAAAAATACTCTCAGATGTTTGCAGATCCTGGAAGTCATAAAACAATAAAACACTTCTACATCTCAAACCTAGTAATTACTTCTCTTTCAAGACAAATAAAAAAACATCCAGCTCTGGACATTGTGTCTGCTACTGGACTGAAATTGAGAGATAGCATCTTCTGTTTATTACGTGGTTATGAAACAATTTAATTTCAACTATTTTCTCTGACTTTTTTCAAGTTAACCTCCTGTCTTCCAGTTACCATTAAACATATACATCCAAACAGTCCCAGTAGTGCAGGTACATTCCTGTTCTATTCCAATAAGACATGCTGTGGTTCCATTTTAGCTCAGTACTTTACACACACTTTCTATAAATCATATCAATATTCACACATGACATAGAATTATTTACAAAATTCCAGATAGCTAGGCTGGCAGTGTGACAAAGAAAGCTAGGCTGGCAGTGTGACAAGGTGTGATATTCCATACCACGTAGGTATTAATGAGTTATCTGATGACCCCCACATAATCAGAATGGCCGGCCACACTATCCTCCCAAATGGAAGCTATACCATGAAACACCTGATTGTCCCCTTCTAGGCTGGACAATGAAACAAATGCAATGCACCATGGGCCATTAGTCAAACTATCAGAATGAGGTATGTCACATCCCATCTCAGGATGAGTATACAGTCTACTGGATTAGGCAAGAAATGGACATGCAGCAAACAGAGACAGATGAGACATGTCATATGCATTCACAGAAGTCAAATTAGACAGGATGTGACTGACATTATTGGACAACAATCTAACTACAATGAATAACCATGGTGATATGGACTTACAGGGTCAATCTGGCTGTAGGTGGTGCAGGTGCCCTATACAACAGAGATATACCATATCAGTCATAAATCAAGCAAATATGGTGGATAATGTGAAAACAAACATACATAACAACATACCTGACCAGTCATCCCCTGACTCCACTGCCAGTGGTGAGGGTTGAAATGCTACTGCCATGTAAAAAGAGACATGTATACAATAAGTTAGTAGTAAACACATACACGTTTTCATGTAGAATTGACAATGATGTATAACACCCTCAGCATATAAGCTACAGACATCCAGGATGGGCAAAGATGTTCTGTAGGATGCAACAGCCCTAGGAAGATGAATAAGCTAACATTAATTTTGAAGGTCACAGATATGCTAAACAGTGTTGCACTATAGCAGCCATATGTAATAGATTAACAGGTCTGTCTGTACTTATCTGACTCAATGAAGTACCTGTAGATTAAAATGGAACACAAACGGGTCCCTATTAGATTGACAAAAACACTAAAGATCGAACGGCTTAGAAATTGAAAGTGCCATTCTTCAGAATCGCTATTGTGAGTTTGCAGTACAGTGAAGATAGGAAAATGTGCTCTTTCCTCATTGTAGTGCGATCTCAGAGATGGTATATATGATTAGCGGGGGGTGTGGGGGGTGCAGCGCCCCACAATACCGCTTTTGAAGAACAGCATTTTTGATTAATAAGCCATTCGATCTTTAGTGTATTCGTCTATATAATAGGGACCACACAAACAATATGTGAATATACAACTCAGTCATAACAGGAGGCACAGGCACACAAAAGCTACTGCTACTGGAGACACTTGTGTGACAAGCATCTCTGGTGTCCTGATGAGGTGCCTGTAAAAAGGAGCAAGACAACATTAATGCTGAAGGCCACAGTTGTGCTAAACAGTGTTGCACTATAGCAGCCATATGAACTACCTTACTACATTTGCCTGCATTTGTAGGCGACTGCCTTATCTGGCACAATGATGTACCTGTAAGTTAAAATGGAACACAACTAACAATTTAATGGGCCAATGCAACTGAAACATCCAACAGTACACATACTGCTGACATTGTTATTGTTATCTATGTATTGTTTAGGTAATAAACATGTTATAACATTTACTATAGGTATATGCATCAGGAGTGTTTTGCCACACATGACATAGTTCTATTGCTATGACATTAATAAAAAAAGAAGGTAAAATGTGTGAATGAATGGTCTTGAATGAAAATTGGAGTATACTTCAGCATTTGTGAATGTTGAACATACCTGTATCTCCTGGAATAACATGCCTCAATACATCCCCCGTGTATATGATGATTCTGGCAAGTTTTATGATAGGAAGCCAGAAAGATTATTATCTTATCCAGGGGAGGCAATGGTGGCCCACCTCCAGTGGCATTCCTCTCCTTCTCATAGTGGTAGAGACTGGTGGCTGCATGGAGGATCATGTCAGAGCAGCATCACTGGCAAGCCTCCCTGGAGTGGTTGTGTCCACCCACAGTGTTTATCATGTTGGCAATGTTCCCCTACATTTGCTGTCTCCACACAGTATCATCTGTTTATCCTAGCAAATTTTGACTGTGCTGCCCCATACCTTCAATTATGATTTAGTTTTTTCTTGCAGAAAAATTATCTTACTTATTACAGCTGGACATCTGAAAAAAAGATGATATGCACTTATCATATTTTATGCAGGAGGTGCACATATTGACATATCAACCTTCAAAGCATATGTCAATGTAATGTCTTCCTTCCCGTGTACATTGCACTGGTATTCAAAACAATCCATGTCATCTATATTACTGTTATGTACAGATAAGCATAAAGAACATAAAAATGTATGAATTGTTCATTAATATGTCTTATCTTACCTGTGAGAGATGCACTTATCTAGCCAAACTGGAGGTAATGCTCTCTCTAACCAAGACAGAACTTGACAGTCATGAGGAGAAGGTAAACATTTGCACCACACCACACTCATCACATAGTCTCACTAAATCTACACCACCAAAATCCACACACAGTAACACAAAAACATTCGCGGAGGCTCTCAATAATAATCTGTCTAAGCAACAGAGACCTCCAAATCAGAAATGCAAGCAACCTCCATCCCCCAACACAACCCAAATGACACATAGCCCACAGACTCAGTGTGCCACCCAACCACAGCCAATAAGGCAAAACAACGTACCCAACACACTAATCATAGGTGACTCTATAGTCAGGCACACTGATGTCCCACTCACCAGGCTAGACAAGGAGAAGGTTACTTTCAGCTGCCTGTTGGGTGCCAGGATTCACCACATAACCCACGAACTCAGGTCGCTGCACACCAAGTACAAATATGACTCTTGTCATTGTCCATGTTAGTGTGAATGACCTGAGACTTACCTCCCTGGACTACATGAAAAGAGACATGGAAGAGCTCTCCGATCTTGTAGCCCAGGCAGGTATGACCCTAGCTCTGAGTAGCATTCTGCCATCACCCAGAATGAAACCGCAGTACAAGGACAAAATGATTGACTTCAACAATTGGTTAAGCTTCTGGTGTCATTCTAAGGGGATCCAGTATCTGTCTGCTTGAGATGACATGGTCGACAGACCACGATGCTTTGCCACAGATGGCCTGCACCTGTCACCCCTGGAATTCTGGATACTGGCTAAGGCTCTTGCTGTCCCTATAGTGCCTTTTTTAGGCAGGGTTCAAATAAAAAATTCACCACCATAACAGGAACAGGCAAACAAAAACTGAAGGTAATGCTACTCAATGCTAGAAGTCTAAATCTCAAAATGCACTCACTCGAGGCACTCCTTAAAATGGAAAACATCGATATCTGTGCAATGAGTGAGACCTGGTTCAAGGGTCCAGAGAGCACCCCTGCACTACCAGGCTATAACTCATACCACAATTTTTGGCCCTGTAACCTGGACCGAAACACCAAAGGCAGAGATGTGTCCATATTCATTAAGGATATCCACACCTCCAGGCTAGTTGCTCAGCATAATGCATCCGAGGTTATCCAAGTGCAAATAACTCTGGGCAAAACTGGAATCCAAATTGTAGCTTGCTACAGATCCCCCACCATACCCCAGCATTCCCACCCCACTCCTCTTTTCTTGATGTACTGGAAAATATTAGGGTTCAACCAAACACCCTAATAATGGGCGACTTCAACTACCCCACCATTAACTGGGAAAACTACTCATGTACCAACTCCTTAGCTCAGCGCTTTCTGGAATTCATAAACTCCAATGCCCTAAATCAACTTATCCACACCCCCACCAGGGGCAACAATATCCTAGACCTAGTCATTACCAACATGAGTGACCGGTGTTCCACACCTGAAGTCAACTCCTCGTTGGTCCGATCCGACCATAAGCTTATCACCCTTGATATCCACATCCCACCCCCACCCCCCATTAAGGAAACCACAGTAAAAAAATTTTCCAACGCCAACTTCATGCTTCTTAAGACAGAAGTGGTGAACTTCATGACACCCATGCAGATGGACAATACAGTTACAACTGCTGAATCCTACACAAATGCACTCTATAAGCACTTACACGAGTGCATGGATCGTGCTATCCCAAACAGAACCAAGATGCTATCCTCCAAAAAAGGAAGCCAATCTGGTAGTCCCCTGCCATAAACAAACTTTTGAGGTTGTACAAGTTTTTTTTCATTATTAAATTGGATTTTATTCATCTAGCTGGTGGCTGCTCATTTATATTCATTCACTAGTTTAGTCATTTTCCAGTATATAAACAAACTGTACAACAGAAGGAAGAAACTGTTGCAAAAGAGAGTAAAATCCCCTTGAGTGGAGGAGCTCCCTGGTCAGCCTCAGTAAGAAGCTGAGATCCCTTATAAGATCCTCCAAAGCTAGCTATGAAAACAAAAATCACCACTAAATCCAAGAACAACCACAAAGCATTCTATGGCTGTGTCAAGAATCTAGATGGCAACACCCAGATCTGCTCTGAGTTACAACACAAAGGTACGTAAATTATAGAACCAACTGATATTGCCAACATCCTGGCAGATTGGTTCAGTGCTAGCTTTACCCCCCCTCTCACCCCCTAAAGGGCCCATATCTATACAGGAAGAATGCAGAGTCCATGCAATCAGAACTACACAGGTAAAAGCTGCACTCTCTAAAGCCAAAAGCACAGCATCCATGGGACTGGACAACATCCCAGGCTGCATTTTACACGAACTTCAGAGCAAACTGGCTCCCCACTTAAGCACCATGTTCAATAATAGCCTCACATCAGGCTTTGTGCCCACTGAATGGTGCACAGCAACAGTTATCCCACTCCACAAAGGGGGAGCCACCACTGATCCCGGGAACTATCGACCTATTAGCATGACGAGCCTGGTCTGCAAAGCCATGGAATGTATCATCATGGAACTCATAAACAAAGACATTGGTAACCTCCAAACTCTGGATCCCACCCAGTTCTGGTTTGTGAAAGGCAGATCATGCCTCCTGAACCTGATCGACTTCTTTGAGGCAGTCATCAAAGCCGTGGATGAGGGAAAGGTGGTTCACACAGCCTATCTTGACCTCGCCAAGGCTTTCGACACCATTCCCCATTCTGGAATTATAGCTAAACTCACTAAACTAGGTATAAATCCCTATGTCACAAGATGGGTTACCAACTGGCTCACTGACAGAACTCACACTGTAAAAGTTGCAGACTCCAAATCTGACCTCAAGACAGTGACAAGTGGATGCCACAGGGTTCTGTCCTTGGACCTCTCCTGTTTGGTATCTACTTCTCTGAAGTACAGGCTAACATAGAAGGCCTCTGGCTGATGAAGTTCGCAGATGACTGCAAACTAGGAGCCATAGTCAAGTCCCCAAATGAAGTAGACATCCAACAGAAGGGCCTCACTGAGACAGATGCCTGGTGTCAGAGCCATGGCCTCAAGCTCAATGCCAAAAAGTGCAGTGTCATCCCCTTTGGTAAAAACTCTGTACCTATGAACTACCACGTAGGCAGCAATCTACTTAACACCGAATGTGTGATAAGAGACCTTGGGACCCAGGTGGACAGTAATCTCTCCTTTGATAGTCACATCGCCACAGTAGTCAGGACGTCCTTCTACGTGGCACACCTCATCATAAAAAGGTTCTCATCCAGGAAAAAAGAGGTCATTGTTCCCCTCTACTCGTCACTCATTAGACCCATTATAGAGTACAACGCCCCTTTTGGAATGTACCTCACAAGACATCTGCAGCAGCTGGAAAGGCCACAGAAGTACCTCACAAAGAGGATTACTGGCCTCAAACAAATGCCCTACACTGACCGCCTCAAAAAACTCCAGCTTTACTCCGTAGTATATCGCCTACTCCAAGGTGATCTCTGCCTAACATATAAAGCTATGTCAAACCCAGAGCTCTTGGACATGCTACACCTAAAGAATTCCCAATCCCTCCAAGCTACATGCCCTAGGGACCTAAACCTTGTCATCACAATAAACAGGACACGCTGGAGGGATAGATTCCTGCCCCAGAGACTTCCTATACTCTGGAACAAGCTACCCATCTATGTCAAGCAAAGTTCTTCATTAGCACTCTTCAAGAAAAATCTTGATGAGTGGATGGGAAATAGGAAATACACCCTGGGGATCACTTCTGTGTCTCTGCTGGACAGTGGCACAGGAAAATAACTTTCTTGGGTGGCGTAAGCTATGGTACCTTGCCGGCTAGGCTTACTTAGGCCCTTGGGCCGATAGCCTAGTACCTACCTATGAACCTATTAACTCCTTCCCTCCAGTACAGCTCTTTTGAGAGTGTACCTTTAACCCCCAGTGGGTGTGGCTTGATCCTTAAAAAAGTGAAGTTATCACCTTACAGTTAAATAAATAATCTTATCTCTGGAACCATAAATGCTACTAGAAAACTGTAAATGGCAGACTATTCAGGATAAATTAATCTTTACATTAGTGGCATTCATTCAGTTTGATGCTTTAAAATGGCTTTTATAAGCCAAAATAAAGGCAGTAAATATTAATTTTGAATGCTCAATAAACAGATTATGATATCTCATTAACCATTCAAGCAAAACACATGCCATCAGGATTTTCTTTATACAGCTGTGAGCTTTCATATGAGGCTATGCACCTCCATGTGTGTTACCTGGCTGTTGAGATATTTAGAGAAATATGACAATTATCAAAATATAAATAAACAGTATACAAATATTTAATATTTATTTAGCTGCATTAGAGAGAGGTCATATATTTATACAACTGTGTTTCCCATCATGTATGCTCTATGATGAAATCTTCAAATTTTGTATCTAGCATGGGTTTGGAATTATTAATGCAAATATGAACAAGCATTGTTTCATATCCAGAGACAACTATACAAATATAAACAAAGAATCTAGCCTCAGGCAATAAAACAACCAGAGCAAAAAGAAGCAAATGAGAAAAAACACCATAGCACTGGATGTAACACAGCAGAATATCCAATTTATTGTAAGTAAGCGCTTTCAAGGGTTCACCTCTTCATCAGACTTAGATAAAAATTACTTAAAACAACCACATTAAATAGTATTCCAATTAACATTAATTACTTCAATTAAAAACAATTAAATTATTTAAAGCCATACTTAACATTTTTTAAAAACATCACAGCATACATAAACTAAAAACTAGTGTCTCAACTGACTTGTTTTTAGGAAAGGTTCAATGGAGACCATATTATTCAAACCAGGCGCTTTATCAGCGCGCAGTAACATAATCCATTTTTGTTCAGCCGCCTCAGTAATATTCCTCATATCTCCTCCCCTTTTTCTGACTGCAAGTATTTCCAAGACCAGAAACTTAAACATATGCTCACTACCTTCATTCTTGATGTGCATAGCCAGGGCACTACTTTCCTTTTTATTTCTTATATCCCTCATATGTTCAAGTATCCTCTCTTTGAACTGTCGATTAGTCATGCCAATATAATATGAAAAACATTTGACACAATAACTCAAATATATTACATTGACTGTTTTACAGTCAGCATAGTGAGAAGGCTCTATTCTGAAGCCTACCGTAGGGTATGCAAAGTTAGTACCTGTGTGTATATTTATGCACAAGCAGTACAACTCCTGCATGTATATGTACCTACTCTATCTGATCTAAGAGTAGTCCTATTTAAACTAGATTTATAACAAAGATGGTTCTTTAGGGTCTTATTATTTCGAAAGCTAAACTTAGGTTTGTCTCTTACTATCTCCTTCAACCCATCCAAAGTAGAGATTATATTCCAGTTCTTATTAATGACATTGCAGATCATATTTATATTGCTAGCATATGTCAAAGTTATTTTCAAATCATTGCTACTTACATTGGTGATCTGTCGTAGCATCTCACTACTCTCAACAACATTACTACATGTGGGTCACATTCTGTTGCATTGTTGGTAAAGTATGGTTTACACCTATCATGTCTATCTTTCCATGCCTCTTTAATGTGCCTGTCTATATCTTTACTTTTATAACCCCTTTCTATAAAATCCAGTTTAAGGGACTCTAGAGCTGAATTCAGCTCTGCATCATCATTGTGTAATTTCATCAACCTGAACACCTGTCCTTTTATTATATTACGTTTGCAATGGTTCGGGTGCATACTTGTATTGTGCAATAGGTTATTCTTTCTAACTGGTTTCCTATACAAACTAGTTTTAATAGTACTTAGCGAATGCTAACAGTCACATCTAAAAATTCCACCTCTTGTAAACTATAATTGTATGTGAATCTCAGAAAATCATTGGTCATATTGAGATAGTGGATAAACTCTCTTAATCTTGTCTCAGTTCCTTGCCATAATAAAAAAATATCATCCACAAATCTAGTATACCACAAGACAGAATTGGCATAGGTCATATTAGAGAGTATAAACTCTGTTTCCCATTGCACCAATGAAAGGTTGGCGTAGCTGTTGGCACAGGCTGTGCCCATCGCCACGCCAACCTTTTGAATATAGTATTCATCACTGAACATAAAAACATTGTTACTTAAAATAATGTCCAATAGGCTACAAATCAAGCGTATTTTATCACCCTGAAACCCCTTGCTATGCAATAGTTCACTAATACTATCAATACCCCATTGATTCGGTATGACCGTGAACAGGGATACAATGTTCATAGTAACAAAGTAATATTCAGAATAGTCAGGTTTCCATTTCATTTGTAATAACTCTAAAAAAGTTTTAGTGTCCCTTAGAACAGTCTCACACTCTTCTAACATGTGATGTAAGTTCTTTTCAACAAAAATGGATAAGGGTTCCATAGCCCAGCTTCTGCCAGAGACTATATTTCACATGGGTGGAGTACTAAGACATTTATGAACTTTTGGAAAACCATATACAACTGGTACCACTGGATGTTCAACTGAGAAGTATTCAAAGAGTGGCTCTGATATCGTATTAGTTATTAATAGATCGAAGATCAGAAATGCTATTCTATCCATAACAGCTTTAACAGTAGCTACTGATATACATTCATAGGTATCAATTTGACTTAAAAGAATATACATTTGTCTGTGATACAACTCCTTATCTAAAATTTTAGATGTATATCAGTAGCTACTGTTAAAGCTGTTATGGATAGATTAGCATTTCTGATCTTCAATTTACTAATAACTAATATGAGATCAGAGCCACTCTTTGAAAACTTCTCATTTGAACATCCAGTGGTACCAATTGTATATGGTTTGTCAAAAGTTCATAAATGTCTTAGTACTCCACCCATGCGACCTATAGCCTCTGGCAGAGGCTGGGCTACAGAACCCCTATCCGTTTTTGTCAAAAAGAAATTACATCACATATTAGAAGAGTGTGAGACTGTTCTAAGGGACACTAAAACTTTTTTAGAGTTATTACAAATGAAATGGAAATGTGACTATTCTGAATGTTACTTTTTTATTATGGACATTGTATCCCTGTTCACAGTCATACCGAATCAATCTGGTATTGATAGTATTAGTGAACTATTGCATAGCAAGGGGGTTCAGGGTGATAAAATACGCTTGATTTGTAGCTTATTGGACATTATTTTAAGTAACAATGTTTTTATGTTCAGTGATGAATACTACATTCAAAAGGCTGGCGTAGCGATGGGCATAGCCTGTGCCAACAGCTAAGCCAACCTTTCATTGATGCAATGGGAAACAGAGTTTATACTCTCTAATTTGACCTATGCCAACTCTGTCTTGTGGTATACTAGATTTGTGGATGATATTTTTTTTATTATGGCAAGGAACTGAGACAAGATTAAGAGAGTTTATCCACTATCTCAATACGACCACTGATTTTCTGAGATTCACATACAATTATAGTTTACAAGAGGTGGAATTTTTAGATGTGACTGTTAGTAAACATTTGCTCAATAAAGTTAAAACTAGTTTGTATAGGAAACCGGTCAGAAAGAATAACCTATTGCACAATACAAGTATGCACCCTAACCATTGCAAACGTAATATAATAAAAGGACAGGTGGTCAGGTTGATGAGATTACATAATGATGATGCAGAGCTAAATTCAGCTCTAGAGTCCCTTAAACTGGATTTTATAGAAAGGGGTTATAAAAGTAAAGATATAGACAGGCACATTAAAGAGGCATGGAAAGATAGACATGATCAGTGTAAACCATACTTTACCAACAATGCAACAGTATGTGACCCACATGTAGTAGTGTTGTTGAGAGTAGTGAGATGCTATGACAGATCACTAATAATAGTAGCAATGATTGGAGAATAACTTTGACATATGCTAGTAATATAAATATGATCTGCAATGTCATTAATAAGAACTGGAATATACTCTCTACATTGGATGGGTTGAAGGAGATAGTAGGAGACAAACCTAAGTTTAGGTTTCGAAATAATAAGACCCTAAAAAGCCATCTTTGTTATAAATCTAGTTTAAATAGGACTACTCTTAGATCAGATAGAGTAGGTAGATATACATGCAGGAGTAGTACTGCCTGTGCATACATACACACAGGTACTAACTCTGTACACACTAATCTAGGCTTCAGAATAGAGCCTTCTGACTATGCTGACTGTAAAACAGTCAATGTAATATATTTGAGTTATTGTGTCAAATGTTTTTCATATTTTATTGGCATGACTAATCGACAGTTCAAAGCAGGATACTTGAAAATATGAGGGATATAAGAAATAAAAAGGAAAGTAGTGCCTTGGCTATGCACATCAAGAATGAAGGTAGTGAGTATATGTTTAAGTTTCTGGTCTTGGAAATACTTGCAGTCAGAAAAAGGGGAGGAGATATGAGGAATATTACTGAGGCGGCTGAACAAAAATGGATTATGTTACTGCATGCTGATAAAGCTCCTGGTTTGAATAATATGGTCTCCATTAAACCTTTCCTGAAAATGAGACAGTTGAGACACTCGTTTTTAGTTTATGTATGCTGTGATGTTTTTAAAATGTTAATTATGGCTTTAAATAATTTAATTGTTTTTAATTGAAGTAAATGTAAGAGTGTTTAATCTCGCCGTTTGTTCTTACACACAGGTTCGGAGCCGATCCTCGGCTCCTAGTCGGCCGAATTGCAAAGCTCTGAATCTCAGAGAAGCTCGAGACCAGCCCATATCCCATAATCCTCCCTGCCATTACTCAGATCTAATTTGCCGCTGCAACAGATCGGATCGAGGAGAGCTCGGACCAGATAGAGAATTGAGTTTTACTTACTATTTTCAGATAAGATACTGATTTTTTTTTTCTGATATTACCTTATAATTATTAGATTATTATAGAAGTGCTGTGTGTGTGTGTTATTTATATATATATATATATATATATATATATATATATATATATATATACATATATATATATATATATCCTTTTTTTTCTTCAGGCACCCTTTGTGGCCTAACCCCCCTTTTCTTTGGGTGTGTTTTTTTTGTGAGTGTCTTCTTTATATAGCCCTTTCCACATATATATATTCTTATAGGATTAGTATTTGTTTCTATACTCATAGTTATTGTTGTTATATAGTACTATGTCAGAAAAAGCTAAATCTGGCTTTAAAAGATGTCAGTGTGGGCATAAAATGTCCATTACTGACAATCATGCTTCCTGCGTCTACTGTCTTGGCCCTCTCCATCTCCAAGAGGATTGCTCTATTTGCCATTCCTTTAGCGGGAGGGTCATGACAGATAGACGCAGGAAGCTCATAGACAGAGGATTACTGAAGCCTGCCTTTCAAGAGGCTTTGGACAAGTCGGATCAGGCTTCTAAATCCTCGAAGGGGTCGAAGATGTCGGAGCCCATGTCCTCGGCCCCGAGTTCATCTTCTCGGGTTCGTTCGCCAGTTCCACAGATCTTGGGGCCGAGCGTCGAACATTTATCTTTTCCTGAGCCCCAGATCTTGGAACCGGTGTCAGAACTGCCACCACCGTCCATTCTTCGGTCGGTGCCATCTTCGGCTCCTTCGACCCGTTCTTCCAGACCCTTGTCTGAGACAGATGTGGATCATGTCGTGCAGAAACTCATGGAAAACACGGCCCTTTCCAAGTTAATTGCAGTTTCCTCCCAGTTGGTGTCAAAACTAGAAGGCCTCCCCATATCTCCAACGGGTCCTCCTTCGAGACCCATCCAGATCTCGGAGCCGGGAGAAGATGACCTGATGATAGTGGAGCCCTCAGTGCCGAAACCGTCCATTGCACGATCGACACCATTGACTTCGACTCCTTCGGAACCGTTAGGGGAGTCGCGGAGCCGACGGTCTTTGCTCGGTTCCGGGACTGAGAGTCGTACTGACCTGTCGGTACCAACTCTCCCTCTCGGGGCCTCGGCACAGACTGGCTCGGCTCCATCCTCGGGGTCAGAGCCCACGGCACCTGGTTCTGGGATGCTTCCATGTTCTTCGGAACCGGGGGAGCCCTCGGCCAGGGGTTCGGGGGCCTTTGACCTTATGAGGAAGGTATTGTCTGCACGGACAACCACATCATCAGGGGAATCTTCTCCTTCCCCAAAAGGGCCACTTTCTGTTTCTGCTCCCACGATCCATCCCAAGCGTAGAGCCCAATTGCCTCAGCCACCCCCAGAGGGTTCCCCCTGTTCCTTGGAGGCCTCACCAGAAGCCCCCTCTGATGAGGTCCCAAGGAAATGGTTGTGCAAGAGGAGGCACAAAGATTCCCCACAGGAATCTCTAACGTCTGATACCGACTTGGATGAGGCAGAGGGGTCCCCCAAATCACCCTCGGAGGATGTGTCATTTGCAGACATCTTGGAGATCTTGAAACAGAGGGGTGATTAGCAGTCCCTAGCCCCTCCTGAGGACGAGTCAGTGCTGCTGAAGGCTTTTGGGGCTCAACCTTCTACCTCCTGGGTGACTCCGCCCTTCGATGAATTAATGGATTTGGTTGCTCGAAGGGCATGGGAGACACCTGACACAGTGGAACCAGTCCCTAGGAAACCAAACAAGTTCATCACTGCCCCCCCAAGATAAATCTTATCTCACCAAGGGAGTCCCTGTCGATGCTATGGTGGTGGCGGCAGCCACGAAAAAGGAGATGTCTGAGTCTTCCTCATCTGTTCATCCTCCTAATAAGGATTCTAGGACTATGGACAGATATGGGAAGCGCATTTTTAGTTCAGCGACTTTTTCCATGTGTTCGCTAAACTACCTGACCCATTTCACACGTTTGCAGAGGGATCTCATCAAGGAGCTGACAGATACCCTCCAGGGTAACACAGATGCTGCTGTTTCAGAAAAGGTAACAGCACAACTTAACACCCTCACCTCCATAGTAAACTCATCCATGAGGCTCATCTCGTATGCAGCCGAGGGATCGAGTAGAGCTGCAGCTTCAGCGATTGCTCTTCGAAGGCAATCATGGATGCAGCTGTGCTCCTTTGCGGAAGCCTTCAAGTCTTCCTTTGCCAATGCCCCTTTTGATGGTGCCACACTTTTCGGGCCCAAGGTTAAGGAGACTCTCACTCGGTGCGAGCAACAGGGAAAGACCCTGTCTGCTGTTGGGGTCCGTTTTTCCGCTCCTACTAGACCGTACCCCAAAGGGCAACGAGGCGGAAAAATGTGGTTCCATAAGAATCAGGGATCTTTCCAGACCACACAGAGTGATACTCCCTCTAGAGGCAGAGGAGGGGGTAGAAATGGAAGACGCCGCCCCGGTGGCAGAGGGGGTCCGCATAACCAAGGCAACAGGGATTCCGTCCCTGGGAAGCCTTTCCAGCACTCCTGAAGGGAGGCCCGGCTGTCCTGCTCTGGAGGCAGTCGGGGGTCGCTTAGCTTTATACCCACTGGCCTGGCTAAACATTACTTCAGATTCTTGGGTAAAAGGCATTATAACCAGAGGGTACAAAATCCCCTTCATTTCAACACCACCTCTACAAAGAAAGTTTCCAGACGTGCCACCCCATCTGTGAAAGCTAGCAGCTGTAGAAATTTCAAAGCTGCTCGAAAACAGAGTCATCCAACCAGTCCTGGCAGACCAAAGAGAATTCGGAACTTACTCAAGGTTCTTTTTAGTTCCAAAAAAGACAGGGGACTGGAGACCAATCTTAGATCTCAGCCATCTCAACAACTTCACGAAGAAGGAAAAGTTTCGGATGGTCACGCTTCAATCGATCCTTCCATTCTTACAGAAGGACGATTGGATGTGCTCTATAGATCTCAAAGACGCGTACTACCACATCAAAATGGCCAGACCGTCCAGAGATCACCTGCGCTTCCGGCTGGGAGCCAGTCACTTTCAGTTTTGAGCTCTGCCCTTTGGACTCACCTCAGCCCCCAGGGTATTCACCAAATGCATGGCAGTAGTTGCGGCTCACTTGAGACGACAAGGATTCCAGGTGTTTCCCTATCTGGATGACTGGCTCCTCACCGCCACCACTGAGCATCGCCTATTGCAAGCCAGAGACTACACAATCGGCCTTTGTTCCTACTTAGGGATATCCATAAACTTCGAAAAGTCTTGTTTATCGCCCTCACAGTGTATTTCCTTCATCGGAGCAGACCTAAATACACGATCGACACTACTGAAACTCCACCCAATAAGAGCTTCAGCACTCAAACAGCAGGTCCTTCTTCTTCTGGTCAGCAAGAAAGCCCCAGCCAAAATGGTGTTAAAAGTGCTGGGACTGATGGCAGCCACACTAATTGCAGTCCCTATGGGAAGGTTACACATGAGGATTCTACAATGGCTGCTCTTCGTGCAGTGGTCGTTCCAACACCTACCCCTAGCGCACGAGATCAGGATAACAGAATCTTGCAGACGGGACCTCTCATGGTGGGTGCATGATCAGAACCTCACTGTGGGTCGTCCGTTCGTTCTACCCAGTCCAACAGCCACAATAACCACGGACGCTTCCCTGATAGGGTGGGGGGGCCTTCTTCAGGGAAGAACAGTCCAAGGAGAATGGTCCAGCACGGAGTACACTCTACATATAAACGTTCTGGAGTTGAGGGCGGTGTTCCTGGCGTTGCAACACTTCCAAACCCTCTTACCTCTAGGAACAGTAGCAGTTCAGACAGACAACATGTCTGTAGTCTGGTACATAAACAAACAAGGGGGAACCAGGTCTTACCCGTTATGCAGAGAGGCCATGAGAATTTGGCAATGGGCAGAGTCCACGGGTCACTTTCTGATAGCAACGCACATCCCGGGGTCATCCAACGTCATTGTGGACAGGTTGAGCAGAGCCATCCTGTTACCTCACGAGTGGTCCCTCAATTCACAGACAGTGGAAAAGATCTTCCACAAATGGGGCCACCCTTGCTGCGATCTGTTTGCTTCCCCATTGAATGCAAAATGCAGAAGCTACTTTGCCCTTCTACCCCCTCCAGGGGATGTCCCCAAGGACGCACTGATACACGATTGGTCCCCGGGTCTCCTATATGCATTCCCACCAACTCCATTGATTCCCAGATTTCTACAGAAAGCCAGGAACCTGGAAAGGACTATCATACTCATAGCCCCATTCTGGCCTCGTCAGATATGGTTCCCCTTTCTTCGAGCCCATCAAATAGAGGAACCATGGATTCTGGTCCCAGCACCAGATCTACTGACACATTCGTCGGGAGTTCCTCACCCGTCTCTACAGTCCCTCAAACTAGCAGCTTGGCTGCTCTGCTTCCCTGCCTAGCCAGGTCTCATCTACTCCCTCCGGCAGTTCAACACATCCTTGTTGCTTCTCATAAAGCTTCCACTACTAAGCTCTATATGAGTAAGTGGAAACGCTTTGTATATTGGGCATCTAGTCAAAACTTAGACCCCTTGGTAGCTCCTCTACATAAAATTTTAGAATTCTTATCCATCCTTTTTCACGAAGGAGCTTCTACTTCCACGCTAAGAGTACAGTTGGCGGCCATATCAAACTTCCATATTGGTGAGGAAGGTTCTCCCATTATGTCTCACAGACTTTGTAAGGCCTTTATGAAAGGAACTTTCCATCTTAGACCGCCTGTCAGAAAACCTTTCTTTCCATGGAGCCTGAATTTGCTGCTGTCGCAACTCATGTTGCCACCTTTTGAACCTGCTTCGTCATGTCTCTTAAAGTTCTTATCATGGAAAACGCTGTTTCTCATCACCGTGACCTCAGCTCATAGGGTCTCAGAGCTGCAGGCATTATCGGTCAGACCACCTTACTTGATATTCCATCCAGACAGGGTCTCTTTGCATACAAATCCATCTTTCCTTCCAAAAGTATGCTCAGTTACGAATATTAACCAGTCTATAGAACTCCCTACCTTTTTCAAAAACCATACTAACAAACTGGAGTATATGTTGCACAAGTTGGATGTTCACAGGCAATTAAGATTTTATTTAGATAGGACCAAAGCTTACAGGAAAATGGATCAGCTCTTCGTCGCATTTGCAGACAATAAAAAGGGCATGGCAATTACTAAACGTACACTATCTAAATGGCTTACTGACTGTATAACATTTGTATACTCTAAATCAAAGCAATCCTTACCCACCAAACCTAAGGCCCATTCTACCAGATCCATTTCCACTTCCTTAGCTCATGCGGCTCGTTTGCCTTTGGACACTATTTGTGCAGCAGCCACGTGGTCTAAACCACATGCTTTCATCACTCATTATAGAGTGGACAAGGTCTCCAAGGATAGGACATCATTTGGTTCCACTGTGCTTAGGAACGTTCTTCCATGAGTCACTCGGGGTTACGGAGCTAGGGACGCTACCCATGTGTAACAACAAACGGCGAGATTGAACACTCTTACATAAAGAAGTTATGTCCTTACCATAACGTTCCATGTAGAGTGTTCATCTCGCCTTTGTTCTTACATTCCCTCCCTCCCCCCCCCACGTGTTTGGAAGAACTGGTAGGATTAGAGTCTGATCGACGTGTCTTGACCCCTTCCGGGGTATATGGTCCCATGTGTCATGGGATATATGCTTAGACCATTAGTTATTGCTATGGTGAGAGAGTGTCTCTGAATGACTGAAGAGAGTGTTTACTTCTAGCACCGCAGGTGTTGGATCCTTTGGTCTGGTTTGTTTGCAAACTAGATCTGAGTAATGGCAGGGAGGATTATGGGATATGGGCTGGTCTCGAGCTTCTCTGAGATTCAGAGCTTTGCAATTAGGCCGACTCGGAGCCGAGGATCGGCTCCGAACCCGTGGGTAAGAACAAAGGCGAGATGAACACTCTACATAGAACGTTATGGTAAGGACATAACTTCTTTTTAATGGTAATTGGAATACTATTTAATGTGGTTGCTTTAAGTCATTTTTATCTAAGTCTCATGAAGAGGTGAACCCTTGAAAGCACTTACTTACAATAAATTGGATATTCTGCTGTGTTACATCCAGTGCTATGTTTTTTTTTTCTCATTTGCAACTATACAAATGCCTGGAGCTGCACTTGCATGTAATGAGTTAACATCATTAGCATACATGTACACTGCTACCCATTCATTCCACATCTTAGAATATTTTACAGTAGTGGGATTCAAACCCATGGTAGTGAATATCTTTGTAACTAAAGGCCAGTCACACAACCACTGCACCACAGCTTCGGTAGTACAAACTGGGTGTCGTCGTACTTACATGCACATCCAGCTACAAATAGAAAGTCTGCATCTACCATGTGGGATATGTCACAGGTTTTGGTGTAGTCAGTGGCAAAGGTCAACACAAATGTAACCGTTATGATATATGATATGTCAAATGACATATGTATCTGAATGTGTTAAAACAACAAGGCAGAACAAGATCAGCTTATGAAAAAGGAACACCTATGCAGTCATGGCTAGATGTGAAAACAACTATCAAATTACATGGCTAGCCATCCTGAAGTTTCTTCAGTCCCACTGAATGGTATAAGAGCAAACAATGTAGGAGTAAGCATCAATAAATATCCATAAATCAGACCTTGAAATACAATTTGCAAGCAACCCTATAAATTGTCTTTATCAGCAAACACTATCACAGGCATGCAAGTGAAATTGCATTACTGGTGGATATGGGTGGATTCTGTCCATGTCCAAAGTTGACTTGGACTGATTTGTTTGTAGCCATACAGCTACATATGGGGAAATCCTCCCTGATAATGATGGACATGTATCCTTACACATGCCTACTGGGGAAGTCTACTCCATCCTTTAAGTACCTAACAGATTGATGTGTTGAGTTTCCCAAACAAAAAACTGCATGAAATATGTTAGAAGTTTTGCACGTAGCACTATGAACATAGTAGAGTGATAATGAGCATTGTATTTCACAAAAGCAATGTAAGCAGCTGACCTCATGATAGCTTACCTTTTGGATAATTGCAGTCAGGCAACTACACCTAACAGTGAGGTTAGCTGAGCGCAAACACCTTTTAAGTACCATTTGCACCATATATAATTAATCAGCTTCATTAGCATAAAATGTTTTGGAATCTCATCAGCAAATGTCCATGTAAGTATTTCAATCTTAGTGCATTAACTGCAGAACAGAGCGTGTGTATGTAACTTTAAGAAGCATTTCCAAATATAAGCATGTGCATATAAATAGTGAGCACTTGCAGGCAGTAGTGCCATTTTGACAGAACAGCCAGAGTGTTAACATGTTTGAGTGTGGTAGTCAGTCTGTTTATAAGTGTATTTAAGTTTAACTTACAAAGCCTCATTCGTGATGAGTTTGTGTGTAATAAAGCTGCTTGAACTGGACCCACAACTGTGCGTCTGATTTATCCTGACCAGACGAGTGCCATGGTTTCAGAACCGGAATTGAAAGTTCAACTTCTTCAAGCCACGAGGTGCAGAGTTGAAGGTGAAGGTATATTAAGCAGGTTAGGTGATAACAGTGCTGAAACTATCAAAGAGGACCAGAAATGAACTAAAGGTAAGAAAAACTTGCACAAAAGATTTATTTTGCAAAGAAAATGAAACATAACATTAATAATGCACAAAATGCACTATTAATCAGAGTAGCACAAACGCATTATTAATCAAATGAAAGGCACAAAATGCATTATTAATTAAATGAAATGTTTGAAACCACGATATTTGATAAAACTAGCAGATATATTCATATGGGGCTCAGAATTACCTTTGGTTTGCATAACGAGCATGTTTAAAGTAAAACAAGCACAAGAAAAGTATAATGAGCATGATAAGAGATTAAAAGGCATAATACGTACAATAAAAGGGCAAAATAAGCTTAAAGAGCAAGGCAACTGCATGTTTTTAGTAGAAGACCATGTTTTGGGCATAAACTACTATTTCACAATGGCTGAAGCTATTCAAAGCATAACTAGTGTTGTTCAAAGTATCTCAGAGTGTGCAAAGTGCTTGTAGAGTGTGTGCTTTATTACGGTGCAATTATTTGAGAGTTTGCTGTGTGCAAACTACAGTTATATTGCAAAGTGCAGTCAAAGTACTGCCATTTTGAGAAAGTTTCTTGTGCTGTGTACATTTATAAGCAGAGTGCCGCCATTTCAAAGTGTTTCTTACACTGTACAAAATTATTTCGCAAAGTACAGCCATTTTGAAAGGTTCTTGTGCTGTGTACAGTTTATTTGACAAGTGCATTCATTTTGAAGTGTTTCTTACTCTGAGCTTCTTCTGCTGTATACAGTTTATTTGCAAAGTACAGCTATTTCAAAGTATTTCTTACACTGATATGGAATGGTTTCACAGAGTACAGTGATTTTAAAGTATTCTTGTGTTATGGAGGCTTATTTGGCAAAGTGCAGTTATTTCAAAGAGTCTGTTGTGCTATTGGGCATAATAACAAGTTCTGGCATTAAATTCTGGCATATACTTATGTGTGTGTATGTTTGTACATAATTCCAAGCACCTTCACTACTGTGTGTTGATATGGCAGAGTCATTTTGCAGACCCAGTCCACTTGTGTTTGATCATAATATTGCAGAGAATTGGAGAGTATTTGAGCAGGAATATAATATTTTCATACAAATAGCTTTTTCTGACAAAGATGCACATACAAGGGAATTCATTTTGCTTAATTTAGCTGGGTCAGAGGCCATTGAGAGACAGAGTGTTCATTTGTGCATACACCAGCAGTATATGCAGGAGAGGGGGAAAACCACCATATTGTTGTACTGGCTGAATCAAGGGAAGACCCTGAGTGCTTGAAACGTACATTTAGAGAAATGAACCCCCCAGACAAATGTTATATTAGAGAGGCACCTATTTTATACAATGGACCAAAATCCAGGTGAAACATTTGCAGCTTATATCACTGACTTGAGAAATAAGGCTAAAATGTGCAGATTTGGTGATTTGAAAGATGAGTTAATAAAGGACAGGCTTGTGTGTGGTGTTAATAATGCTTCAGTGAGAAATATTTTGCTTCATGACAGTAATTTAATGTTGAGCAATGCCATAGAGATTTGTCAAATCCATGAGCTCACAGAAAGGCACACATGTGTACTTACAAGTGACAAGAGCTTAGTTTCAGCAGCCTCTAGAGCAGGGGGTTGCAACCTTCACTATTAAAAGAGCCATATCTGGCTCTTCTCCTACCAAATAAAATTCATCTGGAACCACAAAACATATCTGACGCCTAAAATGAAGATAACACAGCTTATTAAGTTTTATATATAGTTATTATACCATAGATAAAAGAACTAAGTTTATCATAGCAATATTTAAAATCCATCCCTATTTTTGTTACTTTGTTGAGATTTTTGTTGGGATCGCTCGATTGCTCTCAGTGTGTGTCTACCTTGTATCCCAGGAACTACAGCCCCATCAATCTGATGAGCCTGATCTGCAAGGCCATGGAACATAGGTTCATAGGTTCATAGGTTCATACTAGGCTATCTGCCCTAGGGCATTTATAAGCCTAGCCAGAGTGTGTTTGGCTTTCGCCACCCATTTTAAATTAATTTTGCTATGCCTTTTTTTGAGGTTAGTATACTGTGCCTCTGTCTAACAGTGACACAGAAGTGATAGCCAGGGTAAACCTACGATCTCCCATCCACTCATCAAGATTCCTCTTGAAGAGAGTCAATGTGGGACTCTGCCTAACCTGGACTGGGATTTTATTCCAGAGTGAAGGGAGCCTCTGGGTTATGAATCTGTCCCTCCAGCATGTCCTATTTATTTCAGTGCTGAGGTTCAAGTCTCTCGAGCGCGTAGCTCGATGGGATTTGGATTTTCTGAGGTGCAGCATGTCCATTAATTCCGGGTTGGACATGGCTTTATACGTCAGGCACAGATCGCCTCTGAGCAGGCGGTATGCCACTGAGTAGAGCTGGAGTTTCTTTAACCGGGCAGCATATGGCATCTGTTTGAGCCCTTTGATCCTCTTGGTGAGGTACTTTTGGGGTCTTTCCAGTTGCTGCAGGTGTCTGGTAAGGTACATCCCAAAAGGGACATTGTACTCAATTATGGGCCTGATGAGGGATGAGTAAAGAGGCACGATGACCACCCCTGATCTAGATGTGAATCCCTTCATGATTAGGCGGGCTATATAAAATGTTTTTCTAACCACTTTGGCCATGTGGTTGTCAAATAAGAGATTGCTATCAACTTGGGTCCCCAGGTCCCTAATGACTTCTTCTGTACTTAATGGATTACCACCTATGTGGTAATTTGTGGGCACTTTGTTTTTGCCAAAGGAGATGACTATACACTTTTTGGCGTTAAGCTTGAGGCCATGGCTCTGGCACCAGTTGTCTGTTTCTGAGGCCCTTTTGGAGGATGCTTGTGTCGGCTGGAGAGTTGATTATGGCGCCCAGTTTGCAGTCATCTGCGAACTTGGTCAGCCACAGTCCTTCCGTGTTGGCCTGTACCGCCGAAAAATATATACCGAACAAGAGAGGTCCCAGGACTGAGCCTTGTGGGACGCCACTCGTAACTGGTTTGGAGTCTGACATGGCTCCAGCAATTCTAACCATGTGGGTTTTGTCCTTGAGCCAGTTTGCAACCCATCTAGTAACATAGGGGTTTATATTTAAGCTGTTGAGCTTATCTATAATGCCCGAGTGGGGTATTGTATCGAAGGCTTTTGCGAGGTCCAGGTAGGCTGTGTGGACCACCTTCCCCTCACCAATGGCCTTGGTGACTGTTTCAAAGAAATCGACCAGGTTTAAGAGGCAGGATCTGCCCTTAACAAAGCCAAACTGGGTAGGATCCAGTGTCTGTAGGTCCCCAATATCTTTATTTATGAGGTCCATGATGATCCTTTCCATAGCTTTGCAGACCAAGCTAGTCAGGCTTATGGGGCGATAGTTTCCAGGATCCGTTGAGGCACCACCTTTGTGGAGAGGGACCACTGTTGCTGTACGCCACTCTTTGGGTACATATCCTGTAGTAAGGCTAAGATTGAACAGTAGTTTTATGTTTGGGTTTAGCTCTTCTTGGAGTTCATGAAGGACGCAGCCCAGGACACCATCTGGTCCCATTGATGCTGTTTTTTTTTGCTTTGGAGAGGGCGGCTCTTACCTGAGTATCTGAGATGTCAGGGGGGCAGCACTCTGTTGGGATAGATATTTGCCCTTTTGGTGGGGAGGGGGGAGTTTGCACTGAACCTGTCAGCTAGGATGTTGGCAATGTCTGTGGGCTCGGTGTATTTTTTGTCATTTTGGACTAATTCTGAGCATATCTGGGAATTCCCACCCAGGTTCCTAACATAACTAAAGAAAGCCTTGTGATTATCCTTAGTGTCCTGTGCAATTTTTCTCTCGAAGCTGGCCTTAGACGATTTCATGAGTGCCCGTAGTTTTTTGCTAATACTGATCAGAGATGCCTTCCCTTTTTGGGATTTTGCTCTATCATGTAGTAGCTTCCTCCTTCTATTGTATAGTTTGTTTATGGCTGGGGTCCACCAGACAGGACGTCTGCCTTTGGAGGATTGGGTCTTGGTTTTATTTGGGATTGCATGATCCATGCATTCCTGAAGGTGTTCATAGAATGCATTTATAAAGGATTCTGCGGTCTGGGACGTATTTTCCACAGGCCCGGGGACTTTGAAGGATTCCGCCTCAGTTTTGAGGCGTGTGAAATTTGCTTTAGAGAAGTTTTTCACTGTGGTTTTCTGGGCAGGGGGTGGGGTCGGTATGTGAATATCCAGTGAGATTAGTTTATGGTCTGATCTTACCAGTGAGGGATACACTTCTGGTCTGGAGCATAGTGTCCCCATGTTGGTGATGATCAGGTCCAGTATGTTTTCCCCTCTTGTGGGAGTGGTAACAAGTTGTTCCATAGCATTTGAGTTTATAAATTCTGGGAACCTTTGGGCTAGGGTGTTGGAGCTAGAGTAATGCTCCCAGTCTATATTTGGGTAGTTGAAGTCGCCCAATATAATGGTGTTTGGAGAGACCTTCATATTTTCCAGTATTCTCAGGAAGGCCGAGTGGGGTTCCTGTGTTTGGGAGGGTGGTCTGTAGCAGGCTATAAACTGGAAGGCAGTTTTACCCACTGTTAGTTGCACATGGATAGTCTCTGATGCTTCATGCTGTGCCACCAACCTGGAGGTGTGGGTATCTTTGACGAATATTGATACTCCTCCTCCTTTTGTGGTTCGGTCCAAGTTTTGGGGCCGAAAAGCATGGTATGAGGTATAACCTGGTAGTGCTGGGGTGCTCTCGGGAGCCTTGAACCAGGTTTCTGTTACTGCACAGATATCGATGTTCTCCATGCTAAGGAGAGTTTTGAGTGCGTGCATCTTGAGGTTTAGACTTCTGGCGTTGAGTAGCATTACTCTTAGTTTCTTATCCCTTGTGATACCTATGGAGGTGGGTTTGTCTTTTGAGCCTTGCCTAAAAAAGGCACTATGGGGGTAGCAAGAGCCTTTGCCAATATCCAAAAGCCTAGGGGTGACAGGTGCAAGCCGTCCCTAGCGAAGCATCGTGGCTTGTCGAGCATGTCATCCCAGGCTGACAGGCATTGGATCCCCTTTGAATGACACTGATACTTAAGCCAGTTGTTGAAATTGATCATCTTGTCTTCATATTGTGGCATCATTCTTGGTGAGGGTAAGATGCTACTCAAGGTCAGGGTCATACCGGCCTGGGCTACATGCTCAGAGAGCTCCTCTAAGTCTCTTTTCATGTAGTCCTGGAACTTATAAACAAAGACATTGGCAACCTTCAAACACTGGACCCCACCCAGTTTGGGTTCGTGAAGGGCTGATCTTGTCTCCTGAACCTGATTGACTTCTTTGAATCAGTCTCCAGAGCCGTGGAAAAAGTTAAGGCGGTCCACACAGCCTACCTGGACCTCGCCAAGGCTTTTGACACCATCCTCCACTCTGGAATCATAGATAGACTTACTAAGCTGGGCATTGATCCCTACATCACTTGATGGGTTGCCAACTGGCTTATGACAGAACCCACACTGTAAAAGTAGCCGACTCCAAATCCAGCTCCAGACAAGTGACAAGTGGAGTACCTCAGGGTTCTGTCCTGGGACCACTCTTGTTTGACATCTACTTTTTTGACGTACAGGCCAACACTAAGGGACTCTGGCTAACAAAGTTTGCAGATGACTACAAACTGTGAGCCATTATTGATCCCCAAATGATGTGGATCCTCTACAAAAGGGCCTTACAGAAACAGATGCTTGGTGCCAGAGCCATGGCATCAAGCTCAATGCCAAGAAATGTATAGTTATCCCCTTTGGGAAAAAACACATACCCATGAATTACCACATAGGTAGCAGTACACTAAACACTGAAAATGTCATAAGAGACTTAGGGACACAGGTGGACAGTGGTCTCACCTTTAATAACCACATCACCACAACAGTCATGAAATCCTTTTATGTGGCACACCTCATCACTAAGGGCTTTTCATCCAGAAAAAAGTAGGTCATTGTCCCACTGTACACATCCCTCATTAGACCCATTATAGAATACAATTCCCCATTTGATATGTACCTCTCAAGACATCTGCAACAACTGAAAAGGCCGCAGAAATACCTCACTAAAAGAATCACAGGCCTAAAGTAGATGCCCTACACTGACCGCTTTAAAAAACTCCAGCTATACTCTGTCACATATCGTCTACTCAGAGGTGATCTCTGCTTAACATACAAGGCCATGTCAAACCCAGAGCTGTTGGACATGCTACACTTAAAGAAATCCCAATCCCTCAGAGCCACACACTCCAGGGATCCTTGTCATCACAATAATGAAAACATGCTGGAGGGATAAGTTTCTGACCCAGAGACTCCCCAGACTCTGGAATTTGTCCCTCTTCAAAAGGAACCCTGACAATTGGATGGGAGAAAGGAAATTCACCCCAGGGATCATGTCAGTTG
Source organism: Protopterus annectens (assembly GCF_019279795.1). Lineage (NCBI taxonomy): Eukaryota > Metazoa > Chordata > Ceratodontiformes > Protopteridae > Protopterus > Protopterus annectens. The sequence goes on along the minus strand of NC_056729.1, from coordinate 854,444,919 downwards.
CCCTGATAGACAGGGGTCCAGGGAAGTAAATAGTGTGGGAAGAAATAGCCAGGTAATTGTTATGGCTAGGCTTGTATATGCCATAGGGCCCATAGGTTCATAGGTTCATAGGTTGGTACTAGGCTATGTGTGTGTGTGTGTGTGTGTGTGTGTGTGTGTGTGTGTGTGTGTGTGTGTGTGTGTGTGTGTGTGTGTGTGTGTGTGTGTGTGTGTGTGTGTGTGTGTGTGTGTGTGTGTGTGTGTGTGTGTGTAAAAACGTTTCTAAGTTTATAAGAGCAATATTTAAAAACTGTCCCTATTTTTATTCCTTTGCTCCCCCTTTATTTGTCCAGATTTCTTGTGGTAAGAGTTTCAGAGGTATGGTAGAGAGTTTCAGAGGTATGGTAGAGAGGTACGGAAGCCTTTCAGGAGATGCTGATGCTACCAAGGAATTGTTCAATCACTTTCAGTGTGTGTGGAATGCATGGTAAAAGAAACCATGTTATTCTAGCAAGTTTCTAAGTTTATGAGCAATATTTAAAATCTGTCATTCGATCATTCTCAGTGTGTGTGTGTGTGTGTGTGTGTGTGTGTGTGTGTGTGTGTGTGTGTGTGTGTGTGTGTGTGTGTGTAGATATATATATATATATATATATATATATATGTGTGTGTGTGTGTGTGTGTGTGTGTGTGTGTCGTGCAGCAGAGTGGCCATTACTTTTCAAAGCTGCAGGGAACCACTGTAGAGGAGTGGAAGAGCCGCATGCTGCTCCAGAGCCACAGGTTGCAGACCCCTGCTCTAGAGCAGGTGTAGACAGCAGCATGCAGCATGTGGCAAGCAGAAGCAGGCCTAAGCACATGGCAGTTACACTCCCTGCGGGATTCCCAGAGAGGGCCGATAACTTTCTAGCAAGTTGCAAGACAAGCTCAGCAAAAACAGACATGCTCAGTCCGGTATAAGGGTGAGTCAGCAAAACCCAAGTCAAGTTTTATTGTTAACTATCGTAATTGTGGTGCCAATCATGAGTCTAAAAGAGAGAAGTGCTTAGCATTTGGTCAGCGATGCCACAAGTGTGAAAAATGGAACCACTTTCAAATGTTTTGTGAATCAAGCAAGCCTCATTCATTTATTAAGAAAAGGCACTCAAAAAAGCAAGTTGATCATGTGGAAAGCTGCAACCCTACTTTCTATGTAGTCGGTATATCAGTGGTTGGTGAAAAGGTTAATGCAGTAGATTTATTGGCAAAGAATAAAGTATTTTGTATTATCTTGATCAATGGTAAGCCCACGGAGCTCAAAGTAGACACTGGTTCAAAGTGTAATGTGATGTCAGCAGAAACATTTGCTAGAGTGAGAGCTGGTAAGCAACTTAATTTGGCCAATTGTGTGAAGCTTATTGCTTATAGAGGTGAAGAGATTCAAACCGAAGGCTCAGTAGTCCTTTCATGCTATTCAGCTGGGAACAGTTACAGCTTGCAATTTTATGTAGTCAGAAGACCTGTGCAGTCATTATTAGGTCTCAGAGACAGTTTGAGAATGAAACTGCTTTCTTTTACCAAAGAAGTACATCATGTAAGCACGTCCCAGTTCCAGCTTCACTGATGCTATTTTCTCAGAGTATGATGATGTTTTCGACGGCAAGCTAGGCAAACTTCCAGTTGTGTACTCCATGAAAGTAGATCCAGAGGTCAGTCCAGTGGTCAGACCAGCAAAGAGAGTTTCAATAGCTATGCAGGACAAAGTCAAAGTCCAGTTAGACAAAATAGTGCAGCAAGGTGTGATTTGTCTAGTCACAGAACCAACTGAGTGGGTCCCTTCTAGGATCTAGGACTAATTACCGATGACACATTTCGACGAAACTGAAATGGTCGAGCACACTTTCATGAAAGTGCATTTTCACCAATAAAGCACTTTCGCAAAAGTCTGCTAAAAAAAAAAAAAAAAAAAAAAAACAAAGACCAGATTTAAAAAAAAAGATAACAGTAATCACGTTCATAGGTTCATAGGTTGGTACTAGGCTATCGGTCCTAAGGCCTATGCAAGCCTAGCCATAACAATTCCCTGGATATTTCTTCCCACAATATTTACTTCTCTGGGCCCCTGTCTAGCAGGGCGACTGACATGATCCCCGGGGTGAATTTCCTATCTCCCATCCAATCATCAAGGTTCCTTTTGAAGAGGGCCAATGAGGTGCTCTGCTTGACATGTATGGGCAGTCTATTACAGAGTATGGGGAGTCTCTGGGTCAGGAACCTATCCCTCCAGCATGTTTTGTTCATTGTGATGAAAAGGTTTAGATCCCTGGAGCGTGTGGCTCTGAGGGATTGGGATTTCTTTAAGTGGAGCATGTCCAACAGCTCAGGGTTTGACATGGCCTTGTATGTTAATCAGAGATTGCCTCTGAGTAGATGATACGCCACAGAGTATAGCTGGAGTTTTTTTAGATGGTTAGCATATGGCATCTGCTTTAGGCCTGTGATTCTTTTAGTGAGGTATTTCTGTGGTCTTTCCAGCTGTTGCAGATGTCTTGTGAGGTACATACCAAACGGGGCATTATACTCTATAATGGGTCTAATGAGGGTTGAGTACAGTGGGACAATGACCTCCTTTTTTCTGGATGAAAAGCCCTTAGTGATGAGGTGTGCCACATAGAAGGATTCCCTGACTGTTGTGGTGATGTGGTTATCAAAAATGAGACCACTGTCCACCTGTGTCCTGAAGTCTCTCATCACACTTTCGATGTTTAGTGTCCTGTCACCTATGTGGTAATTCATGGGATTCCAAAGGGGATAACTATACATTTCTTGGCATTAAGCTTGAGCCCATGGCTCTGGCACCAGGCATCTGTTTCTGTAAGGCCCTTTTGTAGAATATCCACATAATTTGGGGATTCAATAATGGCTCCCAGTTTGCAGTCATCTGCAAACTTTGTTAGCCAGAGTCCCTTAGTGTTGGCCTGTACTTCAGAGAAGTATATGCCAAACAAGAGTGGTCCCAGGACTGAACCCTGAGGTACTCCATTTGTCACTTGTCTGGAGCAGGATTTGGGATCGGCTGCTTTTACAGTTTGGGTTCTGTCAGTAAGCCAGTTGGCAACCCATCAAGTGACGTAGGGATTTATGCCCAGCTTAGTAAGTTTATCTATGATTCCAGAGTGGGGGATGGTGTTGAAGGACTTGGCGAGGTCCAGATAGGCTGTGTGGACCGCCTTACTCTCATCCACAGCTCTAGAGACTGATTCAAAGAAGTCAAGTCAGATTCAGGAGACAAGATCGGCCCTTCACAAACCCAAACTGGGTGGGGTCCAGTGTTTGAAGGTTGACAATGTCTTTGTTTATAAGTTCCATGATAATGCATTTCATACCCTTGCAGATCAGGCTTGTCAGACTGATGGGACGGTAGTTCCCGGGATCCAAGGCAGATCCTCCCTTGTGGAGTGGGATAACTGTAGCTGTGTGCCACTCAGTGGGCACGAAGCCTGAGGTGAAGCTATGATTAAACATGACATTTAGGTGAGGTGCCAGTTCATTTTGTAGTTCATGTAGTACACAGCCTGGGATGTCATCTGGTCCCATGGATGCTGTATTCGTAGCTTTGGAGAGTGGGGTTTCTACCTGTGTGGCCGTGATTATCGGAATTTGGCAATCTTTCGGTATTGAGATGGGCCCTTTAGGGGGTGAGAGGAGGGTGAAGTTGGCACAAAATCGATCTGCCAGGATATTGGCAATATCCTTGGGATCAGTATATTTAATGCCATTCTGTTGTAGCTCAGAGCAGATCTGGGCATTACCATTTAGATTCTTGACATAACTATAGAATGCCTTGTGGTTGTCTTTGGAATCTTTGGCAATTTTATTTTCGTAGCTAGCTTTTGAGGATTTTATGAGGGATCTCAACTTCTTGCTGAGGCTCGTGAGGGAGTTTTTTGCATCCTGGGATTTTCCTCTTTTCTGCAACAGTTTCTTCCTTCTGTTGTATAGTTTGTTTATAGCAGGGGACCACCAGATTGGCTGCCTTTTTTTGGGGAAGAGCATCTTGGTTCTATTTGGGATGGCACGATTCATGCACGAGTGGATGTGCTCATACAGTGCCTTAGTGTAGGATTCTGAAGTCGAACTTCCAGATCCCGTCTGCGTGGGGGTTGTGAAGTTTGTCACTTCTGACTTCAGTAGCACAAGCCCCCCTGCACCCCCCATGGGGGGCTGTGCCCCCCCACACCCCCTACTTTTATATTCTCACTCCGAGATCACACTACAGAGGGGGAAAAGGGAATAATCTTTTATCCCCACTGCCACAATTTCAGCAAAAGCCATTTTCTCCTGTTTTTTTTCTTTTTTTTAGCTCAGTTTCATGAAAGTGCTTTTTTGGTTAAAAAGCACTTTCACAAAAGTGTGCTCGCCCGTTTCAGTTTCGTTGACATGTGTAGGCGATCATTAGTCCTAGACCCGTCTTGCATGGTAGCTGCTCACAAGAAAAGTTCAGATGAGATCAGAATATGCATTTACCCAAGAGACTTGAACAACGCATTAAAGTGACCTCATCATCCTATGCGTTGCCGCCTTCATGTCAAATGCCACTGTTTTTTTCTGTTTTAGATGCAAAGAGTTCATTTTGGCAAGTGATGCTTGATCGCAAATCTTCGCTACTGACTACATTCAGTACCCCATTTGGCAGATACAAATTCCTCAGTATGCTTCTGGAATAAATTCTGTCAGTGAAGTCTTTCAGCGTGCAATGGAGCAAATTATTTCAGGTTATCCATGTGCTATAATAGTTGATTTACTGGTTGGAGGTAATGATGAAGCAGAGCATGACAGAAACTTCAGGAAAGTTCTGGACAGAGAGCGTGAAGTGAACTTAAAGCTCAATCCTCTGAAATGTAAATTCAGACTACCAGAAGTTACTTATGTAGGTACTTTATTTACCAGTACAGTCTTATGACCAGACCCTTCTAAACAAACAGACATTCTTGAGATTTAAAAACATGAACCAACTGAAGTAAACAAAAAAGATGACAAAGATTTCAGCTCACAACTGTTTATTGTTAGTGCTTTTGTCTACTTATTTCAGTAAACTTCATCAGGCATCAGCAAGTAGATAAAAGCGCCAACAATAAATGGTTGTGAGCTGAAACCTTTGCCATCTTTTTTTGTTTACTTCAGACATTCTTGAGATGCCTGCCCCTGACAATCTCCAAGCCTTACAGCGTTTCCTTGGTATGATTAACTATTTGGGCAAATTTATCCCTGACATTAGTGAGTTGTCAGCACCCTTAAGAAAGCTTACTTGCAAAGATGTTTCCTGTTCATGGTTAGAACAACACCAGAGAGCATTTGATAACCTTAAACAGCAAATTTCCAACCCGCCTACATTGAGATACTATGATGTCCACAAACCAGTAGTTCTTTCCTGTGATTCTACAAAGTTCGGTTTTGATGCAATTATTCTTCAGGAGGCCAGACCTGTTGCGTATGCATCTAGAACTCTTACCCAAACTGAGATGCAGTATGTTCAAATTGAGAAGGAACTTTTGGCAATTGTGTTCGCATGGTCGAAATTCCATGATTATATTTACGGCCGAGCTATCCAAATAGAAAGTGATCATCAACTTCTAGTCACTATTTTAAAGAAGCCTATGCATACCGCTTCAGCAAGTCTACAAAGAATGATGCTTAGATTACAAAAGAACAATTTCAAAATGGTCTATACAAAAGGCAAACTTCTTTATCTGGCTGATACTTTATCCAGATTGCCCAGAAATGCCACAGAGCAGCTTAGTTTTGACTTTGATGTCATGGAAGTGCATAATTTTTCTACCACAAGACTTGATGAGCTAAGACATCATACAAAGATTGATCCGATTCTGCAAAAGCTCAACCACTTCATCAATGTTGGATGGCCGTCAAAGCATTCTTGTGTACCACCAGAAGTATAACCTTATTTCCATACAGAGATGAGATGCTGATGGAAGATGGTGTCATTTTTCAAAGGTCCAAAAGTTATTGTTCCTACTTCCTTACAACATGAATATATTCAGATTTTGCATCATGGCCACCCAGGTTCTAATTCTACCAAAATAAAGGCGACAGGACTAGTATTTTGGCCTTCTCTATCAAAGGACATTGATAATGTGCTTTCTTCTTGTTCAGTATGCAACAGTACTAAACTGCTTTTGGAAAAAGAGCCACTTCAGCTAAGCCAGATTCCTGAACTACCTTGGTCAACAGTAGCCACTGACATATTTGAGTGGATCAATCAGCATTATTTAGTGTTGGTAGACTCTTATTTGAACTGGTTTGAGATCAATCTGTTAATTAACCTAACATCCAGTGCTGTTACTACTAAGATGAAACATTATTTCTCAGTCCATGGTAGTCCACACAAAGTTATTTCTGACAATGGTACCCAGTACACCAGTTAATTGTTTCAGAAATATGCAGAAGAGTGGGACTTTATCTGTGTTACTAGTAGTCCTGAATACCCACGGTCAAATGGCCTTGCTGAACATGCAGTAGAGAGTGCAAAGCAATTACTAGAGAGGTCAAAGTGTGACAATACTGATATCTTCTTGAATTTACTTAACCTCAGAAATACACCCCATGACAACCTACTTGGCTCGCCTGCTCAGAGGCTTCTATCTAGGCAAACTAGAACAACCTTGCCTATCAGTTCTAGTTTGTTGGCGCCTAATGCTAAAAACAACAACGCAATCAAAGCCCAACTTTTTAAGAAGCATTCCTTTCAGAAGTCTAGCTGTCACAAAACAAACAGATGTCCTCATCCGTTGAAAGAAGGTGAGGCAGTGAAGATGCAAACGGCAAAAGGCTTTGATCGAACTGGTCAAGTGAGAGGTGTATCTGCCAATCCGAGATCCTACTTATTGGAATCTGAGGATATAGAATACAGGAGAAACTGCAGACATCTTCTTCCTGTGTGAGAAATGATATTGCAGCATCGTACCAGTGATACAGACTCTAGATCTCAGAGCAACCCTGACAATATTCATACCGAAGAACATGTCTCAGTATCCATTCCCATTCCTAATGATGTCTCAGATGTCTCCAAAGTTGAACATTCCTTGAAGACAGTCCCTGTTGCTAGATCCAATTCTGACTTTTATGTTAGATGATCAGGTTGTATTTCTAGACCTAGTATAAAATACACAGCAATCTGGACATGATTGTTTTATATGTGTCTAATTTTGTATGATTGCATGTCAAATAATTACTTCTGTATAACTGCATGTCAAAAGATCATTTCTGTATAACTGCATGTCACTGAATACTGTCATTTGGTATATGATCTATTTCTCAAAGAGGGAGGATGTAGAACAGAGTGTGTGTATGTAACTTTAAGAAGCATTTCTAGATGCAAGCACATGCATATAAATACAGAGCATGTGCAGGCAGCAGTGCCAGTTTGAGAGAACAGCCAGAGTGTTAATGTATGAGTGTGATAGTCAGTCTGTTTATAAGTTTAAGTTTAAGTTACAAATACTCATTCCTGATGTGCTTGTGTAATAAAGCTGCTTGAACTGAACCTACAACTGTTTGTCTGTTTTATCCTGACCAGACGAGCAACATTAACCAATAGCTTGGAGTAAGTGTATAGTGCTTAGTGAAAATGCCCAATAGTTATCATTGAATGAGAACATCTGGAACACATGTCCAATGCCCACTAATAGTCTGTTACCACCATATATGCACCACGTTTAAACTATAATGTTAATGCATTTTCCTGTCATGCCATTGTTACCTGCAAACTAAGTGGGACCTCGGTGAGCAATTTTCTGAAGGTGGTTTTGAACATCTTTACCAAGAGTTTTGAGGCTATGTTGAACAAGAGGAAGCTGCAGCATGTCCAAGTGCCCAGTTGGACCAATGGTGAGACCTACCAGATTCTGGCCATCTATGTTGGGCATGAAAGGAGGATGTGAGCACACCCCAGGAATTTTTTCAAATCAGCATTTGAAAACAGATTGCAAGGGAGCCCCGAAGACGTACCAGTCTTTACAGGACAGGCATGCAAGTCCATCATCAATACAACAATATTCACTGTAGAGACTGGGATGACCTGCAGAACAGGTTTGCAGAGGATTAACACCAGGTCCAGGATGCCTAGAGTAAATGCCATAATCCATACCTTAATATCCCAAAAGGGGGGGAAAGGAAAACGAAAAAAAGGGGGGGTTTTTTTTAAAAATTTTTTTTTTGGGGTTTAAAAAAAGAAAAAAAAAAAATTTTTAAAAAAAGGGTTTAAGGGGTTTTTTTTCCCCGGGAAAATTTAAAAAAATTTTTTTCCCCCCTTTTAAAAAAAATTTTTTAAAAAAAATTTTTTTTTTAAACCCCCCCCAAAACCCAAATTTTTGGGAAATTTGGTTTTTTAAAAAAAAAAACAAAAAAGAAAAAAATTTTTTTTTTTTTAAATTTTTCCAAAAATTTTTTTTTAAAATATTTTTTTCCCTTTTTTCCGGGAATTTTTTTGGGGGGTTTTGAAAAATTTTAAAATTTTTTTTTTAAAAAAAAAAAAAAAGGGGGGCCAATTTGAGAAAAAAGGGGGAATTATGGGGAAAAAAAAAAGGGGGGGGAATTTTTTTTTGGGAAAAAAAAAACCCCTAAAATTTTTGGGGGCCGGGCCCCCTTTTTAAACCAAAAAAAGGGGGGGGGTTTGGGAAAAGGGGGGGAAAAAAAATTTAAATTTTAAAAAAAAATTTTTCCACCAAAAAAATTTTTAAAAAAATTTTTAAAAATTTTTTTTTTCCCCAAGTTAAAAAAAAAATTTTAAAAATTTTTAAAAGGGGTTTTGAAAAAAAAATTTTGGGTTTTTTTAAAAAAAAAAAGGGGAAAAAACCCCCGGTTCCCCCGGGTTTTAATTTTTTTAAAAAATTTTTAAAAAAAAAAAATTTAAAATTTAAAAAAGGGGAAAAAAAAAAAGGGGGGGGGAAAAAAAACCCCAATTTTTTTAAAAAATTTGGGTTTGGGGGGGGAAAAAAAAAAAATTTAAATTTTTTTTTTGAAAAAAAACCCCCGGGGGGTTTTTTCCCCCCTTTTAAAATTAAAATTAAAAAATTTTAAAAAAAAAAAAAAGGGGGTTCCAAAAAATTTTTTTTTTTGGGGGAAAAAATTTAAAAAAGGGTTAAAAAATTTTTTTTAAAATAAAAATTTTTTTTTGGGGGAAAAAAAAAGGGGCCCCCAAAAAGGTTGGGTTAAAAAAAAAAAAAAACCCCCCGGGGGGGAAAAAAAAAAAAAAAAAGGGCCCCAAAAACCCCCCCAAAAAAAAAAAATGGGGAAAAGGCCAAAAAAAAAATTTAAAAAAAGGGTTGGTTAAATGGGAAAAAAAAAAAAACCCCGGTTTAAAAAAAAGGGGAAGGTTGGGGGAAAAAATTTTTTGGGGGGGAAAAAAAAAAAAAAATTTTTTTTTTAAAAAGGAAAAAAAGGGGGGAAAAAAATTTTTTAAAAAAAAAAAATTTAAAAAAAAATTTTTTTAAAAATTTTGGGGGGGGGAAAGGCCAAAAAGGGGGGGGCCCCTTTGGGGGGGGGGGGGGGGTTTTTAATTTTTTTTTCCCTTTTTTGGGGGGGGGAAAAATTAATTTAAAAAGGGGTTTTTTTTTGGGGTTTTAAAAAAAGGGAAAAAAAAAGGGGGAAAAAAAAGGGGGGTTTTTTTTTAAACCCCCCGGGGGAAAAAAAAAAAAAGGGGGGAAAAAAAAAAGGGGGAAAAAAAAGGGGGTTTTTTTTAAAACAAAAAAAAAAAAGGGGGGGAAAAAAAACCCAAAAAAGGGGGGGGGGTTTTAAAAAACCCCCCCCTTTTTAAAAAAATTAAAATTTCCGGGGGTTTTCCCAAAATTTTAAAAAAGGGGGCCGCAAGGGGGGGAAAGGGTTTTTCCCCCCCCCCCCGGGGGGGGGAAAAAAAGGGGAAAAGGGGGGAAAAAAAAGGGGGGGGGAAAAAAAAAAAAAGGGGGGGGGGAAAAAAAAAAAAAGGGGGGGCCCCCCCAAAAAACCCCCCCCAAAAAACCCCCGGGGGCCCAAAAAGGGGGAAAAAAAAAAAAGGAAAAAAGAAAACGGGGAAAAAGGGGGAAATTTAAGGGGCCCCCCAAAAGGGAAAAAATTTTCCCGGGGGAAAGGGGTTTGGGGGCCCCCCGGGGGGGGGGGAAAAAAAACCCCCACCAAAAGGGGGGGAGGGGTAAAAAAAAAAGTGGGGCAAAAAGGGGGGGGGGGGCCCCCCCCCAAAAAACCCGGGGGGGCCCCCCCCAAAAAAAATTTTTGGGGGGGAAAAAAAAAAAAGGGGTTTTTGGGGGGGGGTTTTTTTTTTGGGGGGGGGGGGGGCCCCCCCGGACATTGGGGGAATGAATTTTCCCCGGGCCCGGGGTTTCCCCCAAAAAAAACCCCCCCAAAAGGGAAAACCCTAAGGGGGTTGAAAAAAGGAAAAAAAAAAAAGGGGGGGGGGGGGGGCCCCTTTCCCCGGGGGGCCCCCTTTTCCCCCAACCCCCCCTTTAAAGGAATGGGGGGCCCCCGGGGTTTCCAAAACCCCACGGGGGGGGGGAAAAAAACCCCCCCAGAAACCCCCCCCCGGGGGGGGGGGAAAAAAACCCAAAAAAACCCCCCTTGGGGGGAAAAAAGGGCCCCAAAAAAAAAGGGGGGGTTTGGGGGGCCCCTCCCCCCCCAAAAATTTTAAAAAACCCCAAAACATGCCCCCTTTTTGGGGTTTCCAAAAAAGGGAAAAAAAGGGGAAGGCCGGTTTAAAAAAAACCCCCCCCTTTTTTCCCCCCCCCCGGGTCCCCAAAACCAACCCCCCCAAATAAAAGGGGTTTTTAAAAAACCCGGGCCCGGAAAGGGAAAAAAGGGGAAAATTTTTTTTTTCCCCCCTTAAAAAAACCCGGGTAAAAAAAAAACCCCCCCCGGGGGGTTTTTCCCCCCCCCCAAAAAAAAAAACCCCTTTTAAAAAAAAAAAAAAAAAACCCCCCCCCAAAAAAACCCCCAAAAGGGGGCCCCCAAAAAAAAAAAAAATTTAAAAAAAAAATTGGGGGAAAAAACCCCCCCCGGGGGGGGGAAAAAACCCCCCGGAGGGGAAAAAAAAAAAAGGGGGGGTAAAAAAGGCCAAAACCCCCCCCGGGAAAAAAAAACAAAAACCCCTTTTCCCAAAGGGAAAAACCCCCTTTTTTTCCCCCCTTTTTTCCCAAAAGGGAATAAAAGGGCCCTTTTTAAAAAAAAAAACCCCCCAAAAAAATTTTTTCCCCAAAAACCCAAAAAAGGGGGCAAAAACCCCAAACAGAAAAAAGGCCCAAAAAAAAACACCCAAAAAAAAACCCCCCCCCTTTTTTTCCCCCAAAGGAAAAGGGAAATTTTAAAAAAAAGGGAAAATTTCCTCCCGGAAACCCCAAGAAAATTCCCAAAAAATCCCCCCCTTTTAAAAAAAAAAAATTTCCCCCCCCAAAAAAAATTTCCCCCCAAAAAAAGGGAATCCACCCCCTTTCGGGAAAAAAAGGGAAAAAAACCCGGGAAAAAAAATGCCCAAAAAAACCCCCAAAAAAAAAACCCCAAAGGAAAATTTAAACAGGGGCCCGGGGGGAAAAAAAGGGCCCCCCAAAAGGGGGGGGTTAACGGAAAAAAAAAAAAAAAAACCCCCCGAAAAAAAAAAAAAAATTTTTTCCCCCCCCCCCCCAAAAAAAAAATTTTAAAGGGAAAATTTAAAAAAAAAAAAAACCCCCCCCCCCCCCCAAAAAAAAATTTTGGGGGAAAAACCCAAAAAACCAAAAAAAGGGGGCCCCCCCCCTTTTGGGGAAAAGGGGGGGAAAAACCCCCCAAAAAAAAACCCCCCCACTTTTAAAAAAAAAAAAAAAAAATCCAGAAAAAAATTTTAAAAAAAAACCCCCCCCCAAAAAACCCCCCCCAAAAAGAAAACCCGGAACCAAACCCCCCCCCCAAAAAAAACCCAAAAAAAAAAAAAAAAGGAAGAAAAAACGGGGAAACCCCCCCCGGGGGAAAAAAGGCCCCCAAAAAGGGGAAAAAAAAAACCCCCCTTAAACCCCAAATTAAAAAAAAAAAAAAAAACCCCCCCGGAACCCCTTTTTTTTCCCCCCCAAAAGGGGGAAACCGAAACCCCCAAACCCCAAAAAAACAGGGAAAATTTAAAAGGGGGGCCCCCCCCAAAAAGGGCCAAAAAAAAAAAACCCCCCCCCCAAAAAGGGGGGTTTTTTTAAAAAAAAATTTTCCCCCCCCCAAAAAAAAGGAAAAAGGGGGGTTTTTTTTAAAATTTCCCATAAAAAAAGGGGCCCCCGGGGGGGCCCCAAAATTGTTCCCCCCGGTTGGGGGAAAGGCCTTTTGGGCCCCCCCCACTAAAAAGGAAAAAAAACCCCAAAAAACCAAAAAAAAAAACCCCCAAGGAGGGAAAAAAAAAAGGGGGAAAGGGAAAAAAAGGGGGGGGAAAAAAAACCGGGGGAAAAAGGCAAAAACCCCTTTTTCCCCCCTTTTTTGGGGGCCCCCCAAAAAAAAAAAAAAGGGGGAACCCCGGCCCCCCAAAAAAACCCCAAAAAAAGGGGAAAAACCCTTTGGGGGGGGGGAAAAAAAAAAAAAACCCAAAAAAAAAAAAAACCCCCCCGGGGCCCCCCCTTTTCCCCCAAAAAACCAAAAAAAATTTACCACATAAAAAAATTTTTTTAAAAAAAAAAAAAGGGGGGGGGGGCCCCAAAACCGGGAACCCCCCCAAAAGGGGCAAAAAAGGGGAAAAAAAAAGGGAAAATTTCCCAAAAAAACCCCCCCTTTCCCCCCCCCCCAAAAACCCAAACCAAAAAAATTTTCCCCCCCCCAAAAAAAGGGGCCCAAAAAACCCCCGGGGAAAAATTTTTTAAAAAGGGTTTTGGCCCGGGAAAAAAAAAGGGCCCCAAAAAAAAATTTGGGGGGAAAAAAACCTACAAAAAAAACAAAAAAAAAAAAATTTTTTTTCAGAAAAAACAAAAAATAGGGGGGGGGAAAAAAACCCCCCCGGGGCCCCCAAAAAAAAAAAAGGGGAAAAAATTTTTCCCCCTTTTCCCCCCCCCCCTTTAAGGTTTACACGGGGTTTTTTTTTTGGGGGAACAAAAGAAAAAAACCCCCCCAAAGGGGGGGGGGGAAAAAAAAAATTTTTTTAAAAATTTGGGGGGGGGGCCCCAATAAAAAAAAAACCCCCCAAAAACCCCCAAAAAACCGGGGCCCCCCTTTGGGCCCCCCCCAAAAAAGAAGGGAAAAATTTAAAAAAACCCCCCCCCCCCAAAAAAAAAAAACCCCCTTTAAAAAAAAAAAACCCCCCTTTTTTTAAATTCCCCGGGGGAAAACCCCCCAAAAAAAAAAAAAAGGGGGGGTTTTTCCAAACCCCCTTTAATTTGGGAAAAAAAAACCCCCCTCCCCCCCCAAAAAAAAAAAAAAAAAAATTTCCCCCCCAAAAAAAAAGGGGGAAGGGGAACCCCAAATCCAAAAACCCCCAAAATTTTTCCCCCCGGGAAAGGTGGGGCCCCCAAAAAAAAAAAACCCCCAAAAATTTTTTTTTGGGGGGGGCCCCCCCCAAAAAAACCCAAAAAAACCCCCCAAAAAATTTTAAAAATTTAAAAAAAAAGGGGGGCCCCGGGGGCCCCCAAAAAAAAGGGGGGGTTGAAACCCCCCCAAAAATCCCCCGGGGGGCAAAAAAAACCAAAAAAAAGTTTTTGGGGAAAAACCCCCCCTTTGGGGGCCCCCCCCGGGGGGCCCCCCCTTTTTGGGGTTTTTTTAAAAAAAAAAAAAGGGGGGCGGGGGCCCAAAGGGAAAAAACCCCAAAAATTTTCCCCCCCAAAAAAAAAAAAAAAAAGGGGGGGGGTTTCCTTTTTAAAAAAAAAAAAAAACCCCCCCAATAAAAACCCCAAAAAAAAGGGGCCCCCCCAAAATTTTTTTTTTTTTCCCCCCCCCCGGGTAACCCAAAAAAAGGGGGTTTCAAAAAAAAAAAACCCCCCCCAAAAAAAGGGTTGCAAAGAAAAAGGGGGGGTTTTTTAATTTTTTTCCCCCAAATTAAAACCCCCCCCCCCAAAAAAAAACCCCCAAAAATTAAACCCCCCCCCAAAGGAAAGAGGGGGGCCGGGGGAAAAAAAACCAAAAAAAGGCCAAAAAACCCCCAAACCTTTTTTTTTTTAAAAAAAGGGGAAAAACCCCTTAAAAAACCCCCAGAAAATTGAAAAAGCCCCCCCCCCCAAAAAACCCAACCAAAAAAAAAAAAAACCCCCCCCCGGGGGGAAAACCCAGGGGGGGGGAAAAAAAACCCCCCCAAAAAACCCCAAAAAAAATTTTCCCGGGAATTTTTTTTTGGGGGAAAAAAAAAATTTTTTTCCCAAAAAAAAAAGGGGGGGGAAAAAACCCCAAAAAAAAAAGGGGCCCCCAAAAAACCCCCCTTTTTTTTTCCCCCCCTTTAAAACCCAAAGGGAAAAAAAAAAAAACCCCCCAAATTTTTTCCAAAAAAGGGGAAAATTTAAAAAAAAATTTTTTCCCCCAAAAATTTTGGAAAAAAAACCGGTTTTTTTTAAAATTTTAAATTTTTCCCCCCCCCCTTTTTCAAAAATTTCCCGGGGGGGGTTTTGGGTTAAAAAAAAAAACCCCCACAACCCCCAAATTTTTTGGGTTTAAAAAAAAGGGGGGGGGAAACCAAAAAAAAAACCCCCAGGGGAAAAAGCCCAAAGTTTTTAAAAACCGGGGGCCCTTTGGGGGGGGGGTTTTAAAAAAACCCACCCAATTTTTTAAAATTTCCCTTTTGGGGAAAAAGGGGTTTTCCCCCCCAAAAAACCCCCCCCAACCCCAAAAACAAAATTTTTAAAAGAAAAAAGGGGGGGGGAAAAAAAATTTAAAACCAAAAGGGGGAACAAAAAGGGGAAAAACCCCAAAAAAAGGGAAAAAAAAATTTTTCCCCCTTCCCTTTTTTTTTTTTTTTGGGGGAAAAAAAAAGGGGGGGCCCCCCAAAAAAAAGGGGGCCCCGGAAATGAAAAGGGAAAAAAGGAAAGGGGGCCCAAAACCCTTTTCCAAAAAAATTTGGGGGGGAATAAAAAAAAAAAAAAAACCCCCGGAAAAATTTGGGATTTTAAAAAAAGGGGGAAAAAAAGGGGCCCCCCCCCAAAAACCCCCCCCGGGGGGTTTTGGGGGTTTTTTGGGGGTTTTCCCTTTTAAATTTCCCCCGGGGGGGGGGGTTTTTTCCCCGGGGGGACCCTTTGGGGTGCCCCCCGGGGTTTTTTTGGGGAAGGGGGGGGGGGAAAACAAAAAAAAAAAAGGGGAAAACCCCTTTTTGGGAAAAGGGGCCTTTTTTTTTTGGGGGGGGGGGGGGGCCCCCCCCTTTTTAAGGGGCCTTTTTTTTTTTTTAAAACCCCTTTTTGGGGGGTTTTTTGGGGGGGGGTTTTTTTTTTTTGGGGGGCCCCTTTTGGGGGAAAGGGCCCCCCCAAAAAAAATTTTTTTCCCGGGGGTTTGGGGGGGGGGAAGGAAGGGGCCCCCCCCTTTTTTTTTTTAAAAAAAAAAAAAATTTTTTGGGGGTTTGGGGGGAAAGGGGGGCCCAAAAAAGGGGGGAAAAAAAAGGGGTTTCCCGGTGTAAAAAGGGGGGAAGTTGGGGGGGGGTTTTTGGGGGGGGTTTTCCCCCCCCGGGGTTTTTTGGGGCCCGGGGGGGGTTTAAAAAAAAAATTTTTTTTAAAAAAGGTTTTGGCCCCAAAAATCCGGCCTTTCCCAAAAAAAAAGGGGGGGGGGGGTTTTTTTTTGGGGGGTTTTGGGGAAAAATCCTTTTTTTGGGGTTGGGGGGGGGGGGGAAAAGGGGGGGGGTTTTAAAATTTAAATTTTTCCCCCCCAAAATTTAAAAAATTTTTAAAAAAAACAGAAAAAAAACCCCAGGGGTTTTTTTCTGCCCCGGAAAATTTAAAAAATTGGGGGAATTTTCCCGGGGGGGGGGGTGTTTTTTCCGGGGGGGGGTTTTTTGGGGAAAAAAAAAAAAATTTTTCCCCTTCCCAAACCGGGTTTAACCCCAACAAGAAAAAAAAAAACCCCCAAAAAAATTTTTCCCCTTTTTAAAAATTTTAAAAATTTTGGAAAAACCGGGTTTGGGGGGGGGGGGGGTTTTTTTTTTTTAAAAAAATTTTTTTAAAAAAACCCCCAAGGGTTTTTTAAAAATTGAGGGCCCCCCCCAAAAACCAGGGAAAAAAAACCCCCAAATTAAAAAAAGGCCCCCCCTTTTTTTTTGGGGGGGGTTTTTTTAAAAAAAATTTTTTTGGGGGGTTTGTGGGGAAAAATTTTTTTTGGGAAAAAAATTTTTAAAAAAAATTTTTTCCCCAAAAAAAAACCCCCCCAAAAAAACCGGAAAAAAAAAACCCCCAAAAAAAAAACCCCCTTTTAATTTTTAAGGCCCAAAATTTTTTGGAAAAAATTTGGGGGTTTTTTTTTTTTTTTTAAAAAAAAATTCCAAAAAAAAAAATTTTTTCCCCGGGGGGAAAAAAACCCCCCCCCCCCGGGGGGGGAAAAAAACCCCGGGGGTTTTTTAAAAATTTTAAAAATAGGTTTTTTAAAAAACCCCCCCACTTTTTTTTTAATTTTTGGGGGTTTTGGGGGTTTTTAAACAAATCCTTTTAAAAAAACCCTTTTAAAAAAAAAAAACCCCCCCCGGGGGAGTTTTCCCTTTTTAAAAATTTAGGGGAAAATTTTTCCTTTAAAAAAATTTTTTTTTTGCCCCAAATTTTTCGGTTGGGGGAAAAAAAAGGGGGGGCCCCGGGAAAAAATTTTTTGGGGGTTTTTTTGGGGGGGGTTTTTGGGGGAAAAAAGGATTCCCCTTTTTCCCACATGGGGCCCTTTTTGTGGGGGAAAATTTTTTTAAAAATTTTGGGGGGAACCCCCCCCAAAAAAAATTTTTTGGTTTAAACCGGTTTTTTTGGGGAAAGGGGGGTTTTGGGGGTTTTTGGGGGGGGGGGTTTAAAACCCACCCCCTTTTTGGGGGAAAAACCCCCCGGGGGGGGCCCCCCGGGGTTTTTTGGGGGCCCTTTGGGCCCCCCCTTTTTGGGGGGGGGCCCGGGGGGAAAATTTTTGGGGGGGGCCCCTTTTTAAAAGGGGCCCCCCCCCCCCCTTTTTTCCCCCCGGGGTTTTAAAAAGGGGGCCCGGTAACCCGGGGGGAAAAATTTTTGGGGGTTTTTAAAACCCCCCCCGGGGGGGCCCCCCGGGGGGGTGGGGAAAAGGGGGCCCTTTTTTGGGGGTTTTTTTTCCCCCCAAAAAATTTTCCCCCCCCCCTTTGGAAATTAAATAATTTTGGGGGGGAAAAAAAAAATTTTTTTAAAAAAAACCCCCCGGGAAAGGGGCCCAAATTTTTTGGGGCCCCCCAAAAAGGGGGGGTTTTTTCCCCATTTCCAGGGGGTTTTTTTGGGGGGGGGGTTTTTTTGGGGGGTTTTTTTTAACCCCCCTTTTTTTGGGGGGGGGGCCCCCCCCGGGTTTTTTTCCCCCAAAAGGGGGGGGGCCCCCCCCAAAAGGTTTTTTTTTAAAATTTTTTTAACCCCGGCAGGGGGGTTTGGGGTTAATTTTTCCCCTTTTTTTTTTTTCCCCCCGGGGAATTTGGGGGGGGGTTTTTTTAAAAAATTCCCCCGGGAAAAAATTTTAAAAAATTTTTGGGGGGTTTTTTTCCCCTTTGAATTTCCAAAGGGGGGCCTTTTTTAAAAAAAAGGGGGGGGGGGGGTTTTTTTTTGGGGGTTGTCCCCGGGGGGGGAAAAAAGGGGGCCCGGGGAAACCCAAAAAAAAAAAAAAAAAAGGGGGCCGGGGTTTTCCCTTTTTTTTTTTTTTAAAAAAAAAAGGGGGGGGGGGCCCCCAAAAAAAATTTTCTTTTTAAATTTAAAACCCCCCCCAAAAGGGGAAAAAAAAAATTTGGGGGGGGGAAAACCCTTTTAAAAAAAAAGGGGTTTTTTTGGGAAATTAAAAAATTAAAAAAGGGCCCAAAACCCAAAAAAAATTTTTTAAAGGGGAAATTTTTTGGGAAAAAAGGAAAAAAAAATAAAACCCAAATTTTTTTAAAAAAGGGGAAAAAAATTTTAAAAAAAACCCTTTAAAGCCCCCCCCCCTTTTCCCTTTTTTTTAAACCCTTTTTTTTTTTTTTGGAAAAAAGGGGAAACAAAAAAACTTCCCCAAAAAGGGGGGGAAAAAAATTTTTTTCCCTTTCCCCCCAAAAAAACCCCTTTTTTCCCCTTTTAAAAAATTTTTTTCCTTTTTTTTTTTAAAAAGGGGACATTTTAATTTAAAAAGGGGGTTTGGGCCAAATTAAAACCCCCCCAAAAAAAAATTTTTTTTTCCCCCAGGGGGGGGGTTGGGGGGGTTTTTTGGGTTCCCCAAGGGGGAAATTTCCCCCGGGGGGAAAACCCCCGGCTGCCAAAAAATTTTGGGGGTTTTGGGGGGGGGGCCAGCGGGGTTTTGGGGGGGGGGGTCCCGGGGGTTTTTTTCCCCCCCCCCCCGGGCCCCCCCGGGCCCCTTTTTGGGGCCCGGGGACCCGGGCCGGCCGGGTTTTGGGGCCGGGGGGGGGGGGTTTTGGGGGGGGGTTTGGGACTGGGGGAAAAATTTTTTTTCCCGGCCCGGCCCTGGGGGCGGGCCGGCCATGTACCCCCCCCCCCCGGGCCAAAAAGGGGGGGGTTTTTTTGGGCCCCCCCTTTTTTTTTTAAAAAAAAAACCCCCCCCCCCGGCCCCGGGTTTTTTTAAACCCCCCCCCCCCCAAAAACGGTGGGGGGCCCCCCAAAAAAAATTGCAGCCTTTTGGGCAGGCCCCCCCCCCCCCCCCCAAACCCGGGCCTGTTGGGGAAAAAATTTTAAAATTTTTGGGGGGGGGGGGGAAAAAAACCACCCCCAAAACCCGGCCCCCCCCCCAAAAGAGGGGGGGGGGAAAAAAGGGGGGGGGAAAAAATTTTTTTCCCCTGGGGCCCCCAAACCCCCTTTGGGGGCCCCAAAAATTTCCAAATAATTTCCCTTTCGGGGGGAAAAGGGGCCCCAAATTTTTGGGGAAAAAAAAATTTTAAAACCCCCCAAAAATTACCCCCCCAAAAAACCCAAACCCCCGGGCCCGGGGAAAAAAAAAGGGAACGGGCCCCAAAAACCCGGGTTTTTCCCCCCAAAAACCATAAAAACCCAAAAACCAAAACCAAAAAACCCCACATGCACAGGGGGGGGGGCCCCCCCCCCCCCCCCCAAAAACCACAGGAAAAAAAAAAAAAAAAAGGGGGGGGGGGGGGGGGGCCCCCAAAACCTCCGGGAAAAACCCAAAAAACCCCCAAAAACCCCCCCCCCCCCCCCCCCCCGGGGGGGGGCCCCCCAAAAAAAAAGGGCATAAAAAAATATTTTTTTTTTTTAAAAAAAAATTTTTAAAAAACCCCCCGGGGCCTGGGGGTTTGGGGGGGGGGGGGGCCCCGGGGGGAACCCCTTTTTCGAAAAATTCCCTTTTTTTTTAAAATTTTTTTTTCCCCCAAAAAAAGGGAAAAAAAGGAAAAAACCCCCAGGAAAACCCCCCTTTCAAAAAAAGTGTACAAAAAAAACCCCCTTTTTCCCCTTTTTGGCCCCTTTGGGATCCGGGGTTTTTGTTGTTTTTTTTTTTCCCCCCCGGGGGGCCCCCATTGGGGGGGGCCCCCCCCCCTTTGGGGCCAACCCCCCCGGGAACCCCCCGGGGCCCCCAAAAAAAACCCCTTTTGATTTTTTTTTTTCCCCTTTATTTCCAATTTTTTTTTTAAAAGGGGGGCCCCCCCCTTTTTTTTTTTGGGGGGGGGGGGAAACCCCCCCCCAA
Source organism: Protopterus annectens (assembly GCF_019279795.1). Taxonomy (NCBI): domain Eukaryota; kingdom Metazoa; phylum Chordata; order Ceratodontiformes; family Protopteridae; genus Protopterus; species Protopterus annectens. The sequence continues at coordinate 854,425,185 of NC_056729.1, read as the reverse complement.
AAAACCCTTTTTTTTTTGGGGTAAAAGGGGGGGTTTCCCGGGGGAAAAACCCCCAAACTTTTTTAAAAAAAAAATTTTTTAAAAAAAATTTTTTTTTAAATTTTTTTTCCTTGGGGCCGGGGGAAAAAAAAGGGCCAAATTGGAAAACCCCCTTAAAAAAACCCCTTAAACCCCCCCCTTTCCCACCCCAAAAAACCCCCCCGGGGCCCCCCGGGGGTTTAAAGGAATTTTGGGGCCCCACAATTTTTTAAAAAACCCCCAAACCCCCCCCCCCCAAAACCCCCCAAAAATTTTTTAAATTATTTTTTGGGGAAAATTTTTTTCCGGGGCCCCCCCCCCCCCCAAAACCCCCCACCCCCCCCCCCCCAAAAAACCCCCCCGAAAAAAAAAGGGGGAAAAATTGCCGGGGGCCCCCCCGGGGGGGAAAAAAAAAATTTTGGGGGGTTTTTTGGGGGGGTTTTAAAAAAAGGGGGAAGGGGGCCCCTTAAAAATCCCCTTTAAAAAAGGCCCCCCCCAAAAAAAAAAAAAATTTTTTTTTTTTTTTAAAAAAAAAAACCCCAAACCCTCGTTTTTTTTAAAAAAATTTAAAAAACCAAAAAAATTTTGGAAAATTTTGGGGCCCCTCCCCCCCCCAAAAAAAAATTTTAAAAAATTTTCCCCCTTTTTTCCCCCAAAATTTGGGGGGGCCCCCCAAAAAAAACAAAAAAAGGGGGGGGTTTTTCCCTTTGTGCTACGTGAACTCCAAGAGGACATACAACCGCATGTAAGACTGATATTTAACCTTGGCCTTACTACAGGATATGTACCTGAACACTGGCATACAGCAACAGTGGTCCCACTCCACTAAGGAGGCACCTCTACTGACCCTGGGAACTACCGCACCAAAGCTTAACCAGCCTGGTCTGCAAAGCTATGGAATGATTCAGTATGGGACATATACAGCGATATTGGGTACCTGCAGACACTTGTTTCCGGCCAGTTTGCCTTTGTGATGGGCTGATCCTGCCTTTTGAACCTGGTTGACCTTTCAAAACAGTCACTACAGCCATTGATGAGGGCAACGCAATCCATACAACCTACCTGGACTTGCCTAAGGCCTTCAACACAGTACTCCACTCAGGCATCATAGACAAGCTCATTAGCTTACATGTTACTACATATGTCACATGATGGGTTGCACACTGGTTGACATACAGAATCCATAATATCGATATTGTAGGAGCCATGTCAGACTCAATGCCAGTCACATGTGGTATCCCACAGGCCTCTGTCCTAGGACCCCTCTTGTTTGGCATTTATTTCTCAGATGTAAAAGCGAACATGTGCGAGTTGTGGATGACAAAGTTCCCAGATGACTGCTAACTAAGCGCCATAGTCGTTACACCAGCTGACACACACATCCTACAGACAGGCCTCACTGCAATGGAAAACTGCTGCCAGGATCATGGCCTAACACTGAATGACATGTAATGTATAGTCATCCCCTTTTGTTGGAACTACGTGCACACAACATATCACATGGACATACCTATAGATACAGACCTATGACACATATGGAGGGTTCACAGTATGCAGACTATTAACCTGTTACTTTACATTACCTGTGTTTGTCGCAGCTGGTTGCGTTACCACTACTACTGCTTCCTGCTGCTGCTGGCACGGCTTGCTACTGTCACTGCTGACAGCTTAGACTCAGTGTGTGTACCGTGAGTTGTTGTTTGCGTTGTTTTTTTTTTTTTTCTCTCTGTCTCTGTCTCTCTCTCTCTCTCTCTCTCTCTCTCTCTGTCTGCCTCCAGACAGTGCAATGAACGTATTGCATGTGTGGAGTGTGAGTACAGGATGCTTTTGTAGGTATCTGCATAAGTCCATGTGATGGCCTCTGCACCAATTGTAAGCCAGCATTTGCTAATTGCATGCAGCCAGTTGTGTACTGATTGCAGTTCTCACTGTGATTTCAGGACAGTGCTATAAAAGGGTATGTGAGATAGGCGTTGCCCTTTCAGATTGTAGGCGGGGACCATGCTGGTATGCTGTGGACACTGTTCTGTGAGTGTAAAGGTTAGTATCTCTCTCATGATTCAGGCTGTGTTGTAGATTCACATTTCTCCATTCCTCTCTCCTGTTTCCTGTAGTAAGTGTGTATGCACACTGACACCTACAACTATATATATATATATATATATATATATATATATATATATATATATAAATATACATACATTTATATATGTACATTAACTGACATTACTACCTACTAGCTACCAACTAGCATGGCTGTTTCTGTTCACACACTACTATTATGGAAATCCACTAGTTTTGACAGTAAGTATAAATGCCATGCTTTGTGTACTACACATCCTATATTCCCTTTACATTCATTCCTACTATTACATGATATATTTATTTTAGCACAATGTTCTTGTATAAGAGTCATGGCTTAGTGGTAGGTCATGCAGACTACTGTTTCCAAGGTCCTGGGTTCGGGACTGACAGTAGGATTTTATTTTGCTTTTGAACTGACTACAGGACCTGTCAATCAGAGTGACTAAGGCACTTTTAAGCAGTTGTAACCGGGTTAGTGCTGGTTTGCGCGGAGCTCCCGCATGCGCACTGGTGTTCAGCTCCGTGCACACCCGCTTACAACCGCTTCACAGTGCTTACTCTGGCGCACACCCGCGCTATTTTCTTTGAAAGAAATAAATATGGGGAGACAGGAAAGTGGTGAAAAAGGGGTCACAAAGAGGGTAAGACAGTAGGGAAACAAGCTTGGGATTTGCAGGAGGGATGTAGGTAAGGCCCATAGCTGCCCATTTCTTCATCTGCAACAGTTGTGCATATGTATGTAATTTAGTATGACATTTGAAACCTTCCACCCCTGAGAGAGGTGTCAGGACAACAATAATACTTGTTGTACAGCCAATTGTAATTGATAGTTTCCATGTCCAGCAGACATGTGTGCGGAATGGGCAGCTATGTATGGGGGCGTAATTTTTGTGGGTACAGAGTGCCATTTTTTTTTTTTCAGGTGAGAGTGGTATGTCAGGTGAAGGAAGTCGGTATAGCTGGGGAGGTAGGTTGGGTAGGTCAACAGACAAGACAAACAAGATGCATACAGGGGTGGTGTATGACACGTGTGGGGGGTTACACAATTGACGGGGACGGATGTTTGGATATCCAGAGCCCATGAGCCCACAGATGGCAACAGTGGAACTGATATCCCCACCCATGGGCAGTTGCCACTGTTCCTTCACTGCCCAGGATGGGGCTGTGCTGGCGGCTGTGTAGGCCAGGCAACAGGCATGCCCGTAAGTTGTGCCACCTGTGCCTCAAGCTGGCGTAGGGGCCCAAGAACAGAGTCCCGGATCTCCCTACGCACCACAGTCCGGATGCTACAGAGGGTGAGTGGTGGTTCTCCTCCGGCCACGCTTGCAGAGGGGGGACGAGCCCCATCCCCTGCAGTGCTTCCACCCGCAGGTGGCACAGGGCCACCGGAGGAGGGTCCAGACTGGGCACTAGTGCCAGGTGCACTCGCCAGCTGAGGTGGGAGAGGTGGGTCCGCTGGAACCCGCCTTCCCTGTCATCCTATGTTTTGCATTATGTCATGACAGTTTGGGTTAGTAACATACAATACCATTCGCAATTAGTTGTAACAGCATGCATTAGTATTCCCATTAACCAAACACCCAGATATTCACACCATTGAACAGCGAGCATAACACATGCATAATTTGAACAGCAATACACAGTCCAACAACATACAGGGTTGATTGATGGCAACATGCCATCAGGTTTGGATGTATGAACAGGGCAGATGCATCAACGGACATGCAAATATTTATGACCCAACAGGACAAATGTTCAGGGGTGTTAATTGTGATTGCAAATACCATTTTCATCTGGAATGGGTTATATGTGGTTATAGGGTGGGGTGAAGAAAATAATATTAACACCTTCGAATACCAATACATATGCTGTACATTTCTAATAGCTGCACATATATACACACTACTGTTCTAACTACAGTTTTCTATATGATAACTACTTCAATTTGGTGATAGGACTGTTACTGCTACATCAATATACATTTTATTGTTCTTCATACACATTCATATCTGGCTTTGTTCAGCTACATCATCCTGCTACATTTGCTTTATATAGCTATAGACAACTGTGGATGTTTGGTATGTCAGACAATCATACTATCTGCATATAGCAGACTGAGAGCAACATATCCAGATTTTGAGATACACATTCCAGCTGCAGCAACACTTTGAACAGATTTCGCTGTTTGGTTCTGCTTCTCACATTCATTTCATTCTGTACTGACTGCAGTATACTTTATTCAGGGGTTATTACTACTTTATTGGTGGATTCATAACTCTTTCTCACACTCTCTCACTTGTTTTCATTTTACTATTCAGGATGGTACTTACTTCTAGGCTTTATTGACATGTTTTACCTGTAGTTATTACAATCCTTTCCAGCAGTCTCACTTCTGTCATGTTTCAGTATTTCAACAGGGGTATATTTCACAGATGTGATTTGCTCATCTTCTGCAGCTGTACTTTTCAGCCTGCTGCAGGTTGTGTACTATTATATTACAGGTGGGGCATCTTTATTTCAGACTTTATTTCAGACATTTTCATTTTCTGTTTGGATTACAGACTGCAACACACTTTTGTAATCAAGCAATACTTGCAAACACTCTTACACTGTTACTTGCACATTTTATTACTTAGTGACTACACTGCACTCTTTTGCTAACTGTCATACTTTTATATTTCTTGACAGTTACTGGGAGAGGATTACTGACCTGCCTGGTGGCGCAACCGCACCAGCCTATCGCCATAGGCTCTGTGGTTCGCAGAACGGACACCTGCAGCTGTAATATAAATGAAGTAATATTGGAATACACATCTCCATAATATCAGCTAGTTTAATTTCTTACATACATAATTAAATGTAACTTACTCAGTAGTGGGGCGTTGGGCATTTGGCGGGCCTCCTGGATCCAAAGGTTCAACTGGTCCTGCTTACGTCTCTTCAGGTCCACATGGTGGTGACGGACCTGCTCACCAGTCCTTGGAATCCCTGTGGCACTGGTGAGATCATGAGCCAACCGGTCCCACGCCTCAGCCCTATATGCTCCCCACAGGACCTGGCCATGCATGAGTTGGGCCTCATGATTGTGGACTAGGAGCCAGACCATGTATCTGGACTCCTCAACGCCCCACCTCTGTGCTCAAAAGCAACTACCCTCACCTACTCCTGACATTCTGGCTGCAAGTTAGTTCTACAATCGTTTATGCTGTGTATTCCCGCCTATGGGGCTTATATATGCCGTTTTTCCTGCACATATCTGTGATTGGCCATTTTGGAATTGTATCAACTTCACAAAACCTGCTTTGTCATGCTCCACTTTGTATTCATTCCTATATATTTGCTATTACTGCATTTCTAGGTACTGCTGTCATGGCTTAGTGGTTCAGTACCTTGACTATGGTGCATAGTATCCTGGGTTCGAACCTGGTCACTGCTTTTTATTTTTTATGACTGTCTAGACAGGCTAGGGGGTGTGTCTGTGTAAAGGCAGTTTTGATACAGCTTGCTCAACGTTGCCCGTCAGTTAAGTTGGCGCGGTGCGCAGCTCCGCGCAAACGGGTTACGCTGGTTTACGCTTCATTTGGCTGTTAGCACGCATATTACGCACAGCTCAGCTAGGGGCACTCATTTTACACCTGTTAAACCACTGCTCACCTACGGGCACTCATTTTACACCTGTTAAACCACTGCTCACCTACGGGCATATGCACTCACCTTGTTAAACTGTAGCTCAGCTATAGGCACATCTCGCATTTTTTATTGTTTTGTTATCTCACATTTCTTCAAAATAAATGGACTATTTCATTATATTTTACATAAACTATGATTTTATATGTGTACATGTTTGTCAGGGACTTGTTTCGTGCTTATTTTACTAAAAATAAAAATTGATGTTGTGGGGACTCGAACCATGAATGCCTGCTCTTCAGCCGACATCTCTACCGCTACACTATTGCTTCTTGGCTTATTTTGCATATTTAGTTCTTATATCCTTTTCCACTGACTGCTAACTGTGGCCAAGCTACGGGCACACCTGCGCAAACGAGCGCACTCACGGGCAAACATCTTTACTATTTAAAAAAAATATATAACATGTTCATTTATATATTTTATGTTCATAGTCTGTGGGGGCATGTGTTGTGTTGTGTTTATTCACATTTCCATGGCCTCTGTCGTGGGTGTTTACTTTGGGCAATTTTACTCTTCTGGGGGCGTGTCCGCTTGCAGGGCTCGGCCTACGGACACGCCCCCTACTGTCTTCCACGGACCGTGTTAGCCTTAGGTGTGATTCAGCATGCCCTCATGCATATGCATGACATGCTGACGTCACACCGTTTAACTGCAGCCTCCGTGTAAGCCATGTATCTCTTACACGGAGGCTTTGTGATTCCTGCCCCTAGTCATTCACAAAAGCTGTTTATCCATAAACTGTGCTCTGATGTTTGTTAGCTCAACTGGATGAGCACTAAAGAAATGTGTATCGATCTTGATTGTATATAAGTTTAAATCTTACTCACTCCTTGAAATGTACATATATATAAACAAAGCATATTGATTTTCTTTAGTAAATATGACTATTTTATCAAGGTTGTGTACTGACTCAGGGAGTACTCTGAACACTTATTTCATTTTCAGAGTGCATTGATACCTAAAGCACATAGGTCGCAGATGACTACACATTTTGTCATTGTCCACAATTTTTCCAGAATGTTTCATATGCCCTTAATTAAGCATATGATGTATAAACATTTCTAAGTTTTCTTCTGCATTTTTTAATTTTTCTTATCAGCCAGTAATGTGACTTTTGCACTTGTATTACATCCTTACCTGACCATGGCATTTGGTGGACAACCATTACACCAATCATGTATCGTGTATGTTTATGTTATCAATTGCACATGTAATAAATTATTCACTTACATTATATTAACATGTACTGTTATTATATTCATTACAAGGTGCATCTGTCATTGTTTTTTTATGTTTGCATACCTTTTTACATGAACATATATTTGTTAAATGCATTGTTACACCTTGCCATGTGGATTATATACTGACAGTTTAAGATATGGGTTCCTATTACTTTACTGAAGTTCTGAAACTTCGAACACCATAAGGTCGAACCCTTATGTTCGAAGTGTCAGAACTTCGATAATGGTAAAAAAAAACAAAAGACAAAAAATAAAATCTTCCCTTTCTGCACTGTATTGCAATCTCGGAGTTGGTATATTTAAAGAGCAGGGGGGGGGCACAGCCCCCCATGTGGGGGGTGCAGGGGTGCTTGCCCCCCAGCTTGCAACAGTTAGGTAGGTTTTAGGGTTTATATTTTTTTATTTTTTTACGTTCGAATTCTTGAAACTTTGAACATCTGAGTTTGATGTTCTCAGGTTCGAAGTTTCAAGGATTCGACAACATAACAGGAACCCTAAGATATGTATGTGTGCATCCTACTTTACAGATCATTTTAAATGCTTCATGATAGATAAGCAGATTTATTTATTTAACATTTGTTGACTGGGAAAGTCCTACTAGGACAGTGCCTATTTTCAGTAGAGACATGGGGAGAAATGCTCCAGTGTATTTGAAATGTGGGAAGAAACTAGAGTGTCCATTATGTGAATGCATTACATATGACATGGACGTATTCCAAATGTGCTGCTCGTTATAGTCTGACTAACATAACTGATATGTTTTAAAGTGTTAGGGTTTGGTCTCTTGCAGATTTGCACAGACACATACCTGATAGATTAATTCTCATGTGACTAATACATCACATACATAACACTTGGATACTATACAGTGTGTGTGACTTGTATATATTGTTTTATGTATTGCTGTCTTTCTTTTACTGTAAAGGCTCTTTTAGGAATATGTAAGGATGTACAGTTATTGTTATGTTGGAGAGCATAGGACCTGTGCCAGTCCATCCACAGTCAATGGCAATGAACATGACCATTTCCTGCAGAGTCAGACTTCAAGGACCAGGAAAGGAATCAAGATGATGACAAAAATAACAATGAGGGACCAGGACCAGCATGTACCATAGTTCCAGCAATGACATCCTCTACTACACCAACCAGATGACCTGAGGGAACAGATCTGTGACGTCATCATCGATGTGTTCCAGACCTAGATGAGGGATATGACTGGCAATTTCTTTCAGCATATGGCGCAGGCTTCGCAGGACTCCTGGGAGACTGGGCGTGAGATCAACCCTATCGCAAATGGCCCTCTGGACCATAAATATTGTCCATGAGATCCAGTCATGAAATGATGGTACCACAGTGTTTTCCTTTTCAGCTATTTTGCATTATAAGGCACATGTATGTGCACAAATCCTATACTGTAGGCATGCTTGCAGAATCTATCTCATTTGTGTTTGTATGGGCAATATATTATTGCCAACTTCTGACAGTTGTTAAAATATGTCACCGCCAATAGGTTCATAGGTTCATAGGTGTGTACTAGCATAATGGCCCTGGAGCCTTTACAAGCCTAGCCCATAGAAGTGCCCTGGCATCATGCTGCCTGACGTTAGTTCCCAGTACTTCTGTCAAGTAGAGCCACTGAAGTGATCCCCGGGGTGAACTTTGTATTACCTATCCACTCATCAAGATTTCTCTTGAAGAGGGACAGCAAGGTGCTCTGCTTGACATGTATGGGAAGTCTATTCCAGAGCATGGGCAGTCTCTTGGTGAGGAACCTGTCCCTCCAGCATGTTCTGTTGATTGTAATAATGAGGTTGAAGTCTCTAGAGCATGTGGTGCGGAGGGATTGGGTTTTCTTTAGATGTAGCATTTCAAACAGAGCTGGGTCAGACATGGCTTTGTAAGTCTGTGTAGAACATGTGTTTGATGCCTAGGATCCTCTTCATGAGGTACTTCTGTGGCCTCTCCAGTTGTTGCAGGTGTCTAGTGAGGTACATACCAAATGGGGCATTGTACTCAATGACTGGTCTAATGAGGGAAGAGTAGAGAGAGATGATGACCTCTTTCTTCCTGGATGCAATACTCTTGATAATGAGATGTGCCACACAGAAGGACTTTCTGACCACAGTGGCAATGTAGTGGTTGAAGGAGAGGTTGCTGTCAACCTGCGTCCCCAGATCTCTTATAATGCCTTCAATGTTCAATGGGCTGTAATCGATGTGGTAATTAGTGGGAACTGAGTTTTTACCAAAGAGGATGAAGACGCATTTTTTGGTGTTAAGCTTAAGGCCATGGTTTCGACACCAGTCATTGGTCTCAATGAGGCCTTTCTGTAGGATGTCTGCATCACTTCAGGAGTTAATAATGGCTCCCAGCTTGCAGTTGTCTGTGAATTTGGTCAGCCAGGGTCCCTTTGTGTTGTCCTGGACTTCTGAGAAGTAGATGCTGAACAGGAGAGGACACAGGACCGATCACTGTAGGACTCCACTCGTAACTGGTCGGCAGTCTGACTTGGAGTCCACTACTTTTACACTGCGTGTTCTATCTGTGACCCAGTTTGCAACCCACCTAGTGATATAGGGGTTGATGCCTAGTTTGGTGAGTTTATCAATAATTCCTGAGTATGGAATGGTATCAAAGGCCTTGGCCAGATTGAGGTAGGTTGTATGCACTGCCTTATCTTCATCCACAACCCTGGTGACTGACTCAAAGAAGTCAAGCAGGTTGAGCAGGCAAGATCTCCCTTTCACAAAGTCAAATTGTGTGGGGTCTAGAGTTTGGAGATTTCCTATATCTTTGTTAATCAGGTCCATGATGATATACTCCATAGCTTTACATATCGGACTCATCAGGTTAATGGGGCGATAATTCCCAGGGTCTGTAGTCACTCCCCCTTTATGGAGAGGGATGACTGTAGCAGTGTGCCATTCAGTAGGGACAAAGCCTGAGGTGAGGCTGTGATTGAACAGGGCACACAGATGTGGTGCCAGTTCACATTGTAGTTCATGTAGAATACAGCCAGGGATATTATCTTGCCCCATGGAAGCTGTATTCTTGGCCTTGGACAATGCAGATTTAACCTGTGCTGCAGTAATGCTGGGTGCCTGGCATTCTTCCGGTATTGTGATTGGTCCTTTGGAGGGGAGAGAGGGGTAAAGTTGGCACTGAATCTGTCATCCAGTATGTTGGCAATATCTGTTGGCTCAGTATAGGAAGTACCATTCAGCAGTAACTCAGAGCAAATCTGGGTATTGCCGTAGAGGTTCTTGATATAGCTATAGAAGGCTTTGTGATTGTTTTTAGTGTCTGCCACAATTCTGCCTTCATAGATGGCTTTAGAGGATTTGATGAGGGATCTCAACTTTTTGTTGAGGCTAATAAGGGATTTTTCCAGTCTTGGGACTTCACCTTTTTCTGCAACAGTTTCTTCCTTCTGTTGCAGAGTTTATTAATGGCAGGGGACCACCAGATTGGCTTCCTTTTTTGGAGGAGAGCATCTTGGTTCTGTTGGATATGGCTAGTTTCATGCATTTATGTACATGTTCGTAAAGTGCATTGGTATATGATTCAGCATTCATGCAGCTATTTTACATTGGCATGGGTGCTGTGAAGTTAGCTACCTCTGTTTTTAGGAGTCCAAAGTCAGCTTTGGAGAAGTTTTTCAAGGTGGTTAACTTTGCAGGGGGAGGGGGTGTGGGTGAGATGTGGATTTCCATGGTGATTAGTTTATGGTCGGATGTGACCAAGGAGGGATTGACTATTGGTGTAGAGCAGTAGTCACCCATGTTAGTAATAACCAGGTCAAGGATGCTGCTTCCTCTAGTGGGTGTCAGAATGAGCAGGTCCTGGGCATTAGAATTGATGAATTCCAGGAAGTACTGGGCCAGTGTATTGGTGCTTGAATAGTTTTCCCAGCTGACGAAGGGGTAGTTGAATTCTCCTAGTAAGAGAGTATTGGGTTGGACCTTGATAGATTCCAGGGTGCTTAGGAATGTGGAGTGAGAGTCTAGGGACATCGTTGGGGACCTATAGCAGGCTATAACCTGGATCGCTGTCTTACCCAGTGTTAGTTGTACTTGAAGTATCTCAGATGTGTTATGCTGGGCTACTAGTCTGAAGGTGTGCATATCCTTTATGAATATGGAGACACCACCACCTTTGGAGCTTCAGTCCATGTTTTGGAGCCAAAAGGTGTGAATGAGTTATAGCCTGGTAGTGCAGGGTTGCTTTCTGCTGCTTTAAACCAGGTCTCCGTTACAATGCAAATGTAGATGTTCTCCATTTTGAGGAGTGCTTCGAGTGAGTGTATCTTGAGATTTAGACTTCTAGCATTGAGCAGCATGACCCTCAGATTGCATTTATTTATAGCTGTTATGGTAGTAATTTGGTCTTTGGAACACCACCTAAAAAGGCACTATAGGGCTGGCAAGAGCATTAGCCAGTACCCAGGAACCCAGAGGTTACAGATGCAGGCCATCTCTGGCAAAGCATCGAGGTCTGTCAGTTATGTCATCCCAAGCAGACAGATACTGGATCCCCTTAGAATGACACCAGAAATGTAGCCAATTGTTGAAATCAATCAGTTTTTGTTTGTACTGCGGTATCATTCTGGATGACGGTATGATACTGCTTAGGGCTAGTGTCATGCCTGCCTGGGCCACATAATCCGAGAGCTCTACCATGTCTCTTTTCATGTAGTCCAGAGAGGTGCTTCTCAGGTCATTCACACCCACGTGGATAATGACAGAGTCATACCTGTACTTGTTGTGGAGTGACCTGAGTGCATGTGTTATGTGTCAGATTCTGGCACCTGATAGGAAACTGACTATTACCTTCTCCTTATTCAACCTAATGAGTACAACATCTGTGTGCCTCACTATTGAGTCACCTATGATTAGTGTGTTGGGCAAGGTGTTTAGCCTTAGGGGATTAGGTTGAGGGGCATACTGTGGAGGTGAGCTATGTGTCCTGTGTTTGTGCTGTGTTGGGTCTACCTGAAAACGCTGAAATCGCAGATCACTGACAATGAGAACACCGACACTAGAAGATCAACAACGGAGAAGACCGACAGTAGAGATGTTAAGGTAAGTGAGCGATAGGGACGGACGTTTGGGTCAGGGTGTGGGTAAGGTAAGTGTGTGATAGTGACGGACGTTAGGGTAGGGTGCGGGTCAGGTAAGTGTGCGATAGTGACGGAGTTGGGTTTAGGGGCGAGTTAAGTGAGTTAGGGTTAGGGTGCGGCTAAGGTAAGTGTGCGATAGTGACGGACTTGAGGGTTAGAGGCGGATTAAGTGAGTTAGGGTGAGGGTGCGGGTAAGGTAAGTGTGTGATAGTGACAGACCTTAGGGTTAGGGTTTGGGTTAAGGTTAGTGCATAGATAGTTGTGTATGTAAGGTTTAGTGTAGGTTTGTAAGGTTTTTAGTATGCTTGTGTTGTGTGTGTGTTTTTCAAGAAAGGCATTTGTTTTGTTGATTGTCGGGATTTTGGTTTGTCGGGCATGTGAAGTTTCGTGTTTTTGAACTTTTTTTTTTTTCGTTTTTTTCGTGTCGGTTATTTTGTTGTCGGTGTTTTGATGTGTTGGTGTTGTCAGGTAGACCCGCTGTGTTGTGGTGGTCGAGTGCATTTCTGTCTTGGAGGTCTCTGCTGCTTGGGTAAATTTCTGTTGAGAGCCTCCACAAAGGTGGGTGTGTGGTTTGTGTTTTTATGTGTGAGCTGTGATAGTGGGTGTTCTTGAGAGCTATGTCTTCCATGTGGTGTGGTGCAAGTGTTGACCTTCTCCTCTTGACCACCTAGTCCAGTCTTGGCTGGAGAGTGCATAGCTTCCAGTTTGGTGATATAAGTGCATCTCTCACAAGTCTGAGTGTTGGGAGGTAGGAGGAGAGGGTTGTCTGTGTACATGAGGCAGTTACTACACTGCCTCAGAATGCCCAAGTGCACCAGGTTAATAGGAGAAAGCACAAGGAACTGCCCTTTAATCATGCTAGGAGAGGTGGTCATAACTACTAAATACTGCAGCTATTTCCTGTGAAGAGCAACTAGTGCTGATGGCACTTAGGTGTGCTACAATAATTGCTACAAAAGCCTGATGAAGTGCAAAGCAATTTGGCTATTTGAAGTGCAAGAGAGAAAGAACTAGCAAGATCTAAGGGAAAAACTTAAGAGCAGACTTTCTGGCAGCAGTACTAGTTTACCTCAGCTCAACATCGCTGCATGGAGCTTAAACAAGCACAAACCCATGCAAACCCGGGCTTTTAAACCAGAAAGTTGAAAGGGATGGAAAAACTCCCCAAACAGTCAATAAACTATAATTTCTAGGCCAGAAACCACTCCTCTTGTGGTAGATATAAGCTAGAAGGCTTCCCTCCAACACAAAAAGGCTTCTGGTGTTCAGAAGCTTACAAACAATATCACCATGGTGTCACATGCTCATCAGATGCTGACATACGTGCAGGCAGTGTTACAGCTGATAGGATAGGTATATCTGCATTCTGTAGCTGGCTTGCCTCTTCTACATGCAGTGCACTGTGGCAATGTTACTTCAGATCTAGTCTGCCTTTTTATGTAATAGATATGTCTGATATAGGTGGCATTCTGCCTGTGTGGCACTCTTGTCTTGCTGGTAGTGTTCATGTGCATACATGAATAATTTAGAGCAGTGCCAAATGTGTTACATTACACATGTTAAGTTTAACAACATTCCACATATAGCACTGTAGTGCCATTCTTCTGAGATTACATTAAAATGGGAGATACATGTGTGTGCATATTTTGACACACTTGGCCAGTTTACATGCATGGCATATTACTGTATTTACTCTAGTAGTGACCCTCGTGTGTCAGGAAGTCCCACTGGCACTATGCACTTCTATGTGATGGTTAATGCTAACTTGTGTGCCATGTAGTACTCCATTTTATTCTACTGATGTAATGCATGCATCTATCAGTAACATTCCCATAGCATATCACACTGCAGATGGTGTCACTGTCATGGACTGAGATTCTCCATTGCCTCTGGATATTCCATGTTGTTACCTTATGATTTACAACAAGTAGTGAGTAACCATATCATGCAGACTACTTATTTTGTAAAACATCACTGTAGTGTATGTTTAGCTTATATTTTAACATGTGTACTCCTTGGCTGTGTATTATACGTTAACATATCTGTCCATTTGTTATTGTGTACAATATTGCAGTCTTCCTTTATATGGCTGTACAGCTGGATGCCCCTAACATCACAAACACAGTCACCTATTGCAAGGCTATAGTGTGTATGTGTCATTCACCTGTAGATGGTGTGCCATGGTTGTATATATATATATACATATATATATTATATATATACATATATATATATATATATATATATATATATATATATATATATATATATATATGTCTGTCCTTAGATCAGTCATACATATTTACACATTCTGTTCATTTTCTGTGACTGTGCTAATTGCTGTCTTATGCTAGCATTGCAGAATATAGAGGTATGTAATATTGAGACTTACTTTCATTATGTACCTATGCTAATTGCTGTTAACTGTTGCACATTGCCATATTGTTTGTGTGTTCTTTGCACACAGACATGTTTATAGCCATCACCAATGCACTCTGCACTTGTGCCAGATGTTGGACATTTCTTTAATATACATTGCAGGGGATCTGCAGTCCATCTTGTATTGGTGATACATGCATGTGGAGTTTACTTACTTAGCTACATATGCTTGTCTTGCTTTTTTCTGTTCCAGCTTTTTCATGCATGTATTTCCTTACTACTGTGGACATAATGTTGTCCATCTCCCTTCCCCTTTATAGCTTTGGCTGATATGTTTCACATATAGATGGCATATGCATATGTCTATGCGCACCTTTATGTAATGCATCATAATACAATGCAGTTGTACTGAGACAATATGTCATGTGCCACCATGTTAGGATATCATGCACATGCAAGGCATATACACACAGGGTGGTGGTAAATGAGTAGATTCCATCATTGTTCATATTTTGCTTGTGTGTTGTGCATTACCCAGACATGCTTCCTGCATATCTGTATATGCACAGGCGTAACCCTTTACTTTTTATTATTCTTATGTTATTTATAATGTAAATTTATCATCATATGCTTCACATTTCATGTCACTTGCATGAGTATGTGTGATGAGCTTTCTTCGTTTTTGACTTGTGTGATGTCATTGCATGTCACACATCTGCACTGCATAACTGAACACAATCTGTCTTGCCTCTGGCATGGAATGTCTTCTTTGACATCTGGATCTCATTTCTCTTGGCCTAGTGGTATGTATATTTATTGATTTATTACACAGCCACATTATTCTTTCCCATCAGTACTGCTGCTTGGCACTGTGCTTAGCTGTTTGCCTATAGCATACAGGGTCAGAGGTTCTAATCTACCCTCTGCTCCGATATATCCTTGACTGGATTTGATCACCATTGCTGTTGCATGGCTTACACATGGACTGCTAATGGCCTAGTAGATAACATTATTTGATGTTCATTGTGTACTTCAATACCAGATTTAACACTCACTCTCCATTTAGTGTTCTCTGACACATACCTAGCATCAGTCATATATCTTTTGGTATGATTATCAGAAAGCCTACAAAATCTCAGTACTCCCTTGTGCACTGGCACATAATTTTTTTGTTTATGTGTACTATGGCTGGTATGCATCCCTTACCTGTCATATTTCCTTCACCTTTGTTGTACAGTCCATACATGTGCTGTGTACTGTACCTATCCTTTATGCATATTACAGGCCTTTGTCTGTCATATATTGTGGTACTCTTTACATCTTTGTACCCACACTTTTCCCAGCTTCCTCTTTGTGAGTCTTTTCCATACTGTCTAGTCACATAGGTTCGTAGGTTCATAGGTGTGTACTAGGCTAATGACCCTGGAGCCTTTACAAGCCTTGCCCAATAGGATTACCCTGGCATCGTGCCACCCAACCTTAGTTCTCAGTGCCTCTGTCAAGTAAAGCTACTGGAGTGATCCCTGGGGTGAATTTTCTATTTCCCATCCACACATCAAGATTTCTCTTGAAGAGGGTCAATGAGGTGCTCTGCTTGACATGTATGGGAAGTCTATTCCATAGCATGGGCAGTCTCTGGGTTATGAACCTGTCCCTCCAGCATGTTCTGTTAATTGTGGTAATGAGGTTGAGGTCTCTGGAGCATTTGGTGTGGAGGGATTGGGATTTCTTTAGATGTAGCATTTCTAACAGAGCTGGGTCAGACATGGCTTTGTAAGTCAAGCAGAGATCGTCTCTAAGTAGGCGATATGAGACAGAGAATAGTTGGAATTTTTTGAGTCTGTCCATATAGGACAAATGTTTAAGGTCTAGGATCCTCTTTGTGAGGTACTTTTGTGGCCTTTCCAGTTGTTGCAGGTGTTTAGTGAGGTACATGCCAAATGGGGCATTGTATTCAATGATTGGCCTAATTAGGGAAAAGTAGAGGGAGACAGTGACCTCTTTCTTCCTGGATGCAAAACCCTTAGTAATGAGATGTGCCACATAGAAGGACTTTCTGACCACAGTGGCAATGTGGTGGTGAAAAAAGAGAGGTTGCTGTCAACCTGTGTTCCCATATCTCTTATAACGCCTTCTATTTTCAGTGAACTACCATCAATGTGGCAATTCTTGGGAACTGGGTTTTTCCCAAAGGCGATGACACATTTTTTTTTTGGCTTTGAGCTTAAGGCCATGGTTCTGACACCAGTCGTTGGTCTCAGTGAGGCCTTTCTGTAGGATGTCAACATCACTTGGGGAGTTAATAATAGCTCCCAACTTGCAATCATTTGCAAAAACAAAAACAAAAAAGTAGGCCTTTTCCCACAAAAGAAATTTGCCCATGCACCTCTGATGCTCTATTTGACCTTCCTATTACTTTATCTTTTTTGATTGCCCATCTTGTTCACCCTCATACCACATCTACTTTGTTATCAGCCTATTTCCTTGGGTGTGGATATTACTATAATGCACATTATAGCTGGTATTTGCTTTATGTTCCTCTAGATTTTGTTAATGATACTACTGAAGATGCTATATCAGCAAGTATCTGATACTGAAAATTAATTTATTAATTTATTTATTTAAATTTGTTTTCCAGGATTGTTTTCAATGATAAATCACTGGTCCAGAGGAATTGTATACAGGCCATCAAAGTGTGAAACTTTTCCTCAGATCTGTGTACACATCCTATCACACAGATATATGGACTGGCACAACTAATTATGTTACCTTTCAAAACAGACAAAAGCCCTGGCAGAGAAAACATACTTGACTGGATCCTTATATATGCTCCTGAAAAAATTATGCTTCTCCGGAAACCTGCAGAGATTCAGTGACAGTAAATTCAATGCAGTTCACCTTTCTTCTAGACTCTGCAGTTAAATATTTCAGCTCTACCTTTCTATCAGCTCAACAACTTAGCCCCTTACAAAACAGTATCAAGGCATATTCAAGTCCATACAAATGATCTCATCGGAGGTTAAGGTACAGATGTCACACAGGGACTAATTGTGACATCCATAAAAACAAATTGAATGTCAAATTTAACCTCTTCTTTAGAAGAGGTTAAACTAACACAGCTCTCACTAAGATAACATAGACAGACATGTTGAACTTAACCATGGCACTGTTTTCCATATCTTGCTTCTCGACTTGTCACAGGCATTTTCCTTGTCAACCTCCAACTACTTCTGAGCAGGCTCTCAGACACTGAACTACCTGGAGATATTACTGTATACCTATCTAAGAATCAAAGTATACTACTCTGAGTTACTACTTCGCAAACGTAATTCAAAGAATAATACCCTTGCAAGTCTATAAGACACTGGAAAGCAGAACATTATGATGCTGGCAGTGGAAAGTCTACAGGAAAAAAATGTTTAATTATATACACCATAGTTATCCAGTCTGTACATCTTTATTTATGTAGGTGTATATCCCTGCATGGTTTAGCTTGCTTTTTATATTCTTACATCCTACATTGCATAGAATGTATGAATATAAAGGTAAAGTAAACCACGGAGGACCAATAAATACATACAGATATGGAAACATGATGTGCTACCAGAAGTAAAAATAAATAAATAATCATGATCAGGTTATTGAATGGGTCTACATACAATGTACACATAAAAGTCAATCTACAGGGACAGCGATGTGTAGACTTGAGCCTCTAACCTTCAATTAGCTAAGCATCTCAGTAAGTGTATCATTCGGATAATTATGTTCTCAAAGTCCTAGCTCAAAGTAGCATGCTTTGATCCTTAAATAACTGGTTAATATTAACCAACACTTTGCTAACAACCTAGAAAAAAATCTCATATGGTTAGGTGAAATTATGATGTTATGTGATCCTATCTCGCCTACATTCTGCTATTTCGAACCCCGGCTGTGGAAAACCTTTTGCCAAAATTTTTTCTAGTTAAATAATCCCCGGGCAAATTCCGTCCCCCGGATCCGGTTTTTCCCTAAAAAGCGGGCCATCAACAATAGTTTTTCACTTAACCCCTTAGTTTTGTTTAAACTGTTTTAACACTATTTGTTTTGTGTTTTGGGGTATAAATTTTTTTAAATTTTTTAATTTTTTGTAGAGGCCCCCTTTAACCTTTTAAACTTTGTCTCAATTTTTTTAAAGGGTTTTTTGGGCCTTTCTTAAATTTTTTCTTTGTAAGTTCTTTAAAAAAAAAAGTTTTTGGTAAAAGTTTTTGGCCTTTAAATATTTTTAAAACCCGGCCCGGGCCTTTGGTTTTTCCTGAAAAGCCCAAGCCCTCCTTTTTATTTTTTTCCTTTAATTTTATTTTACGCTCAAATTCCAAAAAAAAATAAACTTAAAAGGCCCTTTTTAAAAAACCCTCTTTAAGGGATTCTTCTTCCCGCCCAAAAAAAGGGCTTTCCAACCCCCTGGGAAACCCCAAAAACAAGGCCCCGGGGGTTTAACTTCAAGCCAAATTTTTGAAAAACCCCCAAAAATGAACCCCCTTTCAGCCGATCTGGGGCTTTAACGGGGCCCTTTGGTCCAAACCAGTATAATTGGGAATTTTGGCACCCGGGTTTTGCCCGGTGGAAAGGTTTAATTCCTTCGTTTAAAGTGTTACTTTTCCCCCATTTTTGGGGGGCCTTGGAAAAGGCCCCACCCACCCCTTCGGTTTTTCCCGGGAGGTGGATTGACCTAGAAATGTCCCAAAAACCCCCCCCATTTCCCCCTTTTCCCGAAAATTTTTTTCCCCACCCCTTTTCCCAAGCCCTGCCAATTTTAATTTCCCCCGGGAATTTGGGGGGGAGGGGGGAACCCTGGGGAAACCCAGGGCGGCCAAATTTTCCAAAAGCCTTTTTCCTTTAAAGGTTTTGGGCCGGACCCGGGGGGAGGGGCCCACGCCTTCTCCTTTTCCAAAATTGTGTATATTTGAGATTCCCAAAACGGGGGAAAAAACAAAGTCCGGACCTTTTAAAAAAAAAGAACCCCCTCATAAAAATGGGTTTGGCAAGGCCCCTGCTGACCCCGGACCCTGGGCCAAGGATCCCTTTATTTTACTGGGGGCCCCAAAAAAAACTTCAAAAGGGAAGCCTTGGGCTGAATTCCCTCTTCCTCGGGAAAAATTTAAAAAATGCAAAAAGTCATTCTTATTCCTTTCCCAAATTTTAAGATTAAAAAATTAATTAAAAAACCCCCAAAATTTTTTAAAAACCTTTACCTGTTTCTAGACCCATTTTTACAAAAAATTCCAAAACAACCGTCCTTTTTTTAAAAACCCCCCCCAGAAATTCCCTTAAATAAACTTTAAACCAAATTTTATCCTACCCCCAAATGGAATTGGGATTTTAAAAGGGGTTGGAATATAAAAAAATAAAATTACGGTTTTTTCTGAGGGCCCCAAATTTGGTTTTCCCAAAAATAAAATTTAAATTAGTTTTAGGGTTTTTGGCAACCTGTCCCTCCAGCATGTTCTGTTAATTGTGGTAATGAGGTTGAGGTCTCTGGAGCATTTGGTGTGGAGGGATTGGGATTTCTTTAGATGTAGCATTTCTAACAGAGCTGGGTCAGACATGGCTTTGTAAGTCAAGCAGAGATCGTCTCTAAGTAGGCGATATGAGACAGAGAATAGTTGGAATTTTTTGAGTCTGTCCATATAGGACAAATGTTTAAGGCCTAGGATCCTCTTTCTGAGGTACTTTTGTGGCCTTTCCAGTTGTTGCAGGTGTTTAGTGAGGTACATGCCAAATGGGGCATTGTATTCAATGATTGGCCTAATGAGGGAAAAGTAGAGGGAGTCAGTGACCTCTTTCTTCCTGGATGCAAAACCCTTAGTAATGAGATGTGCCACATAGAAGGACTTTCTGACCACAGTGGCAATGTGGTGGTGAAAAAAGAGAGGTTGCTGTCAACCTGTGTTCCCATATCTCTTATAACGCCTTCTATTTTCAGTGGACTACCATCAATGTGGCAATTCTTGGGA
Source organism: Protopterus annectens (assembly GCF_019279795.1). Lineage (NCBI taxonomy): Eukaryota > Metazoa > Chordata > Ceratodontiformes > Protopteridae > Protopterus > Protopterus annectens. The sequence continues at coordinate 854,404,660 of NC_056729.1, read as the reverse complement.
ACTGGGTTTTTCCCAAAGGCGATGACACATTTTTTTTTGGCTTTGAGCTTAAGGCCATGGTTCTGACACCAGTCGTTGGTCTCAGTGAGGCCTTTCTGTAGGATGTCAACATCACTTGGTGAGTTAATAATAGCTCCCAACTTGCAATCATTTGCAAAAACAAAAACAAAAAAGTAGGCCTTTTCCCACAAAAGAAATTTGCCCATGCACCTCTGATGCTCTATTTGACCTTCCTATTACTTTATCTTTTTTGATTGCCCATCTTGTTCACCCTCATACCACATCTACTTTGTTATCAGCCTATTTCCTTGGGTGTGGATATTACTATAATGCACATTATAGCTGGTATTTGCTTTATGTTCCTCTAGATTTTGTTAATGATACTACTGAAGATGCTATATCAGCAAGTATCTGATACTGAAAATTAATTTATTAATTTATTTATTTAAATTTGTTTTCCAGGATTGTTTTCAATGATAAATCACTGGTCCAGAGGAATTGTATACAGGCCATCACAGTGTGAAACTTTTCCTCAGATCTGTGTACACATCCTATCACACAGATATATGGACTGGCACAACTAATTATGTTACCTTTCAAAACAGACAAAAGCCCTGGCAGAGAAAACATACTTGACTGGATCCTTATATATGCTCCTGAAAAAAATTATTACTTCTCCGGAAACCTGCAGAGATTCAGTGACAGTAAATTCAATGCAGTTCACCTTTCTTCTAGACTCTGCAGTTAAATATTTCAGCTCTACCTTTCTATCAGCTCAACAACTTAGCCCCTTACAAAACAGTATCAAGGCATATTCAAGTCCATACAAATGATCTCATCGGAGGTTAAGGTACAGATGTCACACAGGGACTAATTGTGACATCCATAAAAACAAATTGAATGTCAAATTTAACCTCTTCTTTAGAAGAGGTTGAACTAACACAGCTCTCACTAAGATAACATAGACAGACATGTTGAACTTAACCATGGCACTATTTTCCATATCTTGCTTCTCGACTTGTCACAGGCATTTTCCTTGTCAACCTCCAACTACTTCTGAGCAGGCTCTCAGACACTGAACTACCTGGAGATATTACTGTATACCTATCTAAGAATCAAAGTATACTACTCTGAGTTACTACTTCGCAAATGTAATTCAAAGAATAATACCCTTGCAAGTCTATAAGACACTGGAAAGCAGAACATTACGATGCTGGCAGTGGAAAGTCTACAGGAAAAAAAATGTTTAATTATATACACCATAGTTATCCAGTCTGTACATCTTTATTTATGTAGGTGTATATCCCTGCATGGTTTAGCTTGCTTTTTATATTCTTACATCCTACATTGCATAGAATGTATGAATATAAAGGTAAAGTAAACCACGGAGGACCAATAAATACATACAGATATGGAAACATGATGTGCTACCAGAAGTAAAAATAAATAAATAATCATGATCAGGTTATTGGATGGGTCTACATACAATGTACGCATAAAAGTCAATCTACAGGGACAGCGATGTGTAGACTTGAGCCTCTAACCTTCAATTAGCTAAGCATCTCAGTAAGTGTATCATTCGGATAATTATGTTCTCAAAGTCCTAGCTCAAAGTAGCATGCTTTGATCCTTAAATAACTGGTTAATATTAACCAACACTTTGCTAACAACCTAGAAAAAAATCTCATATGGTTAGGTGAAATTATGTTACTTATGTCAATATGCTGGTGCCTCAAGGTTTTCTAAGGGCATTGGGCATGTCTATTTCTGTAACTGGCATGTGGATACACTATGCCACAATTTGTTTACTCCAGTACACTGACGACATGGCAAAGTTCTGTCCAGGCTATCCTGTGTTTGCTCTAGAGTCAGTCCATCAACATAGATTTAACACTGCTCAAGCTTAGTTTTTAGACTTAAACTGTTGTCTAATCATCATCCATATGAAATATATGCTGTTTGGGTATATACCATCCTCTTCTCCAAACTTCTTTTTCAACTCTGTAGAGCACTGACACATTTAAACTGTGAAATCTGACAATATTCTTGAGGTCTTCTTGAACAATGATCTTAAGTTTAATTTCTAAGTCAAGTTCATCATTAGAAAAATGTATATAGGCTAAAAGATTATATGGCTAACTATAAAACAGCTGCAACTCAGGCTTTCCTGATGCCCAGCCTCCTGTATGCTTCTTATGTACTCATTACGCTCAAATATCACAAATATAACAAATAAGCTTAAATAGTCTATAACAAGACCACGTGCATTTATGCTGGTATCTCTTCTTACTGTCACTAATACAAAGTCAAGCATTTCCAATGCACCTGAAACTTTCCCAAATAACAATGTCCCCTGGGTTATTAACTTGAAACAATGTCCATAATTTTTGAAAATACTAAACCTGTATACTCCCTTTACAGCACTTTGCATCATGGGTGCTTCACTGCCTCTTTAGTACCAAACAGTATATTGGGAATTAGGCACGGAGATTCAGTCTCTGGTGGCTACAAAGCAAAACAATATAATAAACCTTCTGTTAACAGATGATTACTTCTCTCTATAGAAGGCCTCATAATAGGCAAGATGTCTCACCCAGCCAGTAACAGGTGTTTTAACAAGTAGGTGGATGACCTAGTTAAATGTGCAGAAGCATCCCTCTGCATTTCTAGTTATCCAGTTATTTGGCTCCCACCTATAATTCCAAGACCTGCAATTTGAAGTCCTGGAATTATGAAACAGTAACAATGAAACTAGAGAGAGAGACAGCAAATATCAAAAATTGCTATTCTCTCTAAAGGTTGCCGACCTGCACCCCACCAAGGTAGAGGCTACAGCACTACATCCTCACAACATGTGTATATTAACTCTGAGATTGCCATACGTCAGAAAAAAGGCAATAGTCCAAGACATAAAAAATAGAACGAAACAACTCAGTAACAGATAGGGTGGTGAGACAAGGAAACAAACTGCTCGTACCACAGGACAAAATGGACAAGATCTTTATTCACTGAGCAATAGACTTCAGGTTAAGCGCTTTCGACTGATATCCCAGTCTTCCTCAGAACAATTAAAGTATGCAAAACAGTCATTCTTATACACTTCTCCAAATCAATGATTATAAAATTAGTTAAAAACCGCCAAAATGTTTAAAGACATATTACCATGTTTCAATAGACATATACAAAACATTCATCACGTCCTTTCTTTAAAACCAAACAGATCAATCACTTACTAAACTAAACAATTTTATCACTACATATATGTAATTGTATAAAAAGATATGTATATATACAAAATAAAATCTATACAAGTAACATCTGTATGTCAGAAATTGTTCCCAAAGATAAAATTAAATTAGTATTATAGTTATTGTTGTCAATACCAACCTGGTAGAATTAAGGAAATCACTAAACCAGGATACTCATTCTAGTGCTAAAAAAGGTTTGATACTGATAAAATCGTTCAACCCAGGTGATCTCGTGGAGTCCGTTAAAATTTGCCATTTACTTTCACAAGAGGCTAGTTTCATTTTCCAATCCCCACCAAAAGGTTGAACAGCCACCTGTTCGATGATAGAAAATAGAAAATTATGGTCATCCCCTTTGTCCAAAATGTGCCTATATAAAGCATTCTTGGTGTCATGTTTGCCTATTTTGTACATATGCTCATAAATGCGTATAGTCCAAGACATAGTGATCTCTTAACATATGCAAGTCCAGTATTCGTACTCTTTGGTCTTAGTGGTCAGAGTCTCCGAATACAAAATGGTTACCACTTCTATTCCCTGTTCCCCTTCTATTATTCATTCACTTCCTGTCGCCTCAGTTTTACTTGCCATTATCAGATCCTTTCAGTTATTAAGTTCTGTTTGCCCCTCCCTCCTGTTCCTCCTTTTCTATTATACTCTTGATCTTATTTTGTTACATTCCTTTCCTCCTCTCATTCTTTTCTTAAACTGTATTGAATATTATAATAGGAGAGCTTAGCTTCCTCTACCTTGCTTTTGCACATCAAATTACATTTTGTTACAAGCAGCAACATATTTAAAATTGTTAACTTTGCTTGCTTGTTTTCTAAATCTGGTTTGTGTATTTATATTAAAAGCTTTTTTAAAGTGGAGGCCATGGGAACAATTCCCAATAAACATAAATTAAGTATGTAGGTGCTAATCAAATCAACAATTTCAAATGCTAACTTAAGAAACTGATCAGGAAAACTTGCAGATATCGTGGAGCATAGAAAGATGAGTGCTTACAAAATACTACATTTTAAATGCAGTCACTGCTAAATATAAAGAAATATGCAAGAGCAGTGAAATGATTAATTCACATCTGACTGTAGTAAAGCTTGACAAATGCTTTGTATAACCTGTTGCAATATTAGAGCAAAGGTAGGGAGCAGGTCTAGTAATAATGATAATAATAGTGTAGTAAGGAATGATGAGAGAAATTTGCTGTGGGTGAGAAGCTAGACTGAGCTGTAAGGAGGAAAAGGTCAGTGAAATGAAATGTGGACATAGGGATGAGAGATGTTGATATAGAACAGGGGTGTCCAAACTACGGCCCGCGGGCCAACTGCAGCCCGCAATCCATTTTTAATTGGCCCGCAGCAAATTCCAAAAATCTACCAAATATGGCCCGCACATAAACCTGGCGGTATTGCATTTCTTGTTTAAACCACAGGTAAAGAACAGTGCACAAACAAAAAACAGAAATCAAGCACCGGACAGCTCTAGGAAATACAAACAGTTAATCCATTCCACATGAAATGCTTGACGAAACTCCGCATGTTTAAAACTTATTGTAGTACACAACAATCATAACTGAATGCTATAATGTTGGTGATCTCTAACAAAACAGTTTTGTTGGCGATCACCAACATTATGATTGTTGTATAAGTTGTTAACATGGAGTTTCGTGATCAAACTATGCATGTTTAAAACTTATTGCAGTACACAACAATCATAACTGAATGCTATAATGTTGGTGATCGCCAACAAAACTGTGTAAACACACAAATAACTTATGTGTAGATTAGACGTTTAAGGTTTTTGCTTTATCAATTATGCAAATTTTTAATTCGTTAAATATAGAGAGCATGTACAAACCTACATTGTATTCCAGGACATTCTAACAACTTACCACTGAAAATGCTTTTCTTTACCTTGAGACATGAAACTTTGTTACACACTTGGACACCGAGTGGTATAACTACTATTTTACAAAAATACACACACTGTAAAAATATGCAGAATGTTGAATAGTTTCTGTTTTAGAGTTTGGTTTAGTATTTTTTGAAGTGGCAAAGATTCTTTCACATGAGATAGTCAGTGAAACCTCAGGTTTGTACTGTAGAGTATAAACTGAACCTGAGGGTGAGACACTTTTTTACATATCTGAAATTATTTATCATTTGTTGACTAGGAAAGTCCGAATGACATTTGTTTGAATTGTGGGAGAAAACCAACAAGAATATACAAAGTAGGCACCCCAGATGAGAATCGAACCGTAGAACCTTTGGGTGGGAAACGACAACGTTAACTGCTGTATCACTGCGCCGCATAAGTACTTTTACGGTTTGCCGATACCCTGGGCCTTAGTCAAAAATAATGGTGGGACAAAGTGCCAAAAATCCGGAACAAAATTTAAATACCATACCTGCAAGCATATCAGGTTTTGTATATGCATGCATTTTCTGAAGGATAAGATGTCTGAAACGCAAATGCTTGTCATTATTTAGTGACTGCAAATGCAATCTTCACAGATTTCTTAGAAAAACACACATTTTTACAAGGGACAGACCAAAGATATGAGGCAAAAATTTGGAAATTCTGAACAGCTGAGATGTGTGTGGGTATTATACATTTAGCAGATTTAAAAATCAGTCTCGTGTATGTCAAGGCAAAATTAGTTTAGGTCTTGTGTTTCGGCTTTTCCCGGTTAGGGGTCGTCACAGTGGATCACCGGTCCATAGACTGATTGGCAGTAGAGTTCTATTAGGTAAAAGAAAAAAACGGTAGATAGAAGATGCACTGAAGTCTCTGGCATGTTTTGAGGGTAGGGGAACCTGAATCCAGAGTGAATGAAAAGTAGAAACAGTCGTTTTGTAACTAATACAACACTCCCCTCTAGTGGACAAAAGCTAAAATTACATACAAAATGAATCAAGATAAAAGATGTACTTAAAATTCAGTTAATCATGGATCCATAGATGAAAAACACGGTTTCTCCTTGATACAGTGCTTTGTGGTTGCTTACTAGTTGATTTCTTGGTTTTAACTCTAGCGGTGGAGCTACTGAGTTGATCAAGGCAGTACCTGTACAAAACTAAATTAAGGAAAGAAAAATTTTGCCACGGCCCACTGAAAATGACAACACCAAAGAAACGCAAGATAGCAAGTGAGTGTAGAAAATTTCAGACACGGTGGGAAAATGAATACTTCTTTATGGAAGTCAGGGGGAAATGTGTGTGTTTGATTTGTAATGAGAGTGTCACAGTGTTGAAAGAGTACAATGTAAGACGACACTACGAAACCAAACATCAGACCTACATGTCCTACACTGGTGTGGAACGAGAACAAAAGGTTAAGCAGATGACAGCTAGTTTGCTAGCTCAACAACAGTATTTTTCCCGTGCCAAAAAAACTCAAGAAAATGCCACAATAGCCAGCTATGAGGTGGCTCAACTCATTGCCCAGCATGGGAAGGCTTTCCTCAGATGGTGAATTTATAAAACAGTGCCTCACTAAAGTTGCAGGAATAATGTGCCCAGAAAAAAGTCAAGAATTCGACAGTGTTAGCCTATCAAGGAACACAGTTGTGCGGTGAATCGAAGACTTGTCAGCCAACATAAAACATCAACTGGCAGACAAAACATGTGCTTTTGATTTCTACTCCATTGCATGTGATGAGAGCACAGACGCCACAGATACCGCACAGTTACTAATTTTTTTGCGGGGTGTTGACAATAACTTTTGCATTACGGAGGAGCTGCTTGATCTCACTAGTCTAAATACTACAACAACGGGTAAAGACATTTTTGAAGCTGAGTCAAATGCAATTGACAAGATAGGACTTAAATGGGACAAGTTGTGTGGAGTTACAACGGATGGAGCTCCAGCTATGACAGGCCAGTGCAAAGGAATGGCCTCTATGGTGTGTGCCAAGGTGCAGGAGAGTGGAGGTGAGGCAGTTAAAATGCACTGCATCATCCACCAAGAAGCACTCTGTGCCAAGACAGTACAGCTTAACAATGTGATGAACACTGTTGTGAAAACAGTAAACATAATTCGAGTACGAGCACTCTACCACAGAGAATTTCAAGCTTTCTTAACTGACATTGATGCTGAATATGGGGACCTGCTCTACCATTCAGAAGTGCGCTGGCTAAGTCGTGGCTCCGTGCTTAGGCGGTTTTATTCTCTGAGATCAGAGATCGACCAGTTTTGAAAGAAAGGACCGACCTCTTCACGAGCTGAGTGACCCTCTATGGTTGGCAGACCTGGCATTTTTAGTTGATCTCACTGAACACCTCAACACACTCAACAAAAACCTACAAGGTAAAGACCAACTTGTACCACAGCTTCACGCACACATGAAAGTATTCTGTGTGAAGCTCCGACTGTTTGAGGCACAGTTGCACACCTTCAATGTCGCACACTTCCCCACACTGTCCAAAATCAGATCTGCATTTCCAAAGGTCGATCTCTCTGGTAAAAAGGGGAAATATGTGTCTGTGATCACATCCCTCCTGACAGAATTTTCTCAGCGCTTCCAAGATTTTTCTACTATTGAGAATGATATCAAGCTGTTTGCGACACCCTTCATGATAAATGCAGAAGAAGTGGAAGAGAGTCTTCAATTAGAACTTATAGAAATGCAGTGTGATGATTCTCTGAAGAATCAACATCAGCTTCTCTCTTTACCTGACTTCTACCAGAGCTTGGAAGAAGCCAAGTTTCCTCTGATGAGACGCCACGCAAAAAGAATGATGAGTCTGTTCGGCTCAACATACATATGTGAACAAACATTTTCTCTGATGACGCTGCACAAAAGCAGATTGAGAACCAAAATTATCAACGACCATCTCTGTGACGTCCTTCGCATCTCAACCACAAAACTGATTCCGGACCTGCCAGCAATCCTGCAGGCCAAAGCGCAACTTCATTGTTCCCACTGAGCACAACTGTGTTCCCGAGTTCAAAATATATTACACGTTCCATGTGTTATTATTAAGCCCTATTACTAATAAATCATTTTATGTTGATATCATTTTTAAAACGACTATTAGTTGATCTGTTAACAATCCAAACTTATTTGCATAACTAGCTTGAAATATCCTATTCATGAAAAGCAGTGTTGTAGGCTGATTAATTTAGTTTACTTGTCTTAAAAAATAAACCAGGTGAGGCAATATAAAATAATATACTTCACCTCGAGTGAGTGGCCCGGCTGTTTGTGTATTTTACCGCATATGGCCCTTGGTGAAAAAAGTTTGGACACCCCTGATATAGAATGAAAAATATTAATAGGGGTCACAAAGGATTTTATTAGTGACAGCATTTTAGTAGAAAGTTAATGGATTAAAAGTTGGTTATTGTAGACAAAGATGGAGTCACTGAAGGATGAGATGCTATGTGGGAAGAGACTTGGTTGAAGAGAACAATTATGAAAGAGCGAGAATGAGGGAGTGATGTTCAGTAGATATGTTGTGCCATATTAATAGCTTTAATGTGTAATACTCGTGGTGGGTGGAATTGTGTAGGTTGAATGGAAATTATTTCCTCTGTACTTAATTAGTATTGAAAATAAAACAATGTGTTGATTCATAATGGAAAGGAGCTAATGCCAGTGAATGCTCAGTTTATGAGCCTCGACGGGTATAAATTATAGACTTTCCATGACTTTTTTGAATAAGATGAAAGACTTATATTTCCATGTCAAAGACGTTTTCCGTGGTTTGTTGCTCTTAACAAATGTGTCTGCTGTTTCATCAGAATGATTGTTTGATTTAGAGTGTATTGGTCTCTTTTTGATGCACCTTTGTTTTATAATTAATTTAATTTTTAGTATTACTTATGTTAATGTTGCAAGTGATTTTGCAAAAAAAAAAAATGAAGATTATTGTTTGTTGCTGTTTTTCAGTTTCACTGCTCACTTTTTCTGTATAACCATTACTTAACATTGATGCAACAAGATTTATATTGTAAAACTCATTTTAAAAGTCTTAATTTTAATATGCTGTTCATGCTTAAATGTTCATGTAATCCTGGCATGTCAGTTGCATTTAAATTTAAATTGCCAAATTAATTATAATTTGCAAGTTAAGACTTATAATCACAATCTCTAAAATAAATGTATGCTGAGTTTTAAATGGTGCATTATTTGGATTGGATATGGGACAAACATGCTCATATATTTTTAGAAAGACTTTTTGTAGTCAATAATAGTTACAATATAAAAATAACACCAATAGACCACAAATGTACAATTACAAGAAAATGTTTAAAAGGCAGCACATTGTCTAAACCAGGTAAATCAATAAATGTCTCTTTACATCCAGCTTTGTTTACTGAAGAGAAAACAGGTGCTGACTTTGAAGGAACACGAGTGAAATTCTTGGCTAGGCTTATAAGGGCCTCCAGGCCAATAGCCTAGTATCATCCTATGAACCTATGAACTTATGAAGCAGCTGACTTAAAAAGAATCCTGTGTGGAGTCCACCAATTTCTTAATGTTAACACTATTCCTGTATACAAATCTTGGAGAATTTCTTAATAATCTAAAAAGATCTTGGTTACAATTATAATTTTCCAGTTATCTTTAATAATAATTTTAATATAAAAGAAACACGAAATGCTGTATCACTAATCTGTGTATTAACTACTGTGACCTTTCTGCACTCTGGGTGACTGCAGACAGTATTTTTTACATTAGGAAGTCTTTGGTCTGCTTCCTAGCAGCACTAGAGAGGGGCCACATCATGTCTGAGCTGGAGTACACAGTTTGAAACCTCAACATATCTGCTTGCTATTGGCCAGAGAGCTAATTTATTTGTTTGAGCTTTGTTTCTGCCTGTCACATTATCTCAGCTCTCCACATCACTTAACAACAATGCCTTTGCTTCCAGAGGCTTTTGCTGCATCCAGATCAATCCACTATTAGGTAAGTGTCTGAAAAGGCTATTTTCACTGAGTATCAAATATTTAAAGTTCTGCTGTTAAATGGTGCTGTTTTAGAAGAAGAGTTTGCATTTTAAACTTGCTTTTTATCTGTTATTTCTGCCACATTGTAGTTTTGGGAATTGGTCTGCTCTCTAGTGGCAGTAGAGAGGGGTCAGGTCACTTCTTAGCTGGAATACTCTGCCTGTAACACCCCAAGTGCCTGCTTGTTTTTGGTCAAAGGGCCAATTTGATTATTTCTGTCTTCATAAAGTTGTCATATTAGTGCAACACTGCTCATTGTGCAGAGGCAGTTGCCCGTGCTCTGTGTGGATGCAGATACTTAGAATTGAAAATGTTCCTATACAACTACTTCTCTAATTTCCTAAAGGTATGGTTGCAGACCAAGCAGCTAGTTTGTACATTGAGTTGCTAGATTGCCTGCTCAGAAGCACCCACCCCTCTACAATGACTCTAGCTAGTTTTAGGCAGTCTTGTTAGTAATCTACAATCCAACAGCATCCAAGCTAGTCAGCTGTGAACATATCTTGTACTATTCCTTTATAGAATAAGCAAATAGAATCCAAAGCCATCAACATGTATTTCCCTGCTATCTCTGCAGCTTTCCTGGTGGACATGGGCAACCTGAGGGAATGCAACAATTACCTCACATACACTGACAATCACCCAGTCCTCAATCTTATGAATAAGGTATGCGAGAGATGTAGTTATGCAATGTTATAGGCAAGGCTCTCACCTACAAGGAGCTACACTACCAAACAGATTGTCATTAGCAAAAACATAGGTTCATAGGTAAGTACTAAGCTAGCTACACTTTTGGGCCATTTTAAGTCTAGCCAATTTTCTTCCAATGGTAAGAATCAAACCCTATACCTCATGGCTGTGAAGTAAACACCTTAGCAATAATGCCTACTTTCCACTATGACAACCACTTTACATAGTACAGACTAATCACATAGATCCACATATGCTGAGGTTCTTAAATTTAATCTCCCTAAACCACAAAGACGTCCCAGACATTGCACACACAAAAAAGTCCTCAGTAACCTTAACAGCACTCCACAAAAACAACACCCAACAAGATGCATACTGTTACAGCCCATGGTGTCCCAACGTCTAAGACCATAAGGCATCCCACTACATCACCCAGTACTAGTCTGATCATAGGAGATTCCATAGTGTGACACACAGACATCTCACTAACCAGGCTAAGCAAAGAGAAAGTCTTGGTCAGCTGCCTTTTTGGGCCAGGATCTGTTACATCACTCATGTACTCCGGACATTTAACCTCAAGTACAAGTATGACTCAGTCATAATCCATGTGGGTATTAATGATATGAGACATGACTGAGCTTTAGGACTATGTGTCCAAGGCTGGTATGAACCTAGAATTGAGCAGTACTCTACCTTCTCTTAGGACTGTGGCATAATATGAAAAGAAAATAAATGACTTCAACAAGTGGTTTAAATTATCATGTCATTCAAAGGGGGTACAATATTTGTCAGCCTGGGAGGGCTTGGTCATCAGATCATGCTGCTTTGCCAAGGATGGTCTTCAGCTGCCCCCCTTGGGGTTTTAAATATTGGCTAACCCCATACTACCTTTTTAGGCATTGCCCACCAGATAAACCTTCTAACATAGCTGTACCAAACCAGGAAAGCTGAAGGTGTTACTGCTCAGTGACAGGAGTCTGAACAAGAGCCTCCATGCATTGTAGGCTCTCCTCACCTTGGAGAATGTAGATGTCTATGCAGTCACTGAGACATGGTTTTAAGCCATGGAGACCACCCTAAACATGCAGGGCTGCAATGCCTTCCACACATTTAGACAAGCTACTGCACAGGAAGGGACAAAAGGTGGAGGTGTCTCTGTATGCATTAAAAATAAGCACACCTCAAAGCTGGTTCATCAGTGTGACTGACTTGAACTTCTTCATGTCCAAATCACCATAAATATCGTCCCATGCCATATCCTTGTAAGCTATAGATCCATCTTACTGTCCCCAGAAAACCACAACACTTACATAAAGGTACTCAACTCACTCCTCATCCAACCTACCATATTCAAAGGTGACTTCAACTACCCCAATTTAAATAGGAATCATACACAACTCTGCAACATACAGGCCCAGAGATTCCTGGAATTCATAGACATCAACAACCTGGATCAGCTAGTTAATAAACCCGCTAGGGATTCAAACATGATAGAACACCCCCTTCCCATCATATATTGTCCTTGCTAGTCACATCAGACCATAAAACCGATTCCTCTGAGGTAAATTTAAAACAAGGGACACCTCAAAATCCTAGGATGTTTAAACTCCCCACTACTAAGTGACATCCTAGATAAATTGCAATCCCCCTAAACCTGAGAATATTGCTGCCTGTGCAGAAACAGTCATAAAACCCTGTATAACCATATCAAAAACTATATAAAACGTACAGTACATACTTGAAATAGGTACAAGGCTGACACAAAAGACAAGCTGTCCTGGTGGAATTCCAGCATTAATAGGCTATACTACAAAAGGAAGTCATGGTGAAAACTAAGAGGGGCAATATCCAGTATCCTCCATCCTTCAATACCCAGCAAAGTAAAAGCTTCCCCATCAGCATAAACAAGCAACTGAGGGGGATAATAAAGTCCACAAAAGCCAAATTTGATGTAAAAATAACCACCCAGGTCAAGGACAGCCACAAAGTTTTTTCAGGTATGTCCAAAACCTCAAAGGCAATAAACAGCACTGTACCAGATTAATTGTAAGTGGTGCCACCAACATAGAAACAGAACACATATCTAATCTCCTGGCTGACAAATTTGGTTCAAACTTTACTCCCTCTTCCTCACCACCAAGATATTCCTCAGGAAATTCTGACATCCATCTCACCTCCAATCATCACCAGAGACCAGGTCCTCAAGGCACTCTTCAAGGCAAATAACACAACATTGTTGGTCCTGATAATATTCCAGGATGTCCCCTTAATAGCATGAAACATGAACTAGTGGTCGCACTATAATCTTTATTCAACCACAGCTGCCAAACAGGCTTCGTGTCTAATGAATGGAGGCGTGCAATGGTTATTCCACTGCACAAGGACAGCCTATCCAAGGATCTGGTAAACTAGTGAACTATTAGCCTGATAAGCCTGCCGTAAAAGGCAATGGAGAGAATAATCATGGATATCATAAATGATTACATAGGTAACCTTTGTCAAGGGCAGATCTTGCCTGCTAAACTACCACATTGAAATGGAGACCGTGTAGTCAGACACTTGAGAATACATGTAGATTTGACATTTGACCAACGTTTCTACTGTGATGAGCAAAATCTATCCATGGTGCCAAACTTATAAGTAAAGGTGTGGCATTTAGGTCCAAGCAAGTCATCATCCAATTGTACTCATAGGTTCATAGGTAGGTACTAGGCTATTGGCCCTAGGGCCTATATAAGCCTAGCCAAAAAGGTACCCTGGCTTTTGCCACCCAAGAAAATTATTTACCTGTGCCCCTGTTGAGCAGAGCCACAGAAGTGATCCCCGGGGTGAATTTCCTATTTCCCATCCAATCAAGATTTTCTTGAAGGGTGCTAATGAGGAGCTTTGTTTGATATAGATAGGTTGTTTGTTCCAGAGTATGGGAAGTTTCTGGGACAGGAATCTATCCCTCCAGTATGTTCTGTTTATTGTGGTGACAAGGTTTATGTCCCTAGAACATGTAGCTCAGAGGGATTGGGATTTCTTTAAGTGGAGCATGTCCAACAGCTCTGGGTGTGACATAGCTTTGTATGTTAGGCAGTGATTGCCTCTGAGTAGGCGATATGCGACGGAGTAAAGCTGGAGTTTTCTGAGATGGCCTGCGTAGGGCATCTGTTTGAGGCAGGTAATCCTCTTTGTGAGGTATTTCTGCGGCCTTTCCATTTAAATAAGTATTTACAAAGGTGGGGTTTCTGTGCTTTTTTAAAATGTACTTGTATTTTCACTGAAATCCAACATAATATCCAAATATTTAAGAGAAATAAAACCTACGTTACATGTGAACTACAAAAAAATGTATTGTACATATGAAGCTTCTCCATAATAATTCACATTAGTATTATTGTCTTTCCTTATTACAGATAGAGCTTTAAAATGACAGTAAAATGATACTTTACTAAATGCATTCAAGTTATATAGAAAATATTCCACCCATTCTGCTACAACCAAATTTGCAGATACTTGAGCAAAAGCTTCTCTAATCACTATTCCATTTTGGTCTTCATCTCTTTTTTTTTAAAAGAGAGTTGTTTGCCTACACCAACTCCAACAAAGAACAAGTTACATTAACTTCTTAGTGTAAAAACTGCTATGCTTGGTCATCAAACTGCATGACCTTTCAACACCCTTGTTTTATTTCACTGTGAAGTACATCTATTAGTTCTCATTTTATTTTATTTATTTATTGATGTATTTGTTTTGATTTCCTAACAATCCATTGTTTAACTTAGCTTGTTAAGAATTTTATGAAGCCCAATCTTATCTCAGGAAACCACTCCCTCCTAGACATTATTATAAATAACCCCTCCATAATTTCAGATCTATCCATTCTGCCTCCATTCTTCAGTGACTGTGGCCCAATAATATTCACCATTATTTTAGCCATTATCAAACCTCCACCCTCTATAATAACAGTCTGACCAAAAAGACAGCTAAATAGCAAAGGACTGTAAAATCATATTGTTTATATCAAATTGAACCTCCTGTTATCCTGCATTGACCCCTCCAGTGTAGCAAACTCTCTTACAAATATGGTACTCTAGCCACCGAGAGGAGTTATTTTCAAGAGTCTCAAGGTTCAGAAAACAAAAACAAATCCCAGTCACTTCTATCCACCACCCACCTGCTAATTACACTTGTCATACCATCACAATCTCTATCCCAATACACCCACTATACTACCAGTCACCTGTTACAGTCAAACAAAAAAATATCCCTAAAATATGACAGGTTAATTACCAGATTTATAAAATGTATGTTTACTGCCCTATCTAAATTAGTCCTCAGTAGTGATATCCACCTAAACCTGGTCCTAGCATTACCAAATCCTCACCTAAAAATCTGCCTAATAGCTGCTCCTTCTCATGACTAACATCCAACAGAAAGCCATCTGACCTCCTGTTCATGTGTTTAAATATCAGCAGCATAACTAATAAAACCCATGACTTCAACGCCAACATAGCCTTATAGTCTCCTGATATTCTCAGCCTGACTGAAACTTAGCTCAAACCTCACATCAAAAGTGAGGAAATACTCCCAACAGGTTATAACATTCTTCAAGTAGATAGACTATCTAAGAAAGGGGGTGGTGTGGCTCTAATGTTTAAAAACCACCTCAACATCCAGATCCTAAACACATCTGCCCCCACATTGGAAATGAAGAAATCCTATATGCCAACCTCAAACTAAACCCAAAATAAAACAATCAACATATTAGGATGCTACTTCCCACTTGGCCAAAACATCCCACCCCTGGAAAACCTCCTGAACTGGGCTAACCATTCCCTACCCCAGGAAACCATAATCCTAGGTGATTTTAATATCGAATGGCTATCTTGTAGTGACAATCATCCAGCCCAGCACCTAAACTTTCATGGTTTCTCCCAACTAATAGAGTCACCTACCCAGATAAATAAAAACTCTTAACAATCATACTACTCTCGATTGGATATTAGTCAATAAAGACCCTTACTCATACTTAGCTGACTGTCTACCAGATAGCCTCAGTGACCACACTCCAACATTCCTTCCGAGACACCACTGAAATTGTGCTAAACCCATCATCTATAGGCAAATAGGGTAAACTTTAACCCTCTCAACTTTATCTCATACCTTCAAAAATGTGATTGGACATCACTAAAGTACCTCAATCTGGATGAAGCTGTCCACTTCTTCAATAGCATCTTCCTAAATATCCTAAATACACATGCCCCCATAAGAAATGCCAGAGTCAAAATAGAGTACTCCCCTTGGCTACAAAAAAGCACCAGGGCACTAATGAAAGTCAGAGATAAGGCCTGGGAGCACTGGCACTTAATAAACCCCCCCTCCTCTAGACAGCCATTCCTAGAGTTGCGCAACAAGGTCAAAAAGCAAATAAAAGAAGATAAAACGCAATATTATCAGTCTGCCCTAAACTCCTCCCATCAAAACCCTAAGCAGTTCTGGTCCAAAATAAACTCCATTCTCTACCCAGGTAAAGTAGCCCCCCCCCCCCACCTACCACACCCCTTCCTCCAGCAGTATTGCTGACTCATTCAATAAACACTTTACTGAAACCATTTTGTCTTTGACTAAACAATACAACCCTCTACCCACCCTCCCTACATCAAAACCAAGTACTCTGCCCACAGCCTTTTCTTTTTCATCAGTACCTACCTCCTATGTAAAAAAACGTCTATTGAAACTTAAGCCTACAAAACTTGCAGATGACAATCTCCTCTGCATACCTAAAAATAGCAGCAGACACCCTAACTTATCCAGGCTGTAGCTTAATTAATCGGTCCTTATCAGAAAGCTATGTCCCCACACTGTGGAAAATATCCCACATCATTCCCCTCCATAAAGGTGGTTCCTCCACTGAGCTTTCCAATTACCGCCCCATAGCCATCCTTTCTCCACTTTCCAAGATACTTGAGAAATGCATCCATTCTCAAGTCTTAGACTACCTCTTAGCTAATAATATCCTCTCCAGCACCTAGCATGGCTTCAGGCCATTCCACAGCACTACTATCACCTTGCTCCCATTCACTAATGCTATCCTTCATCATAAAAATAATGGCCTGTTCTCCCCTGCTATATTTCTAGATCTAGCCAAGGCTTTTGACATGGTCTCACACAAACTACTAATCTCTGTTCTCACTAACCTATCCTTTTCTCAATCAACTACTAATTGGTTTCACAGCTATCTAACTGGCCGTCAACAATCAGTTGTCTGGCATAATGACCTATCTCCTCGACTTCCTGTAACACTCAGTGTTCCCCAAAGCTGCATCCTTGGTCCCTACTATTCTCACTTTTCACCAGTGATCTATTCACAGCCACCAAGCATGCTTCTCTTATACAGTATGCAGATGACTCCACCCTCATATGCTCAGCCCCTACTATACTTGAACTTCACAAGATTTCACAGGAAGCCTTTTCATCTGTAGAAAACTGGCTATCTAATGCCAAGTTATTACTCAACCCAAGCTCCTTATCTTCCAACTCACTAAATCTAATCCAATTTTCCCCCACTTTAATCTTCTAGCCAAAGACAATACCATCATCTCCCCAACAAAACACACCAAACTATTTGGTGTTGAAATTGATAACAATCTCAAATTTGACACTCATATTTCTCTTACCATAAAAAACACAAAAAACTAGGTGCATACAGAGACAAACAATTCCTTACCAAGACAACCAGGATTTCTGCTGCCAATTCCCACCTAATCTCCACTTTTGTCTACACCTCTCCTATACTTACCTACCTTAGACAAACAGACCTAAACAAGTTCAAGGCTTGCTACAATAAAATTGCTAAGTTTGCCACTGGTGCATCTTATCGTAGTCACCACTGTATCTCACTTAGAGAACTTGACTGGCTTGAACTCCCTCAACTTCTTCACCTAAATCAACTCTCCCTTGCCCACAAGTTAGTAAACCATCCTCTTAAAGTCCCATCCCTTCAAAACCTTCTCCAGCCCTACTTCTCCAGTAGACCACTACACTCCAGCAGCAAAAATCAACTTCTAGTGACTAAACCCATAAACTCAGCGGGAGAAGCACTATTGTCCTGCGTCATATCCAGATTATGAAACAATCCTCCCCCTCTATAACCACACTACCTTCTTGCAATCACTTCAAGACTACACTAAAAACTCACTTAAAAAGTCTCTGTTTATGCTCATGCACAAATCACGATTAGTAACCCTCCTTTTACCTCCACTTCTTCTCCCTTCCCCTAGCCACCCTGCCTCACACCGTTTGATCATTGCATTCCTTCCTCTGCAGACTCTGGCTCACCATTTACCCTCCCCTTCCCTCCTCATTCAATCTCTAAGACCTGTTATAACATGCTTAACTACTACTCACTCAGTCTCCTCTCTTACTCCTCTATCTTCCCCTTCCATCCCATTAGCCCTACTAGCTTGTTCCACCTTCAGGTGGAGCTTCTGCTTTATATCTGCTTGAGTTTAGTGCAATATTTTTTAGTGCAATATTTGTATATAAGATTTAGGTATATGAGTTTAAAACAGTATCTGTTTGAGCTTAGTACTATCTGTATATACATCCTACCTTTATTCCTAGCTTTTAGCTAGATATTGGTATATCTGTTCATTACTATGTTTCATATTGTATGTATAAATAATGTTTGCTGCAGTATGTATTATTTGCTATTGTACGTATATTAAATTGTTCTTCATGTACTGTGCTGCTCATTTATTGTTCTGTGGAGCTTTTCTCCCTGGGCCTCCACTGAAAAAGAACCTGTGTCCAGTTAGAATTTCCCGGTAAACAAATGTAAATAAATAAATAAATCCAGTGGGTTACAAAGGACCTTAAAGCTCTCAAAAAACTGAAATGGCACCTGGAAGCAATGGGAATTTCCTCCCTTATAAAAAAATAATAATACTTAGAAATATAGTGAAAAATTGCAAAAAGAGATAAAAAAGCAAATATCTCTTCTGCCTCCCAAACTGCTTTCCTAAACAAATAAAAAAGTTCTGAAAACTAGTACATTGAAAACTAGTACATTGAACTCAGAGGGGTGGTTTCTTAACCCAGACTAATCCCCATTACAACATGGAAACACATAAAAATTTCAGGATATCAGTGTCTACTGAGAATTGAATTCAGGTTGTTAAACTCACAGTCCAAGGTGCTAGCCATTACAATATGGATGCATATCCAATAAAAATGTTTTTAGAGATGAACACTCATCTAGAATTCAATAAAAGCATATTCTTCAAAGACAGAACCATCACCATGATCATTTTGTTTTTTAAAACTTAATATCTGAATTTATATTCTTGGTTTTACTGGAAACTAGTAAACAACATAGTAGCTCCCCAAATACACTGTACTAAAATATTGGCTTTCAATACAAACTTTACACTGAAACATAGTCTACTTCCAAAGAATTCCTATCTTCACCCCACACCAACACAATTAGACAAATAACTTATTTTTAAAGAAAAAAGCATATTCTGATTAACATTAAATAACAGTTTTTATTATCTTTATTCCAGAGTTTGAGTTGGTTTCATTTTGGTTCAGTTAGACAAATTATATATACACTTCAACAGAATCTCCTATTCTTTCACTCTGATAGACAAAATTCCAAAAGATTCACTTCTGATGACTGATAGTCTCCATATTTGATACTTTAAAATGATTATAGCTTATTGCCCGCAAACACACATGTACAAAATATACCTCTGCAAGCAATATCTAATAAAAATTATCATATCCTGTCAATACAAAATAGCTAAGGTTAAACCCCTTGCTAAAAACCAAAAGCCTTCCTCTCAAAATGACTTCAGATCCAAAGTAATCTTACTTAAACTATGTAAAATGCTTGAAAAATGAATACACATCCAAAAATCTTAACTCATCTAAACATATAGGATTCTCTCGTGACATCAACATGGGTTTTGGTCTGGAAAAGGTACAGTGACTACACTCCTTGCCATAACAGATGACACTACAAAACATGAATAAGGGCCTGCTTACTGGCTCAGCCTTTAAGACCTTAACATAGCTTTTGAGTTAGTTAATTTCTTTGTCATGCTAAATGCTGTCATTAGTTCTGGGACAGACACACAGCAAGTGAATGGTTCAAAGACTTCCTATCTAATAAGCGCTTCAAAGTGCAACCAAATTCATATTCTTCCACTTTAGTTCCTCTTTATTCTATATTATCCCTCACTCTAACTTCTCCCATCTTTCTGTCATCTTTTATGCAATTGATGTGGTTATTTACAGATCTATCTCACTTGCCCTCTTAAAAATGTAAATTAAAACAAGATGTCACATTATCTGCCTATCACAACATAACCTCATACTCAAAGTAAAAAAAATTGTCTTTAGTTCCATATAAACGTGCCAAAGCCACAACAGTTAAGAGCCTATACAAACTGTCCAGCAATACAAATACCAAGGGATTTGGTTGGATTCTTCCCTCAATATTCAGTACCACATCCAAGTTACAAATAAAAAATTCAATAAGCTCCTCCACTGGGCCAAAAAAAAAGATTTTCTAACACCATTTGGCAGAGTAGCCATAGCAAAATGAATCTTTCTACCCCAATCTGAATATGGGCTTCCAAACATTGCCACTCTGCAATCAACTTCAAACAATATCTGTAGGTTCATAACACTCTCACCAAATGAGGGCACCACTGTCACTTTCTTTCAACGACATAATGGCTCCTTATTCTACAGTGGGCAACCTTCCTTCTTTCAACAATGCTCTATAAACTCATCAGTCTAAAATCATTCCCCTACTTTGCTGTTAAGTGTTTAGAGACACACCCCATATAACCAGAGGTCATATTCACAGTCATCCTCATACCTTCAAACCCCTCAAATAGAACTGAAGTGCACTGAGCACTCCTTAGCAATTCTTGCTCCAAAAACTCAGGAATCTCTTCCAAACAATATAACATATGTGCAATTCTTAGTTAAATTCCACCAGAAACTAAAAATAACACATTTTTTAGAAAGGCATAAAATGCTACCACAGAGCTGTGATCACGTAGATATTATGCCATCCAGTTATCACACATATGCTTGCATGAACCCAACTACATTAATGCTTTACAAATGTAAAGGAGAGTCAGTGTACAGACAGTAATTACCTTCTGTCTAGCCATCTCTCTTTTCCCTCCTTCTCTCTAATGCTGGGTCCATATTACGACGTTGAAACGCCGTAACAGCGAACACCTAAACATCAACAAGTATTCAGCAAAATGCATTTCTGTGATTCACTGAATCCTTAAAGGGCAAACAAATACTTGCCCCGCGACCCAACGGAACTAAATTTACCTAAAACAAACCCACCCATGTAGGGGGCTGTGCCCTGCACACACCCCTAACTAAATATACCAACTCCAAGATCACACTACAGAGGAGAAAAGGGCAAAATTGTGTAGTTGGCCAACTACATCTTTGCCCTGTAAGTATTCAGCGAATTGCAGAAGTGATGTTTGCTGAATACTTGTGAATGTTTAGGTATTCGCTGTTACAGAATTTCAATGTTGTAATATAGACCCTTACTGTTCACACTTTACTCACAATTGTTGTGTTTTCCTCTCTTAATTTTTTTCTCAGTTGCAATTCTAATCATTGGATAAAACAAGCTGTACATACTGTGGTCTCATACTGCTACAAGATCTTGACCACTTATTGGATTGTTCCTTTTTTAAATATGAAGTCTCACTTGTTTGTTAACATCTACTGTTTTGTGGTTTATCTGCCCTGGCTAAACTAAAAAAATAGTCTGGGTGTATTAGTTTTCTACCCCAGTTAACAAACAAACAAATAAACTGCTGTCATTTTTGGTTTGATATATTTTGTTAATGATGTCTGTGCCATCATTATGACAGGGACAATTATATCACTAAATGCCACATCTGGTATGTGGGAAGGATCTAGTGATCATGGTACATTTGGTGCTGTTATTTCTGCTGGAAGAAGTAGACTGGATGCCATAGCTTAGGAAACTAGAGTCATGCTAGAGCGCTTTGTTCAAGGGATAACATAGGTAACCCTTTTTATTTTTTTTTTTAAGTAGAAGATTTGGGTGAACTGATAACACTTTAAGTGCTGACTTTAAACAGATATTCTGAAGGTCTGCATGGTATTTCTAAGAAAATGAAGAATAGGAGACATACCAATGAGAAAAGCCTGGGTGAAAAAATTGCCAGGGCAAGCAAACAGTAACAGCAAGCAAACACCACTGGTGGCAGAAGAAAGAAATATGACATCAGTGAGGGAATGGAGATTGGGAAATTGTATCACCAGTGTGGGTGGAAGTAAGTGATGTCACATTAATAGCTTCATTGAAAGGGTAGGTAAATTACCAGTATAAGCAATAGAAAATTATATCACGTTAATGATGGAGAAGAGGGGATGTATATCACATGAGCAGCTAAGAGAAAGTGATATGTCATTAATGGCATAGAGGGGAGAGGTGCATCACCAGTGTGGGCAGGAGAAAGTGATATGACCTTAATGGCAGTCAGGGGAGGGAAGAGGGATATCACCACAAAGAGGTGTATCACCAGTACGGGCAGTAGAAACTGATATGGCATTAAAGCTTAAAGGGGGGAAGGAGGAGAGGTATCACCAGTGTAAATGGAAGAAAAATGTATGACATTAATAGCAGAAGTGAGCGGGGAGGTATATCACCAGTGTGGGTAGGGAAAAGTGATATAATATTAATGACAGGGAGGGGAATGGTGGAGGTGTTACACCAGTTTGGGTGGGACAAAGAGATATGCCACTAAGGGCAAGTTGGGGAGGAGGAAGAAGTGTGTCACTAGTGAGGGCAGGAGAAGATGATATGACGTTAAAGGCAAAGGGGCAAGGGGAGAGATATATCACCAGAGAGGTGCATCACCAGTGTGGGGAGAAGAAGATGATATGACATTAATGGCAGAGGGGGAGGGGAGAGATATGTGAGCCACTTATGCTGACTGGCAGTTGAAGCCTGAGTGCTTCCTGTTATGAAGGACAAGGTGCATATCTTGTTTTCATTTAAATGTCTGGAACTTGTTACAGAAGCTTAAAGAGTAAGTTGGTTTGATCATGAGGATGCTGGAATGATAGTAATAGGATGTTGTATAATCTGATGCCCAGCTGTCTCTGAAATTCATTTGCTAATGAGTTAATGTTTATTGCTTTCACCTGTTGTTTACCTTTCTCTTTTTAAAAGCTCTCAAAGCTATACTTTACCCATTATAGCTGGCTTTATGCTTTTATGTCTTGTATATTTTACATTACTCTGAAGCCTGGCTAAAAAAGCAGATTCCAGCAAATATTGCCTTCATGAAAAGGTTAGTCACCAAGTCATTCTTTCTTAGAAAGCCACATGTAAGCAAATGTATATATATCTTCTTTCTCTGAAGTGGTAAAGCTCACTCCACAGTGTCTCCAGGACTCCAGAGTATTATTTCCCTCATCACACTGCTGTGGAGATAGTTTAGTTGTTAAGTATGAAACCGTTGGATCTATTACAATGGTCATCCATAATACTGCATTTTATCATTACTGTCTCAAGAAGCATATATATAGCTTATATCCATAGAATAACTCTCCCTAACACAAAATCCTGAAAACATGCATTGAAAACAGTATACCTGGATAGATTTTAAAAATAAAACTGCTACTAGTTAATTTCTACTATCTTAAACAAAATGGAAAATCTAGCAACTAAGCCATAAAGCCCAGTAAAAACTTTAACATATAACTCATACTAGAATTAAAAACAAAGAAAAAAAAAATAAAATAAAATTCTCTCAACTGTATATGTGAGTTAGAGCTTACATTGTGTATGAGGTAAAACTTAAGCATGCCTACTGTCTCATTCTGACTTCCCATGTACCAATAAAATTATATTTACCCTATTAATATTATAAATTAAAATACAGTGGTATGGGTATATGGTTTTCATATGTCCACCTGAGCTGTGTCATTGATGAAGGTCAAGTATCCATTTTGGCTATTTCTTCACAACTAACGATAAAGAAATATGCAGCCACTTCAGACTTATACTTTAAAAAAATAAAAAAATAAGATTAGTTATTTTGTAACTGATCTCTTTTTCATCTCACTGCAGGCCACTCACCCTCACACCTACAAATACCAGCACTCATCACCACCATGATCACAATCATCCTCCACTACAGCACAAGTTTCTACCCCTCACTGGTGAGCAATGAAATGTGGGAAGCACTTTCCTTTACCTTAATATAGATCCATGTTTACAAAGAGGTGTAGTGGCACTTCAACAAAAAAAATATTAGGTTTACTATGGTTTGTGCAAACGACAGTCTGTCGGCAGTACTGCTGCTGAAAATCAGAATGTCGTTCACAAAACATAAATGGATGAGATAGTCAAACACACTTATGTGAATGCAGTAGTGCATTTGCATAAGTGTATTCGACTATCTGCATAGAGATTGCGGTACAGTGGGGATTGGAAATTCATCCCTATCCCCACTGTAGTGCAATCTCGGAGTTAGAATATATTAGTAGCGGGGCGGGGCTTGTCCCCCTCCAAAAACATGATATGTCATATAGGAGTCTGATTTACATCAGCTCCTATATTGCTATCACGTGATGGTTTCGGCCACAATGTCGACTCAAATGTGTCGATCAGTTGAGTCGACATTGTGGCCGATCGGAATGTTTGTGTTCAGGTTTACTTTTCGGTGTTTCGAATGGCAAATGTTTTGCTGTTCGAACAAACAATAGTAAACCAAAATATTAAATTAGATTAAATTTAAAAGTACTTTCAGTCCAACAAATGTACATCAGTATCTCATAATTTAAAATATTTTTCATAAAACAACTTTTATGCTTATCTGGATAATGTCACAAATGGCAGCTGTTAGTTATGATAAAACTTCAAATACAAATCTGATCTTCAACCTTTTAAAACCATATTTCAAACTGCCTAAAGTAACATTTCCTGTAATATCTGACCGAATTCTAACAGTATTTTTTACATGAATGCCCTGTATGATGACTGCTTAAAGCCTAAGACAAAAATGTTTAGAAAGTTGCCTGTATCCTGTGATATGTTTAATTTGGCTACATACATTTGTTACTTTCACATTTCATAAATGTTAATGTAAAATTAACAACAGACATGCATCTTCATAATGCTATGAATGTCATGTTTGATACTTAAAAAACTATTCCACCTTCAATTATTTGGCTATTTTGCAACAAAATACTACTGTAAAATATGTTTTTACTACAAAAATGAATCAAGATAAGTTGCAATATATTATGAAATACAGTAGTAATCATTTAACCACCCTCAAATGGGTGCATTGCACAGACAATATCATAATACCATAAGATAAAGGTGTTATCCCTTTCAACATGTGCACCAGATCTCTCCAGCATTTGCAGTAAAATTGGCAAAATGCACCACTCTTGTGTGTTTTATTGCATATGTGTTTAAGTGTGATGACGTGCCTTTACATGTTTTTTAAGGGATGCATAACATATGAGGTGTTATTGTTTCTGTTCAATGCTTTTATTACTTCTCCAGACAAATGCTATTATTATAAGGAAAGTGGACTATTAATTATTCTGTTCTGCAGCACTCAGTAATTCAGTGTCTGTAGTGGGTGATAATTTGTTTTCAAAGTAATAAAGTAATTCTATTTTACAATATATGTTTTCACTCCAACAGTCTAAATGACAAGTGCATCACTAATCACAACTACATTACACAAATGCTGCACATGATGATATGCAAAGTATTACTTATCTAGATTGTATACTATGCTTTTAGTAGCTATGAAGCAGGAAAACATTTTGACCTTGATTTATTTTAAATGTAAATACTTAGAAAGTTCTTGAGATATCTATAGGGTACTGAATGAAAATCTTATCTGAATAATAATTTTCTGATGTGAAATTTATTTCTTTAAAGTAATGGAAGGATAGCTAGATAAATGACTCTGAAATAAGCCATGTTTTATTTCCCATGGCACTTTCATTTTGCAAGAGCTTCCAAAATATGTTATGAATATTGAATGGTTGATGTGTAGAAAAATAGTATAAGATATACCTGTTAGCACACCATAGATATCAGACCACTGTGAGCTGCTTTAGGGTCATCCTATTCATTCCTAAACATAGACATTTTGAGTCATTATGTTGAAGACATTCTACTGCTTACAGCTCAATAAATGAAATGTACTTTTCCACAGATGTCTTAGTTCTTATTGTACTGCTGAATGGGTTTTACTGTAAAATCAGGTTGTAATCAAGCAGCAATACTGTACATTAAACAAGGCACTAAACCTGCTACCAGGGTACTGCTAAGAAAATCAAGCCAAGTGAAATCCTTCAAAATCTATACCTTCCCAATTGAAGCTAAACTGGGTCTTTGTCAGGCAAATGTTGTGAGACCATTGCCATAGATTGGGAAGTAACACATCCACCCTTCAGTCCAGAAGCAACCTTGGCCTCTTGGGATCCCTCACAAAAGCCTTAAGATTGCTTACTGGCAAACTTAAAGTGATATATAAAGGCTTCGGGGCTTCAGCACATTTAGCAGAGAAGAGCTAATATGTGTTGGCCACTTGACCATTGTGCCGAGAAATTATTGCTGATGATACTCACAAATTCTAGGAGTGTGTAACAGTTCAGATTCTCTGGACTTATCTTGTTAAAATAATCTTCTGTGTCCTTAACTCTCCCTAAGGTGTACCAGCTTTCTTGTGGATATCAGGGGAGTATCCTTCTAATTTGGGCCCACACCATTCCCAGATCTTACGACTTTTACAGGTTTCAGTGATAACAGAGTTATACGTTGCATCTAACTGGAAATCCACAGAGGAAATATCTATAACTTTTTCGTTATTCTAAGGGGTGGATGTTGGAGTTTGTGTTTTTGTTTACTTTTATATTTTTTCAGTACGAATTATGTCACAAACAGTTGGTACTTCTGGGCTGTTTGATTTGCCCAGTAATTTAAACTTTATAGATATTCTTAGTGAATATGAAAAGAGATTTACACATACTGATCCCTGGTGTGTGACTGATAATCAGGATCCTGAGGGGAGATTTGTGCAGCTGGAGAGACTAATGGCAAAAGAAGTTGCTCTGTTTTTGACACCTGTTTATTGGAGAAGTATGTGAGTTTAAATATAACACCTAGGGGCTTACGGGTGGATTGCTTTCCAGCTACTGAATTTACTGAAGATGAAGCTGATCTGTTTGAGGAGTGGAAACAGGTTTCACTCTAGTGTACTATAGGCTGACTCCATTTTTTGGTTAAACGGAACCTGAGAGCCCATGAAAAACTTAAAAGGAGATTGTTCAGTTGCAGGACCAGGTTGTGACTGAGTCCTGCTATCCGGTACAAATGGGACATATTAATGAGAGGATAAGCAAGATTGAAGCTGAAATTATTCAGCGTGAGAGAAAAAAGCTGTTGCGTGATATTAGAGACTATGAGGAAGGAGTCTTGCTTTCCTGGCAACATAAGCCATCACGTGGCAGGTCAAGGGTCAGAAGCAGCAGTCAGAAGCATCGCAATTCATCATCAGTGTCTTCTGGAGAGCAGAACACTAAGAAAACTGTTTTGTTTGAAGATTTACCAACTGCAGAAGTGAATGGTGCTAAACAAATAGCTGAATCTAACAATGGTTGCCCATTTCAGCAGAATAATCAGGGAAAGGGAAGAAATCACTTCAAATGATTGTAACAGCGTTAATTTATTGCCTGTGGACATTAATGGCTGTGAGTATAATCAAAGCAAATTATGTGTGGTTACTTTGTCAGATTTAAATCTTACCAGTGAAATGAGGGCAGTATTATTTAAGGGTAGTAAGTTTATACCTACTCATATGCCCTCTTTTGCTGATTTGTTTTTTGAGTTGAAAAAGTTTTGCAGGAAATTGTTGTTACATGTTTACCTTGACAGAAGAATGCATGAATGTTCTGATACTGCAACTGTTTTGAACAGTGAAGAAGAAGGTAAACAAATGAATCTCTCTTTGTATGAAATGGACTCTGATTTTGTTAATTCATCTGAGGACAATGATGTTTATGCTGGGGGGGGGGATTCAATACTGGATATGGCAAATTAAAATTACCAGTGCTTTCTGTGGAGAGTAAATTTACTCCCCCATTAAATGTGCCTTATATCATGTTGTTTGAAAAATTGTTGTACAGGGAAATTGCACATGAATTTGAAAATTTCTCACGTTCTGAGAAAAAATATAATTTAACGAAGAAAGAATGGCTAGCACTGCAATTTTTGAAACAAGTTAAAAATGAATATGTTTTTAAATGTGCTGATAAAGGTGGCAACTGGGTCATTCTAAAGAAAGGTAGGTACTGTGAAATGGTTTATGACATGTTAGGTGGCATAGGTGAATATCGTTGTTTACCAAGGAAACCTGTGGATGAATATAATGCTGAATTACTTGAAATGTTGGAAAGGGGTGAACACTTGGGTTTTCTTGGAAAAAATGATGTTAATAAATTATTTGTTAAGAAACCTGTGAACCCCATAATTTACACATTACTAAAAATTCACAAAAATTTGGAAAAACCACCCGGTAGGCCCATTATCTCAGGAGTTGGGACACATTTGAACCATGTGGGAAAATTTCTAGATTTTCATTTTAAGAAGCATTTATGTAAGGTA
Organism: Protopterus annectens; assembly: GCF_019279795.1. Taxonomy (NCBI): domain Eukaryota; kingdom Metazoa; phylum Chordata; order Ceratodontiformes; family Protopteridae; genus Protopterus; species Protopterus annectens. The sequence continues at coordinate 854,376,058 of NC_056729.1, read as the reverse complement.
CCTGCACATATTTATAGTAAACAGGAGTTGCTAGATGAAATGAAAAGTATTGTATGGCAGAGTAACTACTACTGGGTTTCTATAGATGTGAATTCCTTGCACACTAATATCAATCACAGATGGGGCCTGGAAGTTATGATGGAAATAATGGGTGAAGGCCCTCGTACATCATTTTTAGTTGGCCTATTAGAATTTTGTCTGACCCACAACTATTTTGTATTTCAAGGAAAGTATTTTTTGCAGCTTAAGGGTACAGCAATGGGGGCTGCTTTTGCCCCCACTTATGCTGTTCTTTATATGGGACAATTTGAAAAGAAGTATGTGTATTCAAGCCCTTTTTATAAGACTAGGGCAGTGTTTTACAAGAGATACATAGATGACGTTATTCTTATATGTAGAGGTGAACCAAGTGAATTTATTGAATTTTTTGAGGTGCTAAACAATAATTATCATGGTTTAAAATTTTCATATGAGTTGAATGATAAAATGATTACTTTTTTGGATGTTGTATTGTTTGGGGAAGGGACATGTACTGGATATAGACCATATAGAAAGGAGACAGCAGTGAATACATTTTTGCATGTAACTAGCATACATCCTGGGCACTTGTTGGACTCTACCTTATGAGGAGTTTAAAAGGATTTTTGACCATACTAGTGATGATAATTTGAAATTGGTGGAATTAAATTAAGTTGAGATGAGACTGAAAAATAGAGGGTATAGTGAGGAACGGATTCAGTGTGCCAAGCAATGTGTATTTAATGGTCCTACTTTGAAGGCATATAAAAAAGTAGAGGGTTGGTTGAAAGGTTGGATTCCCCTTTTGATTGTGAAAAGATTTATTTTCTTACTAAATTTTCTTCCTTTTAACAAACCTTAAGATTTTGGTATTTAATAAGTGAGGATGAAAATATTGGCCATCTATTTCCTAAGTTTTTCACACTTTCATTTTGTAGAAGTAAAAATCTTCAGGAAATTCTAAATTATGACTTTGAGTCCAAAATTATAACAAGTTTGCCTTGTGGAATGTTTTCATGTGGTCATTGCAGTGTATGTCCTAGGGTTAGGAACTTATCAGGCCATGTTATTAGTGACAGACAATTTGTTTCTAAGCACTTTTTTAATTGTAATTCAACTTGGGTTGTGTACATTTTGGGTTGTAAGTGTCCCAGACCTGAATGGTATGTGGGTCAGACAAAGTATAGTGTTAAGGTTCGTATCCTTGAACATCTTAGGGATGTGAGGAATTGCAACACTTTAAGTCCTGTAGCTAAACATTTCATTGATGCACATGATGGTAGTGACTCTGAGCTTTTTTATTGTGTACTTGACAAACCTTTCCTACCTAGAGGGGGCGACTATATAGCTAAATTGTTAGAATTGGAAGCTAAGTTAATTTTTAAATATCAGACTTTATTTTCCTTAGGTCTGAATCAGGAAATAAATGTTTAAATATTGTATATTTAAATTAAATAGATGAGTGTTTGAAATTAAAAATACACTTTATATAATTATTATGTTTTGATACTAAGTTTGATAGGATTTTTTGTGCATGCAGGGATTTCAGTGGGGTCTATATTAGAACCACAAAAGCCCATTTAAGCGAATACGTAAATGTCGACACATAATGCACGAACTGCGAGTACACCGAACGCCCGAAACCACAAAATTCAAAATCTCGAACCAGCATAGTTGGCCAACCTCACCGCTCACTACATACTACCCACCCAAACAAAATAAACCATGTACATGCACTAACTGAAACCCTACTTCTACCCTACACTAAACCTTACATACATTATTATCTATGCACTTACCTTAACCCGCACCCTAACCCTAAGGTCCTTAACTATTGCACACTTACCTTAATGAGTTATACCCACACAAAATAAATAATCCACACACATATACTTAGCAAAACCCTACTTCTAACCCTTATATACATTACTATCTATGCACTTACCTTAACCCACACCCTAACCCTAAGATCTGTAACTATCACACAATTACCTTACGGAGCTATACCACAGAAGGGCCAACTATGCCGATTTGAGATTTTGAATTTCGCAGTTTCGGGCGTTCGGTGTACTCACGGTTCACGCAATATGTGTCAACATTTATGTATTTGCTTAACCGAGCTTTTGCGGTTCTAATATAGACCCATTTCAGTGCTGTGTCTTTAATATTTAATATTTAATATTTAATTGTTTATTTAAGTGGATCTTGTTATTTTTGTAATTATTTAATTATTTGATGTTTGCCTGACTATAAAAGTGGCTGTGTGTAGTGTTACTTTGATCCTTGAAGGCGAACTGCCGAGGAACAAGATCGCTGTAACCATAATAAAACTGGAGGTGCTGGTGCTGATCCTGTGTGTTTCGTATTCTGAGGGTTGTATGTTGGAGTTTGTGTTTTTGGTTACAAATATCAACAAAAGGCTGAGAGTACTTTATGAAAAGGTGCATGAAACTTATTGTTTCTGATACCACCCCCAATGGTCCTGATGCTCCTTTGGTTAGTATCTGGGGTCACCACAATGAAGAAGTTTGTATGCTATGGGATCAGTTGAATAAGTTACTAACATCTTGGCACACTATATGCCCATGATGTGATTCTATACTGGTATTTTGTTTCATTCCTTCCTCCCAATCTGTTGTTGTTATTGTAATGGTTATAACTATGGAGTTTACATTGTCTTCTCTTTGAGTAAGCATCTTATCAATTCCATTGTAGAGTTACCTCTTTATTATATTTTTAGCATGGTTAAGTAATTTTACATTCAAATGTTTTATGTTCTGTGTGTGAATTTTTGCTGTTGACAAGTTATCATATTGTTACAGTTTTATCTGGCTATCTGTTTGGCAATAAAAAAATCAGACCGTAATCTATAATTTAATGTACTTCTCCTATCACTTCAGCAGACTGCTTTCACCAGGAGCAAAATGGCAGCTAAGTAAGGAACATAATGAATTTCTGGTCTGCAAATCAGGTAAGGGTAGAAATGCAGTAATTATGAATTTCTGTGATTATGGAAGGATTTGCAAAATATTTAATATTGAGAGAGATTATGAAAAGATTGGCAATGATGTAAAAAAATCTCTATCAACAAGAGTTGAAAGAATTATTGTATCAGGGAATGTGAGTAATTTTTTGACAATAAAAGATGTTAAGCTGCTGAATGTGTCTCATCCACTTAGTCCAATATTCTATGCTATAACCAAGACAAAAAGATAAATGAAATGCCTTATGAAGAGCCATCATATCTGGAGTTGGGGGTTTTTGGAAAATGTTCAGTATTTGTTGCATAATATTTTGCAAGATTTTGTAAATTTAAGTTAATGTTATGTCAAGAGCACTAGTGAGGTACTGCAAAAAGTAAAGAAAATAATGAGAAAGAAAAATCATTAGTGGTTGAGTATGGATGTAACACTCTGCATTTTCACCCCTCATTAGTCTGAGCTAAAAGATTCCGCAGTGGTGCAGAGGTTAGCATTGTCGCCTCACAGCAAGAGGTTCTCCCATTCGATTCTCGGCTGGAGCACCTTCTGTGTGGAGTCTGCATGTCCTCCCCAAGGCTGAGTGACATTAAGGACATGCAGGTAGGTGCGAGCGTGAATGGGCATGCCTTCGTTGAATCTTGGGCATCGGGCTGGCAACTCGGCACCGTAAAATCCACTGCCAATCACGACCGGACCAGAGTTCTGCTGTGGCGATCCCTAACCAGGAAAAGCCGAAAGACTTTATTAGTCTGGGCTAAAAGCAGAAGCCTTTTATTTAGGTGGAGGACCCTATTATTCTTATGTACTCTCCTTGTTTTTTTTTTGTTAAACACACCACATATTTTTTTGTGGTAAAAATTGGCTTAAACAGGAATGCAGTAAGCATGGATGACCCTTTTGTCTGACATATGCAAATATTTTTATTTATTTATTTATTTATTTATTTATTGCATTTGTTTACCGGGATAAGTCCACTGGGCCTAAAAGAGCCCATTTTCAGTGGAGGCCCGGGGAGAAAAGCTCCAAAGAGATACAGAAAAAATATAAACATTAATTAGTACAGAAGCAGAAACAGTGTTACAGATAGTAAATATAGTAACATATACAGAATATATACATAAAAGCAGGAATCTAGTTTGTTTGATTACAGCAATATATACAGAAAATATACATTAAAGCAGAATTCAATGAATTCAATCAGATTGGTATAAACAGAGATCAGTATTATTGTACCAGAATCAACAAGTGAAGATAAAAATAAATATGGAGGAAATATCATTAGTCACTGGTAGCAAAAGACATAGGAGTTTAGTAATCATATAAGGAGAGTGAAGAGGTTAGGTTATAGAGCAGGTACATAGCCAGGAAGAGTTGAGATGATTTTTCAGCATTTGTGTGTCATATTTTGAAAAGGATTACATGTACATTAATTTTCCTTCATGGAAGTGTTGCTGTTGTATATGTACAATCCATTGATGACTTATTTTTATGAAAGGGCAGTCAGAATATAATAATTGAGGTATACAATTTACCATTTCTTTTTTTCAGAATTCAATAAAATATAAGATGTAGTTATGAGAGGTGAGGCAGGAAAGTCAGTCTCAGGAAAGTTATATAGGAAAGAGACATCAGTAAATACATTTTTCCATACTGGAGTGGCAGATTATAATACGGTCATTTTAGTAGCCATCCCATCAGGACAAATGTCTTATATAGACATAGTGTGATATGTAACAATTTCAAGAACTTTCTCTTCTGTGGTTGGAAAAGGTGACTAGACAGGAATCTGGGGGGAATTGATCCAGGTTTTTGGAATACAGGGAAACATATTGGCAGGTTTTATTGAATGCCACACATGTTCCTGGTATTAATGATATGATATCAATTAGTAGTTTGTAGGTTTTAAAGGCGGGCAAGATTTAGAACATACTGTTCCACTACATGTAGTGGGAGTTTGTATGAAAGGGTATTTAATTTTCACCTAGGTAGTGTAGGTTGTATTAGTAGGATTCTGTGACTGGTTTATTGAAAATTATTGAAAATGATTGAAAACTATTTAATATGGTAGAATGTCATTAGTGGGTCAATTTACATTGGTTGTCTTAAAACGAAATGTTTCTTAAAATGAAATGACTTTTTTCTATGTAATTTTATTGTTTAAATGTACTGAGGTTTTTGTTGGTTGATTGGAATTGGAGCGGGTATAAAAGAGGATATGTGTAAGGTGTTTTTATCTGATGAAGTTCTGTTTTGCTAGATAAAGGGAACAAAAGTGCTTATTACCTTACAGTGGTGTTCTTGTCTTGTATTGCAAGGAAGCTTTGCTTGTGGTGTTGATATTTTTTGTTTTGACATGAGTGTATTGGATTTTCTGAGACATATATATGTATATAATAAATGATTTTCTATCAAAATGTGGAAAATCAAAAAAAAATTCCACCTTTGATCAAATCAGTTTTCTGAATCTGGTAATCTGGTGTCAGACGTAATTGGCATGTACTTACTTTGGATCCTGTTACAGCCAGCATAGTTGGGGAGGCACCATGTTTTGTGTATAGAAACAGCTTAAATTTGAAATGACTTTTGTGTAATGACAAAGTCAAAGATGTTGGTGATGTCATGAGTGTGAGGGATTCAAGACTTGGCACCTTTCCTTGTGGACACTGCAACATGTGTAGTGTGCTATCTACGACACAGTTGTTTAGTCACCCTGTCTTGGATTTTAAGTTCTCTCCCAGGTTTAATGCCACCTGCGACAGTAGCAATTTAGTGTACCTTGCCAGCTGTAAGTGCTGCGATTGCTTCTATGTGGGCAAGACCTCTAGGAGGTTGAAGGATAGGATGTATAATCATCTCTATGATATAAAGAATGTGCAATTACAGAATGCCTTGGCAAAGCATGTTGCTGTCTATAATTTACATAAATTTAACTTTATGGTTTTACAGCTGGTACATAGGAATAAGAGAGCGGGTAACTTAAATAATCATCTGGAGTCCATTGAGTTGAAATGGATTCTGAGATTACGTGCCCATATTTATCCTAGGCTCAATAACTGTGTCAGCATAAAACTTGCACTGGAGGCACGGTCCCTTAAATAAATGATTGAGTGAGTAAATTAATTCATTATTAAGTAGATAAGGAAACCAGTTTCTGGTCAATGGCTTCATATGCCTTGCACTTTAAAGTTCTTTTAGCTTTTATTGATTTTAATTGGTTTTAAATAGTTTGGGTTTAAATTGATTAATTGATGCTTGTTATCTTAGTTAATTGGTACAATATACTGTTATTTAAACTGTGTTGTTTGTTCTCTTGTGAGATCTGATGAAGCGTGAGTTGTTCACATGAAAGTGCTTATCCTGTTTTACTTTGTGAATACATTTATACTGGATTTTAGAGCTGTGGTGGTCCTATCTTGCTGTTTTTGCCTGACTACTTTTGGTTCCTTGGCTGTGGACTTTTGGGCAGCAGTTTGCACATTTTATTCATATTTGAATCTAGTAATACAAAATTACCAAAATATCAGAAATGGTAACCATGGAATCGACATTTGAACACCGAAAGTTCCAATGTCAAAAGTCCGTGCTATCAGTAATGTTTTTGCAGGGGGACAAGCCAGCCTGCAACCCCCATGCCTTCTGCATGTTATATATTCCAACTCCGTGTTCGCACTACATTGAGGAAATGGGTAAGTTTCCTGATCCCCACTATTGTGCGATCTGTTATTAGAATGTCGAATGCACATTAGCGAATGTACACTACCATTCACTAATGTGCATTCAAACATTTTTCAGAACGGCATTACAAAAATTGGAAGAGATGCATTCAACCATCCCAGTTTAACTTAAATGCCATTCCACATTTTAATATAGATTAGATTAGGTTCATAGATTAGATTAGTACTAAGCTAACTGCCCTTGCGAGCCATTTTAAGCCTAGCCAATTATCCCTTGTGAGACTCAAACGCTGCACCTTGTGTTTGTAAGGCAAACACCTTAACCATTAGGCCACCCTCCCACCAACTGTACATATTTTTGTATTGCAGACATGCACACAATTATAAATTTATATATATATATGGGTGTACTTTTGAAGAACGAAAATTCACTACTTCGAACTTCAAAAGTACACCCACACTAACACGAAAGTGCACTTTCATGAAAGTGCACTCTAGCGAACCCGCTAGACCGAACGGGCTAGCAGTCATGGACCTTAGGGTTAGGGCACAAGTTAGGGTAAGGGGACTTAGGGAGGGCTAAGGTAGGACCTTTGAAAAGATTAATAGATCCCTGCCCCCTATTTGATTATAAGCAAATTACAAATGTTCTAGCAAATGGAGAGAGTATCTTGGATATAGTGTTGTTTAAGGATCCCAACATGTAAGATGTTGTTCATTTGTTCCTAACACTGGTAATTCAGATAATCTGGGGGTGGAATTGTTGCATATCTGATATCCCTACACATACATGCATTACTTTAAAAAAATATCAGGATAACTGCCCTCTTATGGAGAATGAAATAAAGAACTGCAAATAGAAACAGGTGACATGTGGGAAATCTATTTCAGAAAAATGGAAAATATTTTATGATTTTGTTGATTCCCTAATCAGCACATTTACTGTTGTGGAGATTAGGTCACAAAAATTTAATGGATAAGAAGCTGCCATTGCCCCTGGTGGAGTCACATGCATTTCAAAAATGTCTTAATAAGAAAGTTTTATTTATTTATTTATTTTTTGAAAATATGCAGGAAATTACCGGCTCAGAATTTCTTCAGAAACTACAAAAAATCTGGAAAAATATTAAAAGACAAACGCTATATTATGAAAAGAAACTGGCTGCTCACACTAAGGACAACTACAAAGCCTTTTTAAACATATTCGCCATTTTAGACAAAGGTATTATTGCAACACCGAGTTGTTAGTGGATAATTCAACAAACCAGTGTTGCAAATAATCTGTTTAATGATTTTTTAAACATTTCTAATCCCAAAAGCAGCATAGCTGTGGTGGTGCAGCAGTTAGTGTTGTCGCCTCACAGCAAGAAGTTCTTCGGTTTGATTCTTGGCTCTAGCACCTTCTGGGTGGAGTCTACATGTCTTCCCTGCAGTCGAGTGAGTTTTATGGACATGCAGGTAGGGGTGTATGTGTGTGTGTCTTCTGTGAAGGTTGGGTGCTGGGCTGGCAGCTTGACACTAAAAAACTCCACTGCCAATCAATCTGGGGGCCAGTGATCCGCTGTGGTGACCGGCATTGCCAAAAACAACAAAACAGATAGGAATAGTAAAAGTAATATTACAGCCTGCCCTGATATTCAGGCAGCTACAGTTGAAGCAGTTATTAAGGTGACTAGATATAATGCTACAGCATACTCTGGCAAATGTAATTGGGCATTTTCTATTGAAGAGCCTTCCAAATATGGTGAATTGATTAACTGTCTTTTCAGGCTTCCCTATGCAGTGACTATGCCCTGAAATAAAAAAAAAGCCATTGTGATTCCAATTCCAAAGAGTCACTGCTATGGTACTTCTTCTAGTTATTGCCCAATAATTTTAGCAAGCATAATCTGGAAGGTATTTCAAAGAATATCACTATCCCTATTGTCATTTACTACTAGACAACTATATGATATTGCACAGCAGAGATTAATACCAGAAAGATCTTTTCTAGTTAACCTTATTACATTTTATTTATTTATTTATTTTACATTTGTTTACTGGGAAAGTCCGACTGGACACAGGTCCATTTTCAGCGAAGGCCCGGGGAGAAAAGCTCCACATAAAATGCATGAGATTATATAAAAAAATACATAAAACTACATAAAATACATAAAACAGAGGGAGAAATCAGCAAGCACTTTGACAGCAGATATCAAGTTATCAAATGGTAAATGTCAGACAATACATAGTAATAAAGACAAAAAAGTTTAGAACATAATTCCATATAGTACATAGTAAAAAATAATATAAATTCTTTACATAATTTTGATGATACTATAAAAATCCTACTTAGACATGTCATCACTATCACAGTAGTTGGTGAGATGCATAGTATGCTACTCTCCTTTTTGTGGTATGGGTTGCAGTAGTCAATCAGGAAAGTAATGTTAGTAAGTAAGAGGGGTGTGACAGTGTAACAGCTGAGATGTTGTGGCTAGTTTAGTTGTTACTAAGTAGTAGGTATGAAGTAGCATTACTGAGTACTGAGCAAAATGAGATGGACTGTAAAGCAGGGTTTATTAGTAAACATAATGTTTAGAAGGTAAAATTAAGTCAGGGTTTCTGGTTGGTTAGATTGGTAAAAAATCTGGATTTGTGGAAACAACAAGAAACAACTAGGTTAGTACTGAAGACAGAGAAGGAAATAGTAAGGCGTGTCAGGTTAAGATGGGGAACAGATTGTTTTGCACAACCATCATTGATGCATTTGAATATGATCTTCCCACAGATGTAATAAACTGAAAATAGACAGGCATATTTTTGTGTGAGCTGCAAACTGACTGCGTGACAGAAGTTACAAGGTCAGGGTGAGGGATAAGTGCTCAGAGGAAGTTATTGTACATGTTGGTGTTCCACAGAGATCTATGCTGGGGCCCTTTTTGTTCAATATGTTTTCGTCTACCATCCCTTCATCTTGCAATGAATGGATCACCAAACATGCTGATGACATAAAGATTGGGATGGCAGGGATATACATTGCTGACCACTGTATCCTGCAGAGGTATGTGGATGATCTGTATTGCTGATAAGTGTCAGGTATGGTGTTAAACCTAGGAAATGAAGTGTCATTCATTTCAGGGCATTAAACTATGGCTATCCTTATTCAGTAGACCACAAATTGTTTCAGCAGCAAACAGTGTTAAAGATCTAGAGTTAACTATATATACCCTATTTAAATTCAGCAACCATACATCTATTGTCTTGTGTAAATGTTATGAAATAATGAAGGATTGAGAACTGTTAGTAGCTGGGATAGCTAGATGATGCTACCCATATACATCATCCTTATTAGGTCACATATAGATTATAGCTGGGTGGCATGCATATTGTTTATAGGCTCAAAAGAATCCAGAAAAAATTTACAAGGCAGATTGCTGGTCTGTGTGGTTTAATTTATTAGGATAGACTTTAGGCATTAAATTTACATTTGGTAGCTTGTAGACTGATGAGAGGTTATCTTATGCTTATTTTCAAGTGTCTCAATGATGACAATATGTTATCAGTGTTTGGCGTTATAGTTATTGACCACGGTGTCAATATTAGGAACTGGAATATATTGATCAAATTACCTGTTTCTCCCTTTCAAGTTAAGAATAATAACTTTGTGTGGAGGGGAGGCAAACAGTGAAATTTCTCACCATTATATATTTTGTTAAAGGGAGGTTTAGATAACTGGGCTGATGAGTCATTTTGAACATGTAACACTTGCTCTACGTGGTATCTGATATATCACAAGAAAGGCTTCTGCTCCATCATCTGTCAGGTCATGTGCAGTACACAGGATATTGTATACAATGTTTCTATACATCATCCATGCAGTTCCCATGACTCCCATATCTGTCACTGTAACTTATGTCTATATTTCATTCAAGGGAGTTTCTATGAGGTACACTCATTTTAAGCCTAGATGCCATGATGGTTCAGTCCCATGAACATAGTTAGCAGACCACTCATATTGGTGCTGGCTTTTGTGTTGGAGGTGATGTTATGTATTCTTTTGTTTCTTGGTTGATGACCCTATCTGTCCGTCCCCCCCCAGACAATGGAAGAGGCAGCATGCAATACCACACTGGTGCAGACATGGAACATTGTCAAATGTATATTCATTGTGCTAAGTCATACTTCCACTGCCTGGATATATATGTCAGTATGTTCCAGATACATACAGCACACTATTTGTCATGTGCACCATGCTACACAACATGGTGTTATGAAAACAGTTATAGCAAGGCAGTGAGTATGTATGCTAGGATGGGGAGGACATAGTGGAGCCAGAAAAGCATCAGTAATGGCATAGTGAATATTTACAGTGAAGGGTGGAGGAAGCCATGGACAATGTAGTCTTTACAGGAATGGTATGTGCCATATATTCTAGGTGACTTTCCACATCTGCTGTGCACAACAATTCCCAGGTCCTAGCAGTCTCAGGGATGCAGTAATGAATTCAATTTGGGACACCAATGCCACATTCCCTTCTGCACTCCGTGCTATGGTAGAAGCTATTCACAGAGGTCATGCAACATACTAAACAGCTCTGACATAGTCTGATTAGCATCTGTCTGTGTCTGGATCACAGCCCTAATTATCTGCTGATTGATGCCAAGGGTAACATCCAAACCATGGACTATGTGTGCCTCAGGCACTTATGGTCACAAACATAACTCTCTAAAGTGGCATGTGCTCACACTTTGGAAGCAGTGTTGCCTTCTGATGTTGGCGAAGTAGATGTTGGCTATATATCATGTGCAAGTCTCACAAGACCAGGATGTTTTCACAAAACACAGGAAATGTGGGAGGTTCATCCTTGGCCTCTACATTCCCCTCAGCTTATGGGAGAAGGGAGTGTAACCCCCCTCCCCCACTGTTAGCAGTTTGTTAGTATTGGAAGTGCATTGGTAAGCTACTTTACACCAACATGGTAAGTTCAGGTCTCATAACTTGTGTGTCCAGCAGGCCTAGTACGCCTGTGCATATGTCTGTTGTACCAACAAAAACACAACAGAGCTGTAGAACCAAGAAAAAAATGGAATGGAAAGCAATGAATCAGGAAGCAGTTAGCCAGTGTAGTACAGATGTTTATTAAGATGCAAAACCAAACACTTAATAAAATCCAAACCAGCCGTAAAGATAAATCCAAAAGAGCTGTAAAGATTAGTGCTTTCATCTTGGTTACCCCCAAGACTTCATCAGATAAATAAACAACAAATAACACACTATTTAAATAGTTCACATTAAATCACTTCAATAGCAATTAATTTGCCTTAAAGTAACCAAAGCTTGAGTGCAGTAAAAGTATTACTATCACCTAGTTCTAAAGCATATAAGGTATATAAAAAATTAAAAATAAAATAAAAGATGTAATAACATTTTTATCAGTTCTCTTCTAAAACAAGAGAAAACCAAAGTTTTACACTACTAAATAATATGCTATTTCTAAAGAAATATATAACTATATTTTTTAAAAGATGAGAATATAAAATTGTCTACCCCATACTACCTAGCCGATAAAGATATGATGAGCAATACTATATCACAATCATATATACAAGTCCAAATATATCTTGTAAGGACAGCAAAATAATAAATAATACAAAATACAAAATAAAATGTGAAAATAAAAACAATACAATTGTATATAAACATTGTGCATATTATAAAAACCTTGCAAAAAAAAAACGCCCGTAAAACTATGAAAATAACCTAATATAACCCAATAAGGACCAACTAGGTAAATCAACATTCCAGGGCTTTCTTCTGTAAGAGGTATGCTATATTACAATTGTCATTTAAACCTGGTGTTTTAAAGGCATCAAGAAAAGTTGCCAGAACAGCTACCTTATTTTAAGCTACCTTACCTTTTTTTTTTTTTGCTATATTCAGTTATTGGTATTCATGAGCATGTGCTATTTTTTCACTTATACCGGTAGTTCAGTACCTGGCAAGCTAAGTATAGTAGACTGCCACACCAAAGGAGCCACAAACACCTGTCCAGGCATCTGAGTATCTATATGGAACTGGATAGAATAGAAGTTGAAGTTATGGAGTGCCTGTGAAGTGAAGGATTTGGTGTAGAAGGCCTAACACAGGTTACATCACAGCACGATGGAGTGAGTCCCCAAAGTAAGGAGAAATGGGAAGATCAGGAGACATCTGAACAAGAAATATGGACATGGGAAAGAAAAAGAGATTTAATGTGGTGTAATATTTATGCAAAGGAGAAAGCAAAACTAACCAATACAAAAAGAGCAGCACCAAAGATATTTGAAGAGAAATACAGGCAAAGGAATCCGGTAAAACAGGAAGCAATTGGTCAGGTGCCATATCAAGATATTTTGGAGCCTTCCACCGGAAACCAGCATAAATGTTCACTTGAAGCTAGACAACAAGGAAATAACAGGAAACTGGAAACTCTGATGCAGTCAGTGTTGAGGAGTGATAGGCCAGTGAGTTCCCATATGACAGAGCAACGGATGGCACAGGATGAAATTAAAGAGAAGGTGCCACAGGAAGATGCTATAGAACTTTCTATGGAATGCCCACAGGAAATGGAAAACAAGGGATGTGCCCTCAGTTTGGAAGAAAATGAGTGAAGAGAAGAATTCCTTGATTTAATAGACATGGATAGATATATAAAGATCAATGAGAGAAATAGACTGCAGAGGGTCAATAAAACCCAAAAAGTCAGAAGTCTGATAAAACAAATGAATGCAGTAATTAGGACTGCTCATAGAGAGCCATGCAATATAACAGAAGTAAATAGGATATATTACTGTGCAGCTAAATTACTAACTGATAAAGTTTTACCACAAGAACACAGGGTAGTGAGAGAGAGGAAGGGGAGAAACGAATAGCATCATAGAAGTATCAAACAGAGAAAAGTATAAAGCAGGTAAAGACAAGAAGTGTCACTGTTAGAAAACTATAAAAGAGGGAACAGATCAACAAAATACTATAAAAGATAGATTTGATAAGAGCAATCTGCAGTATTAGAACAGACCAGGATCGATCATGCAGTATCACAAATAACTAACTACAAATTTGAGCACAGGTGGGAAAACTTAGAAGATAAGCAGATAAATATAAAGGAAATGCACAAAATAAGCAATTTATTGATGACCCAAAAATTTTTATAGAGAATTGGGAAATAAGGTAAAAGGAATTGAAAGACCACCAAAAAAAGAGAAAATAGATACATTTTGGAGAAGGATCTATTAAGATCCTGTGGAACATAACAAAGATGCTAAAGGGATAGAAGAAGTTAAAGAAAGAATAAAAAGTTTAAAGGTACAGGATATGAAATGGGATGAAGTAACATCCAGAGAGATTGAAACAAAGTTAAGAAAAGCCTCTAACTGGAAAACACCAGGCTCAGATGTATTACCAAACTTTTGGTTAAAAGCATTAACATCTTCGCATGAAGATTTAGCCAAGAGTAAGAACTATTTATACGCACACTCCGAACAGATACCAGCCTGGTTAACAACAGGAAAAACAATGCTCCTACGTAAGAGTGAACCTGCAAGCTACCCTAAAAAGTATAGACCAATAACTTGCCTTCTGGTGATGTATAAACTATGCACGGGAATTCATGCCAACAGAATTTATCGTCAATTAGAAGAAAATTCAATTGGCAGTAGAACAAAAGAGCAATAGAAGAAAGTCATGGAACAAAGGATCATTTGCTGATAATTAAAATCATAGTGGAGAACTATAAAAAGGGGAAGAATCTAAGTATGGCATGGAATGACTACAAGAAAACATTTGATAGTATAGGTTCATAGGTTCATAGGTAAGTACTAGGCTATCGGCCCAAGGGCCTACGTAAGCCTAGCCAACAAGGTTCCCTGGCTTACGCCACTCAATAAAATTATTTTCCTGTGCCACTGTCAAGCAGAGACACAGAAGTGATTCCCGGGGTGTATTTCCTATTTCCCATCCACTCATCAAGATTTTTCTTGAAGAGTGCTAATGAAGAACTTTGCTTGACATAGATGGGTAGCCTGTTCCAGAGTATGGGAAGTCTCTGGGATAGGAATATATCCCTCCAGCATGAGCGTGTAGCTTGGAGGGATTGGGAATTCTTTAGGTGTAGCATGTCCAACACCTCTGGGTTTGACATAGCTTTATATGATAGGCAAAGATCTCCTTGGAGTAGGTGACAGGGACAGCCTGTGCTATTGGACTGCCGGACTGCAGCCCCCTCAGCTGTAAAATAAAGAAAATAAAAGAAAAAGAAAAGATAAAAAAAATTTTAAAAATCGCGGACTTTCACGCATGCGCACTAGTCCAGACTGCTGCTGAGACAGTCTGGAGCATGCGCAGACTGTCTCAGCAGCAGTCCGGACAGGGAAACATGTAAGAACAGAGCTCCCAGAAGTCTATGCAGTTTTAACTGTCGCTGGGAACAGATCGGACCCAGACTGCAACGTCGGCAGGCAGGCTGGAGATCTCGTGGGGATGTAATGGTAAGTCTCGTCATCGGGGATCTTGCGGGAATGTGCTCAAACGCGCCGGCTATGGGATGTATGTAATGGCCCAGCTATATGGATTGCGGACAGCTATGGAATGAAGGGATGGGATCCACATCGCATGGAAGGTCGAGGACAGCTATGAAACGAAGGGATGGGATCTATATCGCATGGAAGGTAAGAGGGACAGTGTGTGTGTGTGTGTGTGTGTGTGTGTGTGTGTGTGTGTGTGTGTGTGTGTGTGTGTGTGTGTGTGTGACCCTTATTCAATTATTCAGCCTTGAACAAGGAAGTTTCTTGTCCTGCATTAAAAAATACCCATAGAAGACACTGTGTACTCACACAATCAGGAAGCTAAATCATTTTACCAGCTGGTTAAATCTTGCTTTTTTTGAATACTAATATGGTATAATGAGATATGCAGCAAAAGAGGACATTGTGTACTTTCACAGCTAAAAAACAGCAGATGCTATTTGCACTTGATTTGCAAATGCAAAACACTGTCAAATTGCATATCTTTATAAGATATTTTATGAAGTAAAGTAAGTTAAAAACATAGTATTTAAATTTTTGAACTTCATATTTCTGCAGTTTTATGCATCTACCTAACGTCTGCTTGCCTGTTTTCCAGTTAGCAGCTCTAATGTGTTGCAAAGGAATTAACCAGATTTATCTCTGATCATGTAACTGATTAGTGTACACACAACTGATTTTATATCTTGCCTTACTAAACATGTTAGTAAGGTAAATTACTATTAACATAAAACTTGTACAGATTTGGACTGACAGACTTTGTGCTAACATTGAACGAACATTTATTCATTCTCTGATTAACATAGTTTAAAATTCCTAGGGAGCCTAACACTGTTGCAGCACTCATCGGGCATAAGGCCGAGGAACTTATCCTGGATGGGCTGCCAACCTAACACCAGATTCATGTATGTAAACACACAAATTCAGGACATAGAGCCGAAGGTAATTTAGAGGAAAGCCAGTTCTTCTAGAGACCCTCTAAGGGATATGGAAGGAATCTGGAGAATGTGGCTCAGTTCCATCCAGAAACAGATATGATTTCCAAATCCACACAGAAGGTATCACAGCCAGTGAACCAAAGGCTGTGTAGCATTAATGCTAATTGCTGTGCCACTGTGTTGTACAAACAGATCATACAACCTGAATTATATTTAAAATAACTACATCGTAAAAATGCTGAAGGGAAAATGCAGTCTTGTCAGTTTACAAAAAACTGCTATTAATAAAGAATACCAGACTCCTTGGAATGAATTGCAGTTTGTTGAATAAAACTATATGTGTACAGTCTGTATTTAATATTGACCTTAAGAGCAGAAATATCAGAAGTACATGATGAAGTAAAATATTAATGAATAGGGCAATCTTGGCAACATTCATATTATGATTTACCCTCTCAGCGTGTAGATTCTTAGGTTGTATATTTTTGTTCAGATGGACATTTTAAAAGTGCTTTAATAGTTAAGGATGTGTACTAGTAATGCAGAAAATATGTTTCCCTTTAGATAGCTCTATACTGACTGCTACTACAGGATTTAGTGGTATAATAACATTCTTGGTTATGTAGACCACCATAATAAATTAGTTAGCATCAGTTAGCATTTTAAAACAGGTGTGATGCGGCTTTATAGTGCAAATGAAATATACGCTTGAATTGCTTTCTAATATTGTTTCTAAGCTGCTATTTTCCTTTCTAGAAAAGAAGTTCAGCTGAGAAAAGGAAAAATCTTGATTTTACAAAAACCAAGTATTTCCATTTTTACAGCTGCATGGCAGCCTCAGAGTTGATTATGCAGTCTAAATGGGGTGGAAAAGCTCAGCCCTACACATGGGAAGGTGAGGCAGGACTGGCCTATCACAAAACCTTATATTGGTGTCATTATTTACTTGTCATCCACTGACTGATATGCTGGTCATTCACAAAGAATTATCTATGTCACTGTTTTTAAGACTCGCATGAGTTTGTAATTCAACAGTAAATGAAAGTTTGAAGAAAACACACCATATTGACCTTTATAAATTAATATATACCCTCCATGCTGCTGTTTATTTGATATCCATGCTCCCATCAGCAAAATAAGAGGGTATGAGCTTTCATTTTCATTTGTTCAATAGGAGTAAACATTTTTCTGGCACCATTCCTTGATCTCCATCTTTATTGCTGCTTTTCTGTAAGACTGTTTAAAATGCACAGTTGGTCTAGGTAGCATCTTCATGTAGCTATATTCCTTTCTAGTCATTCCTACATACAAACCTGTCTCTTCAGCCACATGTTCCATTTATTTGAATCTCTTCCATACCAGAAAGCTAACAGACCTACAGCTTAAGTTTGATAAGTCACCTTTACTTAGTCATGAAAAGCTGCGCATACTCTTGGGCATTTCCCAACTGTTTCTAATCGTTGCTGGAATTAGAAGGTTTTTTGGAGAAGTGTTAGGAATGATAGCAAATACCAGTAATCAAAAGCATGGCCAACATTGCTGAATAATTACTGTGGCGTGCTCCAAACTTTTGTGGTATCATACCATTTAGAATTTATCCATACTGTCCAAGGTACCCCTGTGCATTCTGTCTGCTGTGGCCAAGCATTTTATACCATTTGTTTTAATTCTGTCTTTATTAAAAATGTGTGTGTGTGTGTGTGTGTGTGTGTGTATGCCCTAGTTGTTATATACTGGTGGCAAACTCATGGTGGCGTGGTAGGGAATACTTCAGGCTTGAACCCTGTACCTTATATGCAGGTGTTAAGGACCTGAATTCCCTACCCACCACCATTTGTAAAAAAATTGCAGATTTTTGCCTCATATTTGATCTGATCTGTTCCTCATAATATCTGTGGTTTCTAAACGTGGCAATGTTTGATATTTGATGGAGCAATGGTAGCATTGTTGCCTCACAGCTACAGGTTTTCAGGTTTGATTCTTGGCTGGGGTGCCTTCTGTGTGGGGTCTGCATCTTCTCCGTGGGTTTGCTTTTGTGTCCTCCCATGTTACAAAGACATGTCTGCATTATTTCTTCCTGGGCCTCTGCTGAAAATTGTTTTTTTGTTCCAAGTCAGGCTGTCCTGATTAACAAATGTTAAATAAAATTGACAGGCATTTGAATTTCAGACTTCAGGTTTCTGAATGTTTAATTCCTTACATATTTGATGGTGCAGTGATACATTGTTGCCTCACAGCTATAGGTTTTCTGGTTTGATTCTTGGCTGGGGTGCCTTCTGTGTGGAGTCTGCATCTCATCCCTGTGTTTGTGTGGATTTGCTGTGGTGTCCTGCCATTTTACAAAGACATGTGTCTGCAGTATTTCTCCCTGGGCCTTTGCTGAAAATTGTTTTTGTTCCATTAGAAGTAAAATTGACAGGCATTTGAATTTCAGACTTCATATTCTTCAGAAAATACATAGTAACACAACCCTTTATTCTAGCAATTTTCTAAGTTTATAAGATGAATAGTTGAAATTTGTCCTTATTTTTGGGACTGTATTACCCCATTATTGGCTTTGTCCAGTTTTTTTGTGCTAAGGTTGACAGCTATGGCAAGAACTGAATTCACTGAATATGTTTGAGGGCTGTATTCCCTCATTACTGGGTTTGTCCAGGTGTTTTGTGCTAAGAGGTTGACAGCTATGGTGAGAACTGAATTCATTAAATGATAGCCATTTAAGTTTCAGTCTTCCGCTCTTTCACAAAGCAGCTGATTTGGCGTAGTGGTATGTTGCTCTGACTGTTGTGCACAGGGACCTTGGCAGTAAAATGCATGGTGGAAACACAGCATTTTTCTTTCACAAAGCAGGTGATTTGGCGTAGTGGTATGTTGCTCTGACTGTTTTGCACAGGGACATTGGTAGTAAAATGTATGGTGGTAACACAGCATTTTTCTTTCACAAAGCAGCTGATTTGGCATAGTGGTATGTTGCTCTGACTCTTTTGCACAGGGACCTTGGCAGTAAAATGTATGGTGGTAACACATCATTTTATTCTAGCAACTTTCCAAGATTATACAAGCAATGTTTAATGTGTCCCTGGTTTTTGGGCTTTTGACCCCAATAAATTTGGCTTTTTCCAGATTTCTTGTGTTGCGAAGTTGAGATGCAGTTGAGTATTGAGTAGATTTTACAAGGAGCTGAGAGCTGCAGGAGAAGAGAAGTTTAGTGCTGCTTATGCTAAGTCAGCTTGCATTGTTAATAGCACAACAGGATGTGTATTTGCTTTTGATGCAGAAGGTTGTTGGTTCTACTCCCACAAGGGGTGAATGCTGCCGTACAGAAAAAGTTAAAATACTAACTATGAGCCTGTTATCGGTTTGCTATCTATTTCCTGTTGCAATATTACTAGCTTATCATTTTTAATGTAATATAGGCAATTTATTCCTCAGGGGCATCAGACACTTTATTTTTCAATGAAACCATGAAATATAAAGGTGTTTGCTAGCAGCAACCTCTTCATTAGTTACAGATTTATTTAATGTGGAATTATTTAGATGACTTTTTTACTTCTTCAGAGATTGTGCATATTTACTGATAATGGTGGACTGTAGAATTGTGCATATTTACTGATAATGGTGGACTATAGAATTGTGCATATTTACTGATAATGGTGGACTGTAGAAGTTTGAGTAGACCTTTATGATGGAAATGTTCTGAACTAGGCAGTTTTGTCATTATGGGTGCATGTATTTTGTTTCATTGTTTACCGGAAAGATGTTCTGAATTGGGCAGTTCTGCCACTGGTAAAATGCATTTTCTTTGAATGTGGGTTTCAATGCTGTTTCAATGAATGTGAGTTTCAAGGGCAGAGAAGTTTTAATGCTAAGGTTGTTTAGCATATGTCTTAGTGTTTGTGCTGTAAAATGCAAAATAAAACTTTCAAATGAAGTCCAAATCATCATAGAAGTAAATCAGTATGCACATTAGTGTTTATGGTAAATGGAGTGAAATAGCCAAGTAATGGATCATTGGAATGGCTGCAGGGGGAGGCTCCATTCGACCATGATTTTGTGAGGGGGAAGGGCGGCAAACTTAAAGACAGCCTCAGCTGAACTATACCTCCCAACTTTCCAGATTTTCAAAGAATGAATAGATTTTTGCTTCTTATTTTTGGTTTGTTCCTCATAAAATTTGTGGTTTTCTGGCAAATCATTTAGGAATTAAGTCACTAAATAATGACACACTGAGTTTCAGACTTCATAACCTTCAGAAAAATGCATGCTAAAGTAAGACCTGTTCTATCAACTGTCTCAGTTTATACAAGAGCAATTTTTAGTACTGTTTATATGTTCCCCCAATATATTTGGCCTTGTCCAGATTTATTGCATTAACAGGTTGTGAGGTACATGCAAATAAATTGCTTTATAGAATTAGGCATAGCCAAACCTCTCAACTGTCCCTGATTTTGGCTCAAAATGTTGCTCTTCCCCCTGATAATCCCTCCGCAAAATAGCAATTTTGGAAGAAAACATGGAGGGTTTACAATTAAGAAATAACTGTAATAATCAGAGTTATAGATTACTTTTATTTCAGAAATGCATGTAGATTCTTTTATTTTGTCAGCTGCTCAAGTTAGCAGTGCTAATATTAAAGTGACCCTTCTTTGACAGGTTCCCAGCTGTATTGTGTGGCTATTTTATATTTTTACATCACATTTTTGGTCCATTTTTCATAAAATTGTGTTTTTTTTTTTTTGGCAAAATTGTGTTTTTTTTTGGCAAATTAGTGACAAATCATTAAAGACTGAAGTTAGAAAATAATGACAGGCATTTCAGTTTCAGATTTCATACCATTCAGAAAATTCATACTAATGCATGACCTATTCTATTATATTTCTAAGTTTATAAGAGCAATATTTAAAAATTGTCCTTACTTTTGGGCCTTTGTCCCACTTCTTTGTATGGCTTTGTCCAGATTTCTTGCTCTGAGGTTGAGAGATATGACAAATGTGTCAGGCCCATCACAGTCAGTCAGAGACATTTCAAATTGTGACATACTTCTTGCACCCCACTCCCCCATGTAGTGACTCTGGATGTGTCGAAGCAAGGCAAAGAGTAGTTATGCAGTGTAAATGTGCAGAGTATCCTCCCCATCCAAGGTAGACACAAGTACTAGAGTGGCTTTTCATCTGTCCTTGATTTTTGCAGAATGGTCTAGTTTCTGTCATATTTATTGTACTGTTGATTTATGCTTATTACTCAAAGTGCCTGTTGCTCTGTGTTTAAGTAGCAATACTTTAATGACCATCAGGTAAGCTTGGCTGAGATCGTAAGATGCAAGTAAGCTTTAATAAGCATACTGTTAAAGAATTGCCAATATTGAAAGCCTTTCTGTTGTTGCCACGTAGAGAATACTTAACTAGATAATGTATAAGCCTTGGGTATTGAAATGCATATGACAGTATTTGTAATAAAGGATAGATTACATTATTTTAAGAAGCTCATTACACTTGGAGACTTCCAGTCATCTCTGCAGGCTTTACCCGTAAACTAAACAGAATGCCAGTCGTGTGGTCCATAACCTGTACAGTAATCCTTTTAAGCAATGTATCTTGAGCTTATTTCTTGTTTGCTTTTCATTTTTTACTTTGATCATGTTTTCCCCATGAAACAAGTAGATAGTTGTTAGGCAGCAGGTCTTTTTTTGGATAAGAAACATTTTTACAAGTGGGGGCATCAGACATTTCTACTTTCATCATGTTACTTGGTTCTTTAATAAAGATGAATATAAATTATAATTAGAACTGCAGTGCAAGAAGTGGTTTGAGTTGAGTGCTACTTGATTTTGACTGGCATTCCATTAACGTATTTAAAAAGTAATTTATTTTTTCATGCCTCACAACCTTTTTGTTTTCATCTAGATATTAAGTAAGCTGTCATGCAGCTAATGCATTGAAATATTTTTATTCTTCTGCACTTCATTTTGTCTTGATTGGACTCTCAAAATGACGGTTTGGCACCCAGGGCAGTGTATTTAGTTAGTTAGTTGTGGTTTTGAGCTTAGCCCCTCCCCTTTCTGGTTGGCCACACCCCTTCCCATTGACCTCACCCATTCAGCTATCTCCTGCAGCCCCCCTTTGATTTGAAGTCACCAGCCGCCACCAGTAGGCAATATGCTACAGAGTAAAGCTGGAGTTTTTTGAGACAGTCAGTGTAGGGCATTTGTTTGAGGCAAGTAATCCTCTTTGTGAGGTACTTCTATGGCCTTTCCAGCTGCTGCAGATGTCTGGTGAGGTACATTTCAAAAGGGGCGCTGTACTCTATAATGGGTCTAATAAGTGTCGAGTAGAGGGGAACAATGACCTCTTTTTTCCTGGATGAGAACCCTTTTATGATGAGGTGTACCACGTAGAAAGACTTCCTGACTACTGTGTCAATGTGACTATCAAAGGAGAGAGTACTGTCCACCTGGGTCCCATGGTCTCTTATCACACATTTGGTGTTAAGTAGATTGCTGCCTATGTGGTAGTTCATGGGTACAGAGTTTTTACCAAAGGGGATGACACTGCACATTTTGGCATTGAGCTTAAGGCCATGGCTCTGACACCAGGCATCTGTCTCAGCGAGGCCCTACTGTAGGATGTCCACATCATTTAGGGACTTGACTATGGCTCCTAGTTTGCAGTCATCTGTGAATGTCATTAGCCAGAGGCCTTCTGTGTTAGCCTGTACTTTAGAGAATTAGATACCAAACAGGAGAGGTCCCAGGACTGAACCTTGTGGTACTCCACTTGTCACTGGTTTGAGGTCAGATTTGGAGTCTGCAACTTTTACAGTGTGGGTTCTGTCAGTGAGCCATTTGGATACCCATCTTGTGACATAGGGATTTATACCTAGTTTAGTGAGTTTAGCTATAATTCCAGAATGGGGGATGGTGTCGAAAGCATAGGCGAGGTCAAGATAGGCTGTGTGAACCACCTTACCCTCATCTACAGCTTTGGTGACTGCCTCAAAGAAGTCGATTAGGTTCAGGATGCATGATCTGCCTTTCACAAAGACCGAACTGGGTGGGATCCAGAGTTTGGAGGTTACCAATGTCTTTGTTTATGAGTTCCATGATGATAAGTTCTATGCCCTTGCAGACCAGGCTTGTCAGGCTAATAGGGTGATAGTTCCCTTGATCAGTGGTGGCTCCCCCTTTGGTGAGTGGGATAACTGTTGCTGTGCGCCATTCAGTGGACACAAAGCCTGATGTGAGGCTATTATTGAACATGGTGCTTAGGTGGGGAACCAGTTCATTCTGAAGTTCGTGTAAAACGCAGCCTGGGTTGTTGTCCGGTCCCATGGATGCTGTGTTTTTCACTTTAAAGAGTGCAGCTTTTACCTGTGTAGTTGTGATTACAGGGACTCTGCATTCTTCCTGTATAGATATGGGTCCTTTAGGGGGTGGGGGGGGTAAAGTTAGCACTGAACCTACCTGCCAGGATGTTGGCAATATCAGTTGGTTCTGTAATTTTCGTGCCGTTGTGCTGTAACTCAGAGCAGATCTGGGTGTTGCCATCGAGATTCTTGACATAGCTATAGAATACTTTGTGGTTGTCCTTAGAATTAGTGGCGATTTTTTCGTAGCTAGCTTTGGAGGATCTTATAAGGGATCTCAGCTTCTTACTGAGGCTGACCAGGGAGCTCCTCCACTCATAGAATTTTACTCTCTTTTGCAACAGTTTCTTCCTTCTGTTGTACAGTTTGTTTATGGTAGGGGACCAGCAGACTGGCTTCCTTTTTTGAAAGATAGCGTCTTGGTTCTGTTTGGGATAGCACGATCCATGCACTCGTGTAAGTGCTTATAGAGTGCATTTGTATAGGATTCAGCAGTTGTAACTGTATTGTCCATCTGCATGGGTGTCATGAAGTTCACCACTTCTGTCTTAAGAAGCATGAAGTCAGCTTTAGAGACATTTTTTACCATGGTTTCCTTAATGGGGGTGGGGGCGGGATGTGGATATCAAGGGTGATTAGCTTATGGTCAGATCGAACCAACAAGGAGTTGACTTCAGGTGTGGAACACTGGTCACTCATGTTGGTAATGACTAGGTCTAGGATATCGTTGCCCCTGGTGGGGGTGTGGATAAGTTGATCCAGGGCATTGGAGTTTATGAATTCCAGAAACCATTGAGCTAAGGAGTTGGTACACGAGTAGTTTTCCCAGTTAATGGTGGGGTAGTTGAAGTTGCCCATTATTAGGGTGTTTGGTTGAACCCTAATATTTTCCAGTACATCAAGAGAAGAGGAGTGGGAATCCTAGGGCATGATGGGGGATCTGCAGCAAGCTACAATTTGGATTGCAGTTTTGCCCAGAGTTAGTTGCACTTGGATAACCTTGGATGCATTATGCTGAGCAACTAGCCTGGAGGTGTGGATATCCTTAATGAATATGGACACACCTCCATCTTTGGTGTTTTGGTCCAGGTTACATGGCCGAAAAGTGTGGTATGAGTTATAGCCTGGTAGTGCAGGGGTGCTCTCTGGATCCTTGAACCAGGTCTCAGTCACTGCACAGATATCGATGTTCTCTATTTTAGGGAGTGCCTCAAGTGAGTGCATTTTGAGATTTAGACTTCTAGCATTGAGTAGCATTACCCTCAGTTTTTGCTTGCCTGTTACTATTGTTGTGGTGAATTTGTCATTTGAACCTTGCCTAAAAAAGGCAATATAGGGGTGGCAAGAGCCTTAGCCAGTATCCGGAATCCCAGGGGCGACAGGTGCAGGCCATCTCTGGCAAAGCATCGTGGTCTGTTGACCATGTCATTCCAAGCAGATACTGAATCCCCTTAGAATGACTTAGTATCCCACATTTATGGATAAAAAAGTGCTTTAAAATGTATACGATACACTCTACACTGATCAACTACATTGCAGTGACCATGAAACAGTGACAGACCACTTTGCAATTAAACCATGATAAAGGACAGATTCTTATCCCAGGGATAAAGATTCAAAGGGGGATATTCCACGGTGACTCTTTGTCACCACTGATATTCTGCCTTGTCCTTAACCCATTAAGCTGTCTACTTAACATCTTAGGCCATGGCTATAATCTGGCTCATAGAAAATAACAAAGTGTAAATACTTCTCATCTTCTCTTTGTTGATGATTTAAAACTGTATAGCTCATCAGATGAGGAACTGAAAGCACAACTGCAAGTTTTCAAAATTTTTTCAGATGATATAAGAATGTCATTTGGACTTGATAAGTGTGCAGAAGCAAACAGCAGAAAAACTGCAACACCAGGAAAACATCAGTTTGGGACAAGAATGTGATATAAAATAACTCGAGCAAGAGGGAGTGTGTAAATATTTGGGAATTGATGAAGGCTCAACAATAAAGCACAAACAAATCCGAATAAAACTTAGTAAGGAATACTTCAGAAGACTTAAATTAATCCTGAAAACAGCACTGACATCTAGGAACAAAATCCAAGCTATAAACCAATTTGCTCTTCCTGTCCTTACAGTTTTGGAGTGATTGACTGGAACCAAAACATGTTGGATAGATTAGCTAAGAAAACAAGAAGGATGCTTCATGCTCATCAAATTGTTTGTGTCTTTCGGCTTTTCCCGGTTAGGGGTCGCCACAGCAGAACTCCGGTCCGCTAATGATTGGCAGTTGATTTTTACGTACCGGCTTGCCAGGCCTGACGCACAACCTTCAACGAAGGTACGCTCATTCACGCATGTCTCCACGCAGAAGACGCTCTAGCTGAGAATCAAAATGGACAGCGTCTTACTGTGAGGCGACATCATTGCATACCAAGATTATATATTCTCTGTCGTGAAGGAGGGATGGGCTTCCTTGAAACTGATTACATGTATAGATCTGCAATTGTGGAACTCCACACATATCTGCTGACCTCACAAGACCCAAATGTAGTGAAAGTTTTGAAACATGAGGAGAATAAATCTAAGATAACTTCTCTGCTTAATTTAGTAGAAGCATATCAGTGTCAAGCAGGAATGGAAATCAAACCAGAAGTAGATAAAAATCAGGCAGCAACTGAATGTGCCAAAAACAAAGAAAGAATATAAGGTGAAGGACCAGATGAAAAGGCAAGAAATGTGGAAAAAGCATAAACATTATGGTATTGAAGTGGCTGAAAAACACTGGAAACATGATCCACAAAGCATCATAGAAAATTAAGAAGTCTACATCACATGGGATCATCCATTACCAACAGTTCAAAAGATAGATGCTAGAAAACCAGATATAGTGGTCCAAGAAAAGAAGACAAATGTAGCATTGATCATTGAAATCGCCACACCCAGTGTCTACAGTGTCCTGCATACAGAGAGAGACACAAAGTCATAAAATATCAGGATTTGCAGGCAAAACTGAGAGCAATGTGGAAGAACGATACCCAGACAGTTTCAATAGTAGTAGGAGCAACAGGTCTTATAAAGAAGAGTCTACAATCGTATTTAGATATGCTACCAATACATGTAACTCCATACGAATTGCAGGAGTCTTTACTGGGCACATTGCGGGTGCTGTGAAGATCCCTACTGGCTTATATCAAGGAGTGAATTTCATGAAGTTTAATCACACTTTGACTTGGGAATGGGGTCCATTCCTGTCATGGTATTAGAAACCCAAAAGATTTGGAGAAATTAAAAAAAATGGTGTTATACCTGCACATTTCTTAGTCACCTGCAATACTGTATATATTTGCAGTGCTACTAATTAATTTCTTCACTGCTTACAGCTTTGCTTTGCCTTATTTGTCATATACCTTGCAATTTTAAGTGTTCTACTGTCCTTCTTACCACCAGGTATTCCCAGCACTGTTATGTGTCATAGTTATGGAGACTAGACTGAGAGTAGGTGTAACAATACCATTATGGATGTCATCATCATCTGTTTTGAAGCTGTTTCCTTGTTTGTCAGCATTCAGTACCATGTCCCAAGCTATCCACTCTACTTTTAATGCACGGTGCCCTTGGCATTCAATGGCCCATGCTTGTGTCAGTTTTAGCTGGCATTCCATGGGCATGTAACTGACAGGCTGGCAGGTGACACTTTAAGGTGGTTGTCTAATGTCAGCACATGGTGTTGCCACTGGGTTTGGATGTGTATTGTTTTTAGAATGTAAGTTAGGATATAGATGTCATGTTCTCCCTGGTGCCATGCTGGTTATCATTTGGTATGTCATGACTGTCACCTGCTGCTAAGCTGCACCAGGTTGAGCATTGTATGTTCAAAGGATTGTTCCTGGCCAGTTTTGCTGCGCCTTGCAGTCATACTGTTTGCCACACATGGACTGGGTCACTGTCCCAAACATTGGAGACTGATTAGTTGACATGTACTATTGCCCTTTGCATCACACATACTTCTGTAATACACTTATGTCAGGCTTCTGTATTGCATTTTATATGTAGTGCCAACAAGGGCAGCACACATTGTTGATAATTGTTTTTCTTTTGCTTTTGTTTTTCTCTTTATCACAGTCTTTTTTGTTTGTTTGATTTCTTTTCTTTTCTTTTCATTTGTCACAAGTGCATTTCATACAATACCCTCCATAACAGGTGATGTTGTGTGGCAACAGTCACTGTGCATTTTATGCAATGCCATCCATAGCAGGGGATGTTGTGTGGCAACAGTCACTGTGCATTTTATGTAGTGCTGTTCATAGCAGGGGATGTTGTGTGGCAACAGTCACTGTGTCATGCAGCTGCCACACCATCACCAGATTAGTAAACAGCTATCTCCAGGCCATCCTGTCTGCAGGGGCAGTCTGGAGGGGGTGTAGGGCTACATATCGGTGAGCAGCAGTTTGAGGTCTCACTGGGTCACTCTCAACTTCTTAGCACAACAAATCTGGACAAAATCTGATATAATGGGGGATGGAAGCCAAAAAATAGCAACAGATTTTAAATATTGCTCTTATAAACTTAGAAGGTAACTAGAATAACATGATTTGTGTTAGCATGCATTTTTTGAAAGACATGAAGCCTAAAACTCAGATGTATGGCATTATTTAATTACGTAAATCCTCAGATCATTCCAGTGATTTTCCTGAAAAAACACAAATTTTATGAGGAACAGGCCAAAAATATGAGAAAAAAATCTGGACATTCTGTAAAAACCTGAACAGTTGAGAGGTATGGCAGGAAGCTGAAGGCCTGGTGATGGCCTTACTAGACTGCTAGCTGGACATTAAAAACTCCTGGTCCCCATTCAAATTTATGTTGTTGTCACATGAGTGTTGTGGCATTGGCGACGTCATGCTGTCGTATCAGCCTGTGAAGCATGTCATTAGGCTCCTTGATCAGTGGACCAAGAGTGGCTTGCCTCAGCTATGGGGTCTGTCATAGAGGTGTGTCAGTCACCCATCACCTCATTCGATCCCTCATCATGGTGTTCCTCTTCATTCTGTTTCATTTCCCATCCCAGCCTGTAATCAAACCCTCCCCATCACCAGTTGTCTTTACTCTGTCTGTCTCTCAGTTGAAGTTCCCACTCATGTCAGTTGGCACTTCAGCTCTTGATCTTTGTCTGTTTTCTTTGTTGGTTGCTCCTGTTGTCATCCCTTTACCATACCACTCTTCCTATTCCCTTGACCTTATGTGTGTTCCTCTGCTTGCTCTTCCCACTTTCTGCATGACTTACATACCCATTTCCTTCCCATTTATAATATAAACATAATGGGGACTTTGCTCTGCAGCCCTTATCTGGGCTATCAGCTATGCTCGTAGCTGTGTATTGTTGAACATATAAATGCACATCATTGCGAACATGCTACATGTCTTTTACTGGGAACCTTTGATTACATGGGCCACATTGGTGCTGTCTAGATTATTGCATGGCCTGTTCTATTCTCACCAGTAAATTGATTACTTTTTCACACTCTGTAGTGCAATGTTATTCTTACTGTATGGCTAATCAATTTTGTCCACCCTGCACTACTTCGACTGAGATATATGGACCTTATATACCCATATAAAAGTGATTTTTTTTAGCCTGTATGTTTGATCTTAAAATCTTTCAATAAAAATGTCATCCCTGATAAATGTTTTTGATTGCTTTCACATTTACATTCATTTCCACAACAAAATACTGTTTTAAATAATAAACATTGTTTGTAAGTTAACATCTACAGACATTTTTGCATCCTTTTGTTCCCTGCATAGCCTGTATAGTAACCTGTTTCATTAGAGTTTCTAATTAAAATTGTATCCACTGTTTATTATATTTATTAGCAGAAAAGATAAGAATACCTAGGAATCTTTTCAAAATGTATGATCATGTAAACCAATATTTCATTACTCATAGCAGAGAATACACCATTTGAAGATGCTTAAGGCTAGGCTAGGTCAGGGGCTTAGTGGAAATCTTTTGGCTGTTGTGCAGCATGCCCTTTCTTGACGTCATGCCCTATGTGTTGCTGCACGTTTGATAACCAGTGCTGAGTAGAAAACAATTGAAAAAATGTAAGAAATTTTCAGATTCCAGGGATTTCAGTTCAGAGGTTCAAGCTTGTCAGTTTAGACTCAAATGCTCTTTTCAAAGTAGATTTACCTAATCTGATGTAACATCACTGTTCTCACAAGTGCAGTCCATTTTTCAATGACTATTTTCTTTTCAGATATAACCAGATAATACAGTCTATCATGATAAAGAAGTATATGAAAGCACAGTATATAATTTACAACATACCTCTTATGATTACATCTGCAGTGCTATGTTTTAACTTGAATAATCGGCAAACCAGTTTCTCAGCTTATATGAAATATTGATAATTACAATATCTTCTTAACTCATTTGAATTACTGTAACCTTGAACTGTTAATTAAATTATTACATTTCCCTGACGTTATTGGCTTTTCATTTGCTTTAAGCATTTGCAAAGAAGTGACCTTACTTCATTTTCAGGATTTTGATTTTTTTTTGGCTTATATGTGTATGGAATTGTTAACTTAACAAATAGACAAGTAAAGAAGAAAAATAAATTAAATAAATAAATATAGCCAAAGTAATGCCCCCTTTATAATTTAATCTATTTATTTATTTATTTGCTTCTTTTCCTTTGTTCAGTAGGGTAGTCTTTTTGAGCCAATGCCAATTTTCAGCTGAGGCCCAGCGAAAGAAAGAAAAACTCAATGTTTCAAATAATTACATAGCTGAGGAAAAGTACATTTCTTTATTTAATTAATTTTGTTTGCTGGGTTAGATCACTAATCAAAGTTGACCATTTGCGGGCTCTGTCTAGGTTACATGCATAGTAACAACATTAAAGTAAGATTAAAGGTATAACTATACAGTTAAATGACATAACATAACAACATATTTACAAGCTTTAAAAAAGAAGTAGGATCAGGAGTGCACAATGCATAATACAGGTGTTATAGGTCAGGTAAATGTGGTTTAGACAAAGAACAGACATACTGTATACAAGTCCAGAGGGAAATTATAGCAGGGAAGAGACTAGAACTTGTAGAATCCTAAGGGGTGCATTTGAAAAGCTAGTAAAATAAGGGAATGGATAGGGCAGACGCAAAGCTGTGGATATGCCTTTATATGTAGGAGAGGTTAGGAGAGCAAGCTTTTCTGGGATGAATATGATAGGGCAACAATGGGGGTCAGGTGACATGGTTTGCATTTTGGCATGTGCACTTACATTGTTCAGTTAGGTATTGTTTGAAATAAGGTCTGAACTGTTAGTAGTCTCTGACTTCAATAAGATCAGGTGGCAATAATTACCATGGGTTAGGGCAAGATCATATAAGTTGTGGTCTGTGGAATAAAGTTTAGTGGACAGAGTTATGAGTAGGCTTTTTAGGTTGTAGTGGGGGTTGGATGTAGTTAGTCTCATAGTTTCTGGGAATGTTGTGTCTTGTGGCAGGAGCCTGAAGAGAAGGGAACCAAAAAGAAGAATGGCTCTGCCTTAAAGGGGTAGACAATTATATGATGAGGGGTGTTGGTTATGAAACATGTCATTCGAGTATGCATATCTATAATGTCAAAATTGTAATGGAATGCATATATAAAGTTGTTAGGAAAGTACATGAACCTGTTAAAAAGCAGCTAATAATGACTTGGAGAATGTGCCTGTATGGAACATAAGATAGAGTCACCATAATGTGGAGATAATGTTACAGCAAGAGTCAGCTATTATATAGGGAAATATTTAGAGATAATTAGGGTGGAGAGAAAGAGGTAGTCATTAAAGGGTGTTTAAACTTAATATGAGGAGTAGAGAGAGAGAGAGGGAGAGAGATAAAGAGATGATGTTAGTAAGACTGCAAAGATGAAATGGGATGATATTATGAACATGTACACATCCATTTTTTCTTGGGTGTGTTTTCTGTCTCTGAAGAAATATTTTCAGGTCAGGTATGATTATTCCCTTGCACAATATGCATGGTATCTGTTTGAATTATGCTTTTCATTCATACATTGCTACTCAAACGCATGGCTTCCTATATGAAGTGGGATACAAATTATATATATATGTATATACTAAAATTAGTTAAATGTATGGCAACTTTTTATGCAATGTTGTTTAATTAGGTTTTTATTTTGACATAGAAAGTAATGTACACATAATTACAAAGGGTTATTCAAATTGCATATAAGTAGATATTAAAATGTTTAACTGTGTTGCATCTCTATATGTTACACACTCTTATTCAGTGAGGGTACCGCATCTTATTACAGAGTATACTCTTCCTTGTAAATAATGTCCTGGATTCAGAAACAGTTTTTGAGTTGATGAAGGCAATTTTTCATGAAGAATGGTCACATGTATGGTGCAGGTGATTCAGGGACACACTGAGCGCAAATGTGGGAACTCAGGAAAATCCATGGCTTGCATAATATGCAAATTAAGGTATAATGACTTGGTAATGAGCAACTGTATTACAATATGGGAAACCATGGATGCAGGTGAGGGTAAACAATATGACAGCATCATTCAGAAACATATATTTTGCCTTGGGTGATGCTAACAGAGTTGTTGACTATAGCTAAAATATGGATTTAAAGGAAGCAGGCTATGAAAACATGTGCAAGGTAGCTGCTGCACTAAGAAATCTGTATATGCTAGAGGCTGTTAGCTCTGCCAGTAGCCACAGTGTTGCATGTTTTTGCTTTTAGTGGCACCATATCATCCATATGCACCTAACATATGATGGACTTCTACTGTGCAGATACAGGCACCTTAAAGGAGCAGGCTGAAATATGTTGTTCTGATATGCAGACTAGTAGGATTCATGGAATATCTATCCCTGTGGACCCCAAGGTATGTGTGGGTTTAATAATACTAGCAATATGGATCTTTTTATGACCAACAGACATGGAGGGTATATCCCAGTCATCTGCCTCAGGGATACTTCACCAGTTCCTAGATGCCATGCTGCAGCTTGTGGGCATATTTCTGAACTGTACAGATTTTCATTGAATGTTCATATTTTTGCCTCATATTTTTGCTCCATTCCTCATAAAAAATGTCATTTTCTGGTAGATCACTGGCAAATCATAGAAGGTTATTTTCAGAAATAATGACAGGCATTTGAATTTCAGACTTCATACCCATCAGAAACTTCATGCTAATGCAAAACCTGTTATTCTATCAATTTTCTAAGTTTATAACAGTAATATTTTTGTGCCTTTGTCCACCCAGTATTGATGGCTTTTTCCATTTTTCTTGATCTAAGAGGTTGGCAGGTATGCCTGTGGAGGGTGGGCATATGTGGTTTCCATCTACCACAAAGGAGACAGTCAGCATCATGTGGGCTTTCTATGGTGTAGCACATTGTTCTGCAGTACCAGGGTCTACAGTCTGTGTCCTCATTACAATAAAGACCCAACCTAGGAAGAGGAGAGAAAAGTGTACTAACCTTAAGGGGTTCCACTGTATCAACTACCAGGTGCTCTGTAATACACAGGGTATAATGCACAATATGCCTGTAGGTCACGCAGACAGTGACAATAACTCCCAAATAAGACATACATGTGACCTATACCAGTGGTTTGTGTGGGTTATTTTATGTAAGGATATCTTACCAATGATGCCAAGAATGACCTGGAGTCAGGGTTAATGCCACCTATTAGAGCATCACATACCATGGCAGGGAATAGCTGCAACTCTGTCCTGTCACAGACCTAGGTAACTGATGAATGTGTCTTACGCTTGCTGAAAGCCTGTTTTCACTGTCAGTATGCATCTGGGGGAACTCTGCAGTATGATCCTGCAACATGCAGTAAAATATTTGCAGTTGAAGAGTTAAAAAAGAAAAGCCCCTCTTTTTGAGCTAAGGACAAGGTCTTCTGTTTGAAACTGTTACAGATTGCTTGTTACAATGCTGAAATATAGCAAGTATATATATATATAAATATATATATAAATATACCAAGCTGAGTGCTTTTTCCCATCATAAAAATAAGTTATGCTTCAACTATTCTTGCAGTGCAATTGTGTATGTAAATTTTTACCTTATCTTCTGTCCAAGCTAGCAAAATATTTAAATCCCATACTCGATGTAGCAGGCTGTAATTGTATGTTTATTCTATCATATCTTTTTATTTTATTTTATTTTTTTTTAAAGTATTAATTTTAGTATTATAGCGGAGCTTTTCTCCTCGGGCCTCCACTGAAAATGGACATGTATCCAGCTGGACTAGCCCGGTTGACAAATGTAAAATAAATAAAATAAATAAATAAAAATAAATAAATAAATAAGTAGCTTGCTACAGTTAGAAAATGACACATAAAGCCATGACAGCAAATAAGTATCGATTTTCATTTCTGAATGCCAACACTGCAATATTATTCCATTGTTCTTTTTCTGACTTCACTAAACCCTAGGACTATCTTCTTTGTACGTATGTAAATAGACTTCCTACTCTTTAACTTAGGTGATATATGGTAGCGTCTTAGTTTAGTTCAATAAGGCACCCCCTAACACCTTGATCTTAGGATGGCCACTCCCTTAACCTTTCAGTAGCTATGCCTCTGCCTAAACACATAGATCAGCTACCCCAAATAGGTGTGGTCATGGAGGCATTATTTAGATTCATACATTATATATATTATATATTATATTACACCAAAAATATATCAAGTATACTCTACCAAGCTCACAATAAATACAGCAATACCACAGTTGATTGAACAACATACCAGAAACATGTGAGTTAGGGTGAAGGGAGTAGGTACTGAAGGGATTAAAATGATAAACCTTCAAGGTCTGCAAGTCTACTTTATAAAGTTTCTGTTTTGGTATACTGTTTCTCTTGCAGGGTTATATGGCCCCATCTCCCCCACCGACAAACACACACAATCCACAGTACTGACCACTCGAATTGAAATGGACTCACTCCTTTCAGAGCACATCATAAACTCTATTTACATTTTCTGGATGATATATTTATTGTGTGGAAGGGTTAGGAAAGTGAAATAGGTGAATTTATTGAATATATCAATGGGACTACAACCTTTTTGTTTTTCACCCATAATTTTGATAGTAATACCCTATCTTATTTGGATGTTTTGTTAGTGAAGGATGCTAGTAGCAAATAATATGTATCCCAGATATATAAAACCCTATCTATTCTAAGAATTTGTTGCATTTTAGTAGCTCACACCCCTACTTCCAGAAAAAGGAAGTGGTCAAGAACCAACTGGTATGGGTGGCCCAAATGATCTCTGTGATGAAAAGGTCTATTGCCAGCACAGCTAGCTAGAATTTTGTAAATAATTATATGTCATTTGTGAATACCAAATCAATTTATACAAGTTGCTTGTGTTACAAATGTATTAGAACTGTATGTCATACAAGATGCTGGTGTTACAGATGCAGTGGAACTGTATGTCATGTGTGTATATCAGACTGATTTGTGCAGAAATTTATGTTGAAAAGGTATTTGAAAGGTGCTTGTGTTTGAAATGTAAGGACAGTGTGCCTTACTGTTGAGAACAGAAATGTACATGCACTATTACAACTGTTTAAATGTATATGTTTTAACAGAGGGAACTGGAGGGTTACCCCCAGTCCAGCAAACTTTAGAAAAATATATGAAATTAAATCACTTTATAGGTTAGGCCATAAAGATGCAACCTCATTGGTTTCAATGCAGCCAGAGACACAAAGTCTGTACTAGGAAGCTTTCTGTATTGTCTTTGGGGTGTACTAATTACTCTCTGGAGGTGTGGAGGAATGCAATTGTTTTATGACTTCCAGCACCTGCCAAAGATCTAAGCAAAAGCCCTTGTGTGTATATTTTTACATGTAGGTGCTAAGTCCTGCCAGCTTCCAGCAACGAGGGTTTTGCAAGGGAACTAGAAGTTAGATGACAAGACGTGATGTCATTCTGCAAGCTATCCTAGCAATAATATTTTAGATATTATTTTTAGAAGTCTCTTAGTGAGACTGAGCATCCTATATTCTGTCTTGAGCCTGACAACAAGAAAAAACATTCACCACATTGTCTGCCTCGCTTTATGAAGTAAGTTATTAGGGTATAGAACTCTCTTAGATACAGTCAGAAATAGTGAAGCTTAGTTTAGATATTGTTTTTCTTTATTTGTCTGAGCCTGTCCTGCAATGTTATTTTAAATATTTCCTGTAATTTGAACTCTGATCTCACTGTGAATATATATTTAGTATTGTCTTGTTCTTTTATTATTTATTATTAAATATATTTAAACCTTTCATTGTGGCTGATCTTTTTGAAGAGATATTTAAGTTTTGAGAGTACTTGCATAATTATTTGGTGACACTGCGTGGGCCACTCCTAATAGCCTTGTTCTTGATCAAACTACCATTTGTATTAGTAGTAATATTACACAGTAAAGCTGGACACCCTTTATTAACAGCCTTAAAGTAGCTGGTAAGGGGTTCTGGTGACAGTGATAACTTCCTCATAGTCTGGGCAGAAGGGGACATAGCTAGTAAACCTGTGCCAGCCTTTCCCAGGTGTGTGTGTGTGTGTATAAAACAAATCTCCAAGAGTGTGTGTGTCAGCTACATGGGCAGGGACATGAAGCACTGGCTGGATAGAGAGAGAGTGTTGGAGAACTTGGCTTGGAACCCTGGCTAAGAACTCAACTCTATAGCTGTACTAGTGGGGAGACATATTGTGGTTCTGGAGAAAGAGGGAGAAACCAGCCCTGGACTAACTGTGGCCTCAGTGTGCTTTTAAGGGAAACTGTATCTAGAAATACTGTGTGTACCTGTTATCCTCCCATTTAACATGCCTCACAGGTGCCAGTGGTGAGGACTGATGCTCCTTGATTATTGGTCCAGTGGTAGGTCATCACAATCACATTGGATCAGTATTTTGAGGAAGAATGTGGGCATATGAAGCACATGTTTCTCAATAGGGGTTATCAGTAGGGGGTTATCCTGAGACACTTCGGGATGAGATGGTCCAGAAGGTCTCCTACAAGAGAAGTAGGGGGCATTTTTTACCTTTGATTAATGATACCATCAGGGGGGCAGATCACTAATAATGAGTATGAAGGTAGTAACATTAAAATTTATTCTGTGTCCCTCATAACTACATTTAGCTTGGATACTAACATCATAAGGAATATACTCAAAAAGAACCGAGAGATTTTAAGAGAGGATAAGGATATCAGGGATAATGTGAGTGAAGCCCCCTCTATTATTTATAGAAGGGGGATGCACCCTTAAGAATATATTTGAAAGGGAGGCCAGTAAGCCACTAATAAATGTGTGTACATACAGATGTGGTGGATGTACAAACTGTAAGCACATACTTATGGGTGTTCGATTTTCTATAAAAGGAAAACAATTCAAGATGTTCTTTAGTGCGGACTGTAAGAGAAGAGCAATTATATATGTGGCATTATGCCAACAATGTGAGAGGTTTTATACTGGAAAGACAGAAAGTAGGCTTCACAATAGGTTATATGGGCACCATTACGAAATATGAAAAAATAAAAGCACAAATGTGTTATATAAACACATAGCAGAATATCCGGATTATACTTTCAAGTTTGTGGCTCTAGAGCAAATTAAACAGGAGGCTAGAGGGGGACCATGGAAGGAGATTAGTGAAGTCCACTGGCAGACTTGTGGAATGCTTACTGCTGGCTGGGTCTCAATGAACAAGCCATCATTGTTCCGATTTTAAAATTAAAAGAATTGACAAGATGATTTTTTTTTTCCTTTTTATGTGTAATGGATTTCTATTTATGTCCTTATTTCTATTTATTTGTTCTATATTATATCCTGATGGTTTCATTAAATGAATGTTTATAATATAATATATAAGGGAAGAATATGCCTTTTTATGCATTTTATAGTTATGTGCTTAAACAGAGGGCGAAATTCAGGAAGCCTCCGTGTAAGAGTTATAACTCTTACACGGAGGCTGCAGTTAAACAGTGTGATGTCATGCATATGCATGAGGTGCATGAGGCATGCTGAATCACACTGTAACTCTTACACAGTCCGTGTAAGACAGTAGGGGGCGTGTCCGCAGGCTAAGCCCTGCAAGCGGACACGCCCCCAGAAGTCTGGAATGGCAGAAATAAACAGCCACGAGAGAGGCCATGGAAATGTGAATAAACACACTACACAAAACATGCCCCCACAGACCAGCAATGTAAAAAGTGAACAGTGAACATTATAAAATGAAAATGAAAACTGTTTTTTTTTTAAAACCCTGTAAATGTTTGCTACTGCGTGCGCTCGTGTGCGCGGGTGTGCTACTAGCGCAACTGCAGTTAGCAATCAGTCGGGAAAAGAATATAAGAACTAAATATGCAAACTAAGCCAAGAAGTAATAGCATAGCGGTAGAGTTGTCGGCTTAAGAGCAGGCAGGCAAGGTTCGAGCCCACACAACAACCTTTTTTTTTTTTTTTGTAAATAAGCACTAAAAAGGCCCTTGACAGTATTGTACAAATGTAAAAGTATTTCCTTTTGTAAAATGGAATGAAATGGAGCATATATTTTCAAGTAATACAATAATAAAAATATTTAGAAATGTACTGATAGCTAAGCTGCTGTGAGACAGAGTGCCCGTAGCTGAGTAGTGTTTGAAAGGCTGCAAATTGCTTGCCCGTAGCTAAGCACGGGTTTAACAGGCTCAAACTGTGTGCAACTAGCTGTGCTTAGCTTAACATGCATGTTATTAGCCAATTAAGGTTTAACCCAGCGCACACCGTTTGCGCGGAGGTGCGTGCCGCGCCCACAAGCTAACCGCAAGATGCGTGAGCTCCGCGCAAACGAGCGCAGACCTGGTTTTAAGAGCTTAAAAGTGCCTTTGGCACTTTTGATTGACAGGTCCTGTACTCATTTCGAAAGAAAAATAAATTCCCACTGCCCGTCTCGAATCCAGGACCTTGGTAACACTAGTCTGTATGACCTACCACTAAGCCATG